>NC_051086.1:33227251-33527251 GCF_004664715.2 Peromyscus leucopus | reverse complement strand
CTCAGCAGTTAGGAAGTCATATTGCTCTCAGAGTTCTGTTCCAGTACCCTCCGCAGGCAGCTCTCCACTGCCTACAACTCCAATTCCAGAGGGAGCTGGCAGCTCTGACCTCCATTGGTACCTGCACACATGTGCACAGAGTGTGTGTGTGTGTGTGTGTGTGTGTGTGTGTGTGTGTGTGTGTGTGTGTGAAGTAGGGTTTGAATATGTAGTCCTGGTTGGCCTGGAGCCTGGAACACACAAAGATCCACCAGCCTCTGCCTCTCCAGTGCTGAGATTAAAGGTGTGAGTCACTATGCCCAGTTTAAAATAGAGATGCCCAAAAGAAAAAACAAAACGAGGTTCCATCCTCATCACACACACACACACACACACACACACACACACACACACACACACACAAGTCAGGTGAGAGAAGGAGCCATTCATACATGTATTTAAGTTCTTTAACATAAATGCTTATGTTTGATGATCTGCAAAGTAGATTAACAGAATGACCGACTACTTCCAATTACGGGGAGAATTAAGTAAGTTGATGCATTTCAAATGCTCACAGCAAAGACGGCATGGCATGCAGAGCAGAAGCTATGTTCCTGCTCTCATACGGCATGTTGCTCTCATCGAACCTGCTGTTGTCCTGTTGGAGGGTTCTTTACATTTTTCACAGTATAAGAGTAACTTAAAATGTTGTAGAAGTGGCTGAAGCAGTGGCCCAGTGGTTAAGAGCACTTGGTGCTCTTGCCAAGGCCCTGGGTTCCATCCTCAGCACCCGCTGGGTGGATCACAACCATCTGTAACTCC
Organism: Peromyscus leucopus; assembly: GCF_004664715.2. Lineage (NCBI taxonomy): Eukaryota > Metazoa > Chordata > Mammalia > Rodentia > Cricetidae > Peromyscus > Peromyscus leucopus. The sequence goes on along the minus strand of NC_051086.1, from coordinate 33,526,450 downwards.
AGTACCAGGAGCTCTGATACCCTCTACTGGCCTCCTTAGCTAACAGGCACACATTCAGGCAAAGCACATTTACATAAAATAAATATTTAAAAAAACAAACAACCAAGGGGCTGGAGAGACGGCTCAGAGGTTAAGAGCACTGGCTGTTCTTCCAGAGGACCTGAGTTCAATTCCCAGCAACCACATGGTGCTCACAACCATCTCTAGTGGGATCTGATGCCTTCTTCTGGCATAAAGGCATACATGCAGATAGAGCATTCATACATTGACAGGGTCTATGGTGGGGGGGGGGTCCAGCTATCACCAAATATCCCTTGATTTTTGGCTTCTCCAGAAGGATTCCTTGATCCTTCTAGGTATAGCTTTATCATATACAGCTGAATCTCTTTCATATTCCTGCGGCCCATAGCAATACATAAAGTAAATAAATCTTAAAAAAACAAACAGGGTTTCTCTGTATAGTCCTGGCTGTCCTGGAACTCACTCTGTAGACCAGGCTGGCCTTGAACTCACAGAGATCCACCTGGCTCTGCCTCCTGAGTGCTGGGATTAAAAGTGTATACACCACTGCCCGGGCGACAGTAGTTGTGGTCGTTGTTATTTCAGTATCCACACACACTGGGTTCCTACTTCAGAGCTGTGAACAGCCCTGCGTCTTCCCTTTCATGCAGAACGTCAGGACTCTGCCTTCTCCTTCACCACTTAGGAAAACAGCCCACGGACTGAAGTTTAGGCTGACCCAGTGTGTTTATTCTCTACAGCTGCACAGTTGGGGATCTTCAAACCAAGATAGATGGCTTGGAAAAGACGAACTCAAAGCTTCAAGAAGAGGTTTGTAACTTTTGCTTAAACAAAACAGCATGACCCAAGGTTAAGAGAAGTGGTACATGTCAGCCTGGTGGCAGGAGGCCTGTCATCCCAGCTAATTAGGAGGATTGCAAGTTCAAAGCCTGCCTGGGCTAGAGAGTGAGTTCAGAACCAGCCTGAACAACTTAAGGAGACCCTGTCTCAGCAAGTAAAGAGAACTCCATGGTGGAATGTTGTCTAGTATAGACAAGGCCCTAGGTTCAGTACGTAGTATAAGGAAAAGCATAGCGAGAAAGAGATGGCATGGTTGGTACATCTGACCAGAGCGTCGTGCTGGGACCCAGGAAGAGGAGCCAGCCTCAGGTGGAGTAGGCTGGCTGCACAGGAGACAGCGTTTACATTCCACTGTGAAGGGTTCCCGGGGAGACACGGAAGCTGGTCCTGAGGCAGTTCCCAGCAGCCTGTTTTATCACCTCTGGTTAAAGCACCATCAGGTGGACATGAGATGGTAGTTTTCTTTTCTACCCACCTTTGCTATAGGGTCACATGCTTCCCTGCTGCCCCAGAGAGCATGGACTGCCCGAGAGGCACCCCAGCCCACCCTTCTGTTGTGGCCTGTAGCGAGCACAGATCCAGTCTCCCCACAGCATGGTCTTTCTCTGCTTTCTCACTAGGAAGAGAGAGAATGAGAGGACAGGAAGAAGGAGGGCTGAGGCCGAGGAAGAAGGCTTGCTGCCCGCTGCCCGGCTGTCTCCCTGGTGGACACATCTTGTCTCCTGTTAGCAGGAGGGGGGTTGCTCAGCCTTGAGGCTTTCCACAGGTAGTAGGAAGGAGGAGAGCTTTGAGAAGGGGCTTAAAAAGGGACACCCCACAGCACAGAGGCAGGGTGCAGGGGCCAGGAGGGTCTGTAAGTGAAGGGCCTGCTGAGGCTCACTGTCCGGCTGACTGCTCTCCTTAGGGGCTCCCAGGGGAGGGGCTCCGGATTGTGTGAGTTGAAGGAGATACAGAGATAGTATTCCCAGGGGGTGTCATGGGAGAAGCCACTGCAGTTAGCCCTGGGTACTCACACATACCTTGCTTGGGAGGCAGGCCTTGGAGCTTCTGTGGAGGCAGCCGGCAGGTCTTAAGCCTTGTCTTAATGCCTCCAGGTAGGATGATAGATCGATTTTATAATTTTGTTGTAGAGATTAAGTCAGTTTGCTGTGGTATAAATACCCATGAGCAGCACTGGGGGAGGGGCTGGGGACTTGGTTAACTTTAGAAGAAAGCGCTGCTGTCCAGCCAGGTGGCATGCTTCAACTGGAAGGCTGAGTGTAGTCTTGAAACTCAGTGGCTGGGTGTTTTCTTCAGCATGTAACAGGAGGTGTTTTCATCAGCATGTAATGTCCTTTAGAGCTGGGCAGTGGTGGCGCACACCTTTAACCCCAGCATTTGGGAGGCAGAAGCAGGCAAATCTCTAAGTTCGAGGCCAGCCTGGTCTACAGAGCAAGTTCCAGGACAGCCAAGGTTACACAGAGAAACTCTGTCTCAGAAAACAAACAAAAAAGATGTCCTATAGAGAATCCCTCAGGAGGATCAGGGGATGGGAAGGAGCTGATGGCCATGGCCTGCTTCTCCCTTTTGACAACTAACTCCTTCAGAGCCTTGGAGGTCTTCCTTAGGCACTGCTGTTATTTAGAAAGGTCAGCCCGGGTCTGTGGAGGACTCTGAAGGATTTTAGAGGACAGTTCAGTGCCTCAAGATCCCTCCACTGAGGAAAAGTGGACAGATGACTCCCTTCTTGCTCCTCCTCCGGTCTCCCTCCTCTTCTGCAAGCTGGAGCCTGGAGCTGGAATAAGGAGGGGTCTGGCTTCTGCGTTGTCCCACCCACTTCGCCTCCTGTGATAGCCACTCGCTAGACACATTCCTGAACAAATCCAACTTTCCTTCCCTGAAGCCAAGATGACACATTTCAGGAGGAGGGATTCCTCTGGGGCCTGTTTCTGATGATTGAAGTTTGAGTCTTTCCTCCAAAATCTTTAATTTCTCTTGACAATAAAACATATTTCTGCTTATCAAGAAACTAAAAATGGGAATCAGGGAGATGGCTCAGTAGTAAAATACTTGCTCCACAAGCATGAGGACCTGAGTCGGTATCTCCAGCACTGAATCAAAGCCAGGCAGGACAGCATGCGTCTGTAACCACCATGCTGGGAAGCAGAGATCCAGGGGCTTGCTGAGCCAGCAAGCCTAGCCAAAACAGTGCACTCGAGGTTCATTGAGAGACTCTGCCTCAAAAAAAAGAAGAAAAAAAAGGTGGAGCAGTGGAGAGGACCCCACTGTCAACTTGTGGTATTCACATGTGCATGCACAGGCAAGCTTACGTGCACAAACACACACACACACACAGCAGCAAATGGAGCTGGATGTGGCAACATACAGTATCAATCCCAGTACTCGGAGGCAGAGGCAGGCAGGTCTCTGTGAGTTCGAGGACAGCCAATAGCACACAGTGAGACCCTGTCTCAAAAAACAAAAACACCCCTGGAAAAAAAGATGAATCAAAACAAACCAGTCCATCATCCCTTTGCCTGCCATTAGCATAAATAGCCTTTATTTTACAAATTTTTGTCCTACTGATTTCTTTTTTTAATTACAGCTGAGAGCATACCATATAAACTTTCCCTCTATTGGTATAAGTATGTTCTCAAGTTATTAAAAGCTATCCTAACGGCCGGGCAGTGATGGCACATGCCTTTAATCAGGAGGCAGAGTCAGGTAGATCTCTGTAAGTTTAAGGACAGCCTGGTCTACAGAGCCAGTTCCAGGACAGCCAGAGCTACACAGAGAAATCTTGTCTTGGGAAGGAAAAAAAACACTTTGTTTGAATAACAAACTAAATGTTTGAATAACAGATTTCTGTTTGGTGCTCCTGTAATAGTGTATATCTGAACTCTAATTTTTTTTCCATGCATGCTCACATGTGTTTGTGAGTGTGTGTGTGTGTGTGTGTGTGTGTGTGTGTGTGTGTGTACATAAATTATCACTCACATGAAGCATCAAATAACTGATTTTGCAATGTGAGGGAAGAAATTGGAGATGGTACAGAAAGCTGAGAGTATGCGAGAGAGGGTTTACTTCATAGGTGTCTTTGTAAGTTCGAACCATGCATTTCCTATGCAAAGCAAGGAAGTAAAATATCAAACAATCAGATGCATTGCCTGATCTAAGTAAATGTCAGCTCTTAATTTGGACAGCAAAATTAATTTTGGTGTTAAAACATGTAAGAAATCTTTCTTAATCAGCTTTCAGCTGCAACAGACCGAATTTGTTCCCTGCAAGAGGAGCAGCAGCAGCTGAGAGAACAGAATGAATTAATTCGGGAAAGAAGCGAAAAGAGTGTGGAGGTGAGGGGTGACCTGATGGCTGGGAAGTGTTCACACACACATATACACACACACACACACACACACACACACACACACACACACACACATCCATTGTTAGTCGCAAACTGCATCATGGAAGAAAAGCTTCAGAATCCCCCTGAGTACTGAGTCTCTTGTATAAAATGGCGTCACAGTCACAGATAGCCCACACAGGTCCTTCAGGATGCTTTCAAGTGACCTGTGGAAACAGTGGCTGCCCTGGCTTGTCGAGGGAAGAAAGTCTGAGACTCTTCTGTGCAGAGGGTTTCCTTCACTCTTCCCACTCCGCGCTCGGCGAGGCCACTGGTGCTGAGCCTGCAGAGAGCAAGGCCAGCTGTGCGCTAACTCTGTCCCAGTCCCAGAATGTACAAAGGTGTCTTGTTTGACATCAGTACCTCTTGCTGCTGTCCCCACCCACGTCACTCACAGGCCACCTGCGTCACTAAGACTCCCGAAACTCCCAGCCTTTGCACTCCGGGTTCCAGGTGTTGGTTTAACTTGGGCTCAGTGTGGAGTGGGCTGTCATGGGTCCCTGCTTCCATGGCTGGACACGCCCTCCTCCTCCTCCCAAACTCCCTTAGCGCTTGTTCTTCCTTCACGGCAGATGCTCCTGGCAGATGCTCTGCCTCACCTGGTGGCCCAGGGGTAGAGATCAGGGCTGAGTCACCACAGGCCCCGGCGCTAGGTAAAGATGGCAAACAAATACTGTGTGGTGGATCAAATAAGAGTCTTTCCCACCAGGAAAGAAAATTAACTAAAACATTACACAGTCTACCTTGTTATAGAAATCTAGTGGGTTATCCACACACCTGTGATCCCAGCACTCAGGAGGCAGAAGCAGGAGGATCACAAGTTCAAGTCCTGTCCGAGGTACATAGCGAGATCCTGTTACACAACCATACACAGATCTATTGGCCTGCTGTCATCCTTCATCTTCAGGTTGTTTTATCTTTAAGACTCATCATTCATATTCACATATATTGTATGTGTACATGTGTATACATACCTGGCTCAAGATTCATCATGTTTAAAAGGTAGAAAATTAAGCCAGGTGATGATGGTGCCCACCCAGGAGACAGAGGCAGGAGGATCTTGTGAGTTCAAGGCCATCCTGGTTACAGAGTGAGTTCCAGGATAGCCAAACATAGACAAGAAAACCCTGTCTGGGGGGAAAAATAGGAAATTATCCTGTTGTTGTTGTTGTTTGGGTTGTGACATTTTGAAATGTATTGTGGCTAGTTCACTTTCAAGAGTGAGTCATTCTTGGGTTTCTTGTGTGATCAGATAACAAAACAGGACACCAAAGTTGAGCTGGAGACTTACAAGCAGACCCGGCAGGGCCTGGACGAAATGTACAGTGATGTGTGGAAGCAGCTGAAGGAGGAGAAGAAAGTCCGCCTGGTGAGTGGGACCCGGCGCCCTTAGGAAGAGTCCGCAGGCTGCGCTCCACTCTACACGTGCTTACACCGGCTGGGCGCACGGAAAGCCAGGAATTGTCCTCCTTAGCTCATGTTTACACTGCAGTTCTCTATCATCGTCATCTGTGTTTGTTGTCGTGGTGTGAGTCTTTTCTAGGTGGTTAGGAGCCCAGTCTGTCCCCTCCGTCACGGGCTCTGTGACTCACTTCAGTCTGTGCACTGGCAGCCACCGTTCCTCTCCAAACCTAGTTCTCCTGTGCTTTCTCATCCTGGCTTCCTGGAATGAATGTGGGGCACTGTCCTGAGGTACCCATCTCAGAATGGTGGCCCCTGTGCCGTGGTAAAGTCGGAAGGACTCAGAACCTGTAGTCTTACTCCGTCGGGTCTCCTCGGAGACAAGCCTGGCGTTCCTGCAGACTCGAGGTTCTGTTTTCCGTTTGGGGGCGACCTGGCTTCAGAACCTGGCCTCATGTTTCCAAGTCAGTGTTCTGTTGACTTGATACAGAGCCAGTGTGGTGGTACTGTACTCCCAGTAACTCGGGAGCTGAGGCAGGAGGATTGTAAGTTAAAGGCCAGCCTAGGTTACTAAGAGGAGGGAAGAAGAGAGGGGAGAAGGAAGAGGGAAGGTGGGAGGGTCAGAGGGAAGAAGTCAGGAAGGAAGCGGAAGCGGGGAGGAGAGGATGCTGTAAGTAATCCCACCAGACCTTTCTCCGTCCTGCAAGCCTGCCCTGTGCAGTGACTCCCGCGTCAGTTCCATAGGATGCTGCCTCAGTGCGCTCCTCGTCCGTGTCTTTGAAGGAACTAGAAAAGGAGCTGGAGTTACAGATCGGAATGAAGACGGAGATGGAGATCGCCATGAAGCTACTGGAGAAGGACACCCATGAGAAGCAGGACACGCTCGTCGCCCTCCGCCAGCAGCTGGAGGAAGTCAAAGCAATCAACTTACAGATGTTTCACAAAGTCCAGGTGAGGGCTGCCCTCATGTCTGCACCACCGCACTCCGGCGCTGCCCTCTGGTGCTGTGCCCCCTCCTGCAGAGGATGCGGCAAGCGCGACCCTCAGCCCCTTGTTATTGCAGCGTTTGCGTTTTTTGCTTGAGACGGAGTTCTCAGCTCTGGTTGGCCTGGAACTCACTACATAGACCAGGCTAACCTCAAGCTCAGAGCTCCGCCTGTCTCCGCCTTCTGAATGCTGGGATTGAAGGTGTGCACTGCCATACCTGCTGCATAGATTTATTTTTAATGTTTAGTTTTATTTATGTGTGTACACTTATGGCTTTGTGAATGTATACACACGTGTGTGCAAGTACCTGAGGAGGCCAGACACGTCAGATTCCTACGGCACATGTGAGCTTCCCAGTGTGGGCGCCAGGACTTCTTGTCAAACCATCTGTTTTAAGTTTTTACATTTTTTTTTTCAGGTTTTGGCCCATATAGAGCTATAATAGTGTGTGTTAGGGAAACTTCTCTAATAATCTACTAGAAGGCCTTTGAAGCATGGAAGTGTATCTGTAACACCGTAAGCCTTGCAGCAGGCTTGCTCTTGGTGGTCACTCGGAGACCTCGGCAGAGGGGCCGCAGCTTTGCAGGGCACTAGTCCTGCCTCTGAGCAGGAAGAGGAAAAGGAACCATCTAGAGCCAGCCAAACACTTCTTGTCTCAAAGGAGGTTGTACACATTGCCTCCAGTCAGCTCCATGGGGAAGGGCTGATCATCGTAGCTGCAGGGCCCTGGGAACTCCATCTTTTCTGGGCTGCAGCCATATAAAAGAGAATATTTGTTGGTGGGCACATAATTGTCTGTCTATAGTTAGCTTCAAGATTTCTGCTGGGAAGTTCCATCCAGACCTTGCATCCTCCTCAAAGGCCACAGCCCCTGGCTGATGAGCAGTAATTCTCCAGCAGTCCATGTGACCTATGAGCTAGAAGCCAACTGTCCGTCTCACATTGGCCCATCACAGCCTGTGATGCTGGGGTAGAAAAATGAAGAGTACCACTTGGAAAAGAAATATACACTGTCTGAGTAGGAACTGCAAAGACCACAGCCCCCAACAGTGGGCTTTGTTTCTGCCTTCTACAAGGACTTTTATGTCACCCAAGGGCCACCACCATCCTTGGCCACATTCTGAGGGAGTCGTTCTAGAAGATGAACAGCTTTGGTGGCCAGCCTCTTGCTGGTGTCAGCTTGCAGCCTGGCATCTGCAGTAGGAAACAGAGTCATAAGTCTTTTTCATAGCAGATTCTTGGCTGTTGGCAGTCTGTCACCTCTGTCACACCTCTGGTCTCTTTATTTCTCTCCCATGTGTTTATCAGGGACCCAGGTTCAGTGAATTCACTTCTGCCTCTTGCTCACCGCTTTGCATGGCTGTGTCAGGGTCTGAGTCTGAGTGTGTGTCTTGTCTCTCTGTTTTATTAATGACAGATCATCCAAAATCCTAGACTTACATGAAGAGACTTGGGTCTGATTTTCACTAAATGGGGCTACCTGCATGCTAGGCAAGTGCTCTCTACCTCTGATCCATACCTCCAGCCTGCATGAGCTGATTGACAGGGCCTTTATGGCCCAGTGTTTAGTCTTTTGTTTTATTCTGTTGTTTTTTGAGACAGGGTCTCACTATGTATTCGTGGCTGTCCTGGAACTCACTATGTAGACCAGGCTTGCCTCTGCCTTCCAAGTGCTGGGATTACAGGTATGTGCCACCATGCCCAGCCTAGTGTTTAGTCTTACATGCTAAATGGTCCAGAGCAGTTGGCTCCTCCAGGCCCTTCCTCTGGACTCTTGCTGTGCATCTCTGCAAACTAGCAGGCTTTGGCCCAGACTCTCCTCTTCCAGAACCTTGCTCAAGCAGTAAGGCCCACTGGCATTCCGATTCTCCCCAGCTACCTCTCCTGGGGAGGTGGCAGTGTTGGCACTATCTGTCTCCCTAGTTTGGGTGACTGAGTTACTTTACTGACTGCTTTGCACAGCTGACGAGGGCCACCAGCCTCCCATCTTGTCACATCAGCTCTGACAGGGTCAAACAAACCCTTCTGTGCAGCCTCTGCTTGGAGAGAAGCACTCCTGTGTCGACCATCTTGTCTGTCCACATTTCCACCTCTCCACTGATTAAACTGTGCCAACAGAGAAACCGGCTGGAGGTAACCTAGGACTTCCGCTGGGGTGAGGAGAGTGGGCAGTCTGGTGGCGTGCACTTCACCTGTGGCATCTGCACTGGCTCAGCAGGGTGCTAGCAAAACTTAAATTGAACTGCAGAATACCCAGGGGGCATCAAGGTTCAGACATGGGGGCCACCCACACACTGGTGTCAGAAGTGTTAGTAATAAAGCAGTCACCCTCGCCTTGATTATGCTCCACCTTCTCTGCATTTCCTCTGTAGCTCATTCACTTTCTCTTAGTTCATAGAATTTTTTTTTTTTATTTAGGAGTTTCATTGTTGTCGTTTTTTGTTGGGATTTGTTTGTTTTTGAGACAGGGTCTCTCTTTGTAGCCCTAATTGCCCTGGAACTTGGCCAGGCTGGCTGCTTTTCTGCCCTCCCAAGTGTTAGGGTTAAAGGCATGTACCACCACACCTGCTTTCATAGAATTTTAATTTATTTTATTAAGAAAATTTTTCATTCATTTTACACACCAATCAAAGATCCCCCTCTTCCCTCCTCCCACCCCTCCCAGCCTCCCCCTCCCAACCCACTTCCCCCCACAAGAAGGCAAGGCTTCCCATGGGGAGGCACATCAGAGGCAAGTCCAAGCCCTTCCCCCGTGCCTCAAGGCTGCACGAGGTGTCCCATTCATGCACCAGGGATGAATTCTGATCCTACCACCAGGGGGCTCCCCAAGCAGATCAAGCTACACTAGAGTCTCACCATGCAGAGGAAATTGGCACAAGAGAGCTGAGGAATAGAGCACTTGCCTGGTATGCAGGAGGCCCTGGGTTCCATCCCCACCATTGCCAAAAATAAAAACAAAAGCACAAGAAAGCAGGTGCGTACCTGTGATCCATCACTTAATCCCAGCATTCCTGAGAATGGGACAAGGGGATCACAGACTGGTAAGGCCAGCTTAGGCCACATCGTAAGACTGTCTCAAACAGAGTGAGAGAGATGGAAAGAGTGAGAGAGAGAGAAAGAGGGTCTGGAGAGATGGCTCAGAGGTTAGGAGCACTGGCTGCTCTTCTAGAGGTCCCGAGTTCAATTCCCAGCAACCACATGGTGGCTCACAACCATCTGTAATGAGATCTGGTCCCTCTTCTGGCCTGCAGGCATATATGTAGACAGAATACCATATTCATGATAAATAAATAAAACTTGAGAGAGAGAGAGAGAGAGAGAGAGAGAGAGAGAGAGAGAGAGAGAAAGGGTACCAGAGGATACAGACAGACAGAATACTTGTCTAACATACATGCACATGCACAAACACAGACACACACAACACACACACACACACACACACACATACACACACACACACACACACACACACACACGGAACCTGAGGGTATACACAGCTCAGAGACAAAATGCTTGTCTAATCTTCAGCACCAGCCAAAGAGAAAACAAACTGGTTTGTGTCCCTCAAATCTTGGCAAAAGTATTTTATCACCAGAGAATCATATTTCCCCATTGCAGTGTCTCAGAATCAGATGCCTCTTAGAACTAGGGTATGTCGTGTTTCAGCTTCTTTTCTTTATGTGTAAGTTGTGATACAGTTTCGTTTCACTGCAGTGAGTATCATGGTGCTGTGGTCTTCCAGGTCTGAGCATTGAATGGTTTCCATTACTTTTTCTTTAAGTTGAACAGCATTTAGCATGCTGTTTGTCCTGAGTGTAAGCTTCAGTCAGAAAGTGCAATCTGTGTTCCTTAGGAACTCATCCCGGCTTCCTTCTGCAGCAGCCTCTCTGTAGCCTTTTATCATACGGTGTATCTCTGTAGCCTTTATCTTACAGTGTGTCTCTTGTGACTACAGAGTGCTCCCTCCTGCTTGCTGGGCCTGGATACCTGTTCTGATTTAAAATTGGGACAGAGTGAGTCTCACAGACAGGACTGTGGGAACAGCCCTGCCTCTGACTGGCTCTTCTCTCTGAGCCTCCCTCTCAATAGGAAATCGAAGCTGACAATGCCTCCCTTGAGAGCCCTTGAAGGGGCACATGAACTGGCACGTGTGCCCAGGCCAAGAGGATCCTCGGGAGTAGAGTCCACACTGACTGCAGCAAGCAGACCCCAGTACCTGCCGCTTTGCTCTTCCTGCCAGAGCTGGAGCCTTGACCTGGTTTGTCTTCCAGGGCTCTAGGGAAGAACAGCAATTATGGCATACTCTTGAGAGTGTTGCCAAGTCCGTATGAACAGTGAGGCCGGTTTGTAATGCAGAGATGTGGAGGAGGCCTGGGCAGCTTATGGACCCCTCTCCTTGCTTTCCTAGAATGCAGAGAACACTTTACAGCAGAAGAATGAAGCCATTGCCTCCTTTGAAGGAAAAACCAATCAAGTGATGTCCAGCATGAAACAAATGGAAGAAAGGTAACCACTTCCCTGGTAGACAGGACATCTCTAGAAGGTTCTGGGAATGCTTGGACAGAAACAACCACAGAGTCTCACTGAGAAGTACAGACAAATTGGGTTGACTATCCTTCCTTGGCCCACCCTATGTCTAAGGAAAAGGCTGGGTGCACCAACCAGTCTAACCTAAGCTCTGGTCAGTTAGTCAGGCTGTTGGCCACTGCATCAGAATGTCCTCTCAGGCTTTGGAACTAGACAAAGAGTGGATTGTCACTGTCACATTCAAATATCAGCTCAGCAGTGGATCAGAATAGAATTTCAGGGGCTAGAGAGATGGCTCAGCACTTAAGAGCACTGACTGTTGTTAGAGAGGACTCGAGTTTGTTTCCCGGCACCCATGTTGGGTGGTTCACAGTGACCTCTCACTCCAGCTCCACAAGATCTGGTCTCTGCAGGCTCCAGCATACACACTTGTGCACGCATACACACACACACACACACACACACACACATATAAAATTTAAAAAGTGATAGCATCCCAAAATAGATATACACAAATGTGACTGCTTTTTGGGAAATGGGATGTTATTCCATAGAGCAAAGGCGGTCTTTTTTTTAGAGGGGGTGTCTAAGACAGGATTTCTCTATGTAGCTTTGGCAGTCCTGTAGACCTACCTGGCCTAGAACTCAGAGATTTACCTGCCTCTGCCTCTGAAGTGCTAGGATTAAAGGTGTGCTCCACCACTGCACAGAAAAGATGGTCTTTTCAGTAAATAGTGTTGGAGCAATTGGTCCTCCGTCTGCAAACCAGTGACTCTCAACCCACACCTCCAATATGACAGAACAGCTGGCTCAAAAGGCATCATAAATTTCAATGAAAAATCTAAAAACGGTTTGGAGGGAAACAGAAAACTAGAACTTTGGAGTAGGCAAAGAGATTTTTTTTTTATATGTATATGAGTGCTCTATCTTCATATGCAACTTTATGCCAGAAGAGGGCATCAGATCCCAGATGGTTGTGAGCCACCATGTGGTTGCTGGGAATTGAACTCAGGACCTCTGGAAGAGCAACCCATGCTCTTAACCACTGAACCATCTCTCCAGCCCCAAGATTTCTTTTTGAGGTAGCGTAAAAGTATGACTATATCTTAGCTGACGTTTCATGTACTGTGAAGAGACACCATGACCACAGCAATCTTATTTTAAAAAAAACAAAAACAAAAGCAAAACATTTAATTGGGGCTGGCTTACAGGTTCAGAAGTTCAGTCCCTTATCATCATGGCAGGAAGCATGGTGGCACACAGGCAGACATGGTGCTGGAGAAGGAGCCGAGCACTCTACATCTGGATCAGTGGGCTGCAGGGAGAGCGAGATAGACACTGGGCCTGGATTGAGCATTTGAAACCCCAAAGCCCACCCCCAATGACAAACTTCCTCCAACAAGGCCACGCCTCCTAATCCCTGTCAAGTAGCGCCATTCCCTAATGACCAAGCATTCAAATAGATGAGCCTCTGGGGACTATTTCTATTCAAACCACCATGACCTGTAAGATAAAAACTTGGTGAATTAGACTGTATCAAAATTCTCAACTTACTGGGCAAGATGTCACTACTGGCCTTTAATCTCAGCACTTGGGAGGCAAAGGCAGGAGGATCTGTGAATTCAAGGCTAAGCCTGGTCTACAGAGTGAGTTCTAGGACAGCCAGGACTACACAGAGAAACCCTGTCTCAAAAAGCCAAAAGAAAAAAATAGTAATAGCAATATAATAATACTTTAAACTTTCATCCTATGAAACATAGTTAAAAGAATTAAAAGAGTATTTATTAATTTAGAGAAAATTTGTAGAAGTCTGACAACGAACTTGTATTAGACTATATAAAGAACTCTCAAAAAACAAGCCAAATAGTTCAACTAAAAACAGACGAACCTGTGGGGATGGCTCTGCGGTTAACAGTGCTTGCCCTGGGAGAGCTTGAGGACCTGAATTCAAATCCCCAGAACCTGCATAGCAATGTGCAGTAGCACGGGCCTGTAAAAATGAAGTGCCTATGGCAGGATGAAAGATAAAGACAGCGAAGTCCATGGAAGCTCGTGGACCAGCAAACCCTGTGTACACAGTGGTGGCAAATAAGAGCCTGTCTCAGGCAAGGTGGGAAGGGTTGGACGGGCACCCCAGGTTGTCCCCTAACCTTCACATGTGCACGGTGGCACATGCGCCACACACACACCCCAAGGGGAAGAAAAAAGACAAAAAACAAAACAAAACAAAAAAAAAAAACAAAACCTAAGTGTGGTGTGCACACCTGTAATCCCAGCCCTGAAAAGACTGAGGCAGGAGGATCACAGACTGAAGGCCAACCTGGGCTATAGCTAGTTTCAAGCTAGCAAGACCCAGTCTCAAAAAGAAAAAGAAAAGATGGGCCAAGACTTGAGCATGCGCTTTAGCAAGCAGGCTATGTGGATGGCAGATAAGCACATGAAAAGATGGAGCAATTAGCTGAGCTGTGATGGCACACACCTTTAATCCCAGCACTTGGGAGGCAGAGGTAGCCTGATCTCTGAGTTCAAGGCCAGCCTGGCCAGAGTTTCAGACTAGCCAGAGATACGCAAAGAAACCCTGTCTCAAAAAATAAAAAGAAAGAGAGAGGGGAAGGAAGAAAGGAAGGAAGGAAGGAAGGAAAAGATGGAGCAGCATCCACCGTGTAAATTCCCATTCAGGTGACAAGCTATTCATGGAGGTGTACACCTGTGTGTGGTACATATTTGTCGAGGTGTACACCTGTGTGTGGTACATATTCGTGGAGGTGTACACCTGTGTGTGGTACACACTGCAGCTGTGGTAGGAAGATCATGATTTTGAAACCAGTCTGAACTAGGTAGCAAGTTCTGTAGCCTAAGCTACAGAGCAAGACCCTATCTCAAAAAAAAAAAAAAGGAGGGAGGGAGGGAAGGAGGAGACAAGTAGCTTAAGACAAAAGTTTTTCAGTCTGAGAGGTGTGAGCCTTTCCTTACAAAGACCGAATGTGTCTGCTTGGCATTGCCTCCAGGTTACAGCAGGCGGAAAGGGCCAGACAGGGGGCGGAGGAGCGGAGCCACAAAGTCCAGCAGGAGCTCGGCGGAAGGGTCAGCGCCCTGCAGCTCCAGCTGTCCCAGCTGCGCGACCAATGGTAAGGAGCCGGGGCGCCTGTGAGAGGTCAGCGAGAGGACTAGGAAGTGGCTTCCTGCCTTTCTTCTTGTCTCCAAGAAGAAAGAGGAGGAGATAGGCAGTCTCCCACCTGAGTTCACCCCTGCAAGGCCCGTCCGCATGAGAGGGTGTGCGCTGCTTCACAAACCAGAACTGAACAGGCAGCCTCCCGGGGCCAGCTGTGTCCCCAGCTTCCTCAGCTGGTGAAAGATGAGTCAGATCCAGCCAAGCTCACCCCTGACCCTGGTCACTCTATCCCCAGCTCCTTGGGAGCCTCCTGTCTACTGAATGTGGGCTGTAAAAAGCCAGGCGGATACTGAACTTTGTTGCCGCTCTCTGGTCCTTGTAGTCCTCAGTGTTTTCCACTCATTGGTATAAACAGCCAAGTGTGTACCTGGCAGCCCCTAATCTTTTGGGGGTACGGGCGACCCTACAGGAGGAGGCCTGGTTTCACTCCATGTCAGGGTTTTGATGTCCATGCGGCCATTCAGATGGTTCCCCCTATCTTGTGTGGTAGATGGTGGGTCTTCCATGGAAATCTCCCACTGCAACTAACTCTAGTTCACTCTTGGGCAAACAACAGCTCAGGTCTAGAGAAAGAACTGAAATCAGAAAAAGAACAGAGGCAAGCTCTCCAGAGAGAATTACAGCGTGAGAAAGACACCTCCTGTCTGCTCCAGACAGAGCTGCAGCAAGTGGAAGGACTGAAGAAGGTAAGATGGCCGCCAGTGGGCAAAGCACCGCGTCTTCTCCAGAACCCGCTGCCAAGGCCAGGCTCTCCAGTGCCTCTGTGTGGGAGCCGGGTCTGGGGCGCTGTTCCTGCCCTGTGCACAGGGCATCCATCCTAAGAGGAGATGGCAGAGGCGAGGGTAAGCCATGGAGTCAGCCACATGGGCCAGAGAGGAGCTGGAAAGAGCAGATAGAGAAGCAGAGGCCTGGGAGAGAGCCGGGCCAGCCACCCGTATACCGGGGTGGGAGTGGGGGTAGGGGGGTGCCCCCTACAGGTGGTCTTAAAACCAGCTACTGTGGCGAGCTGGTGCTGGCCTCCTGTCTGGGAAACTGTGAGGAACCAGTCAACATTTTCAGCAAAAGCCCATGCACATGACTTCTCCCCAGAGGTTGGCTGGCCATTCTTCCCAAAGCTCAAGTCATCCCAGGAGACAGGCAGAACCAGACCCTATAATCATCCCATGCTCCATTTCCTTCTGACATCACTTCAGTTCTCTGGGGTCCCCAGTGTCACTTTCAGAATGGCCTGGATCCTGTGAGCAAGTGGGTGTTGCCCTGGTGACGTTCTTGTAGAAGCAGCTCTCTCAGGGAAGCAGTATGCTCTCTCAGCTGACAGCAGTATGCTGGACTGATTTCCTGGATACCCCCATGCACCCTAACATCAGGCTCCCAGACCTACTGACCCCAGGGCAACAAAGCCAAATGTGCGCTCCCCTCCGCACAGCCTGGTGGACCAGGCAGCTGTCAGAGTAGAAATGGGTGCCGCCGTGCAGCGTGGGCCCAGAGGCCCTGCCCTGCTGTTGGGAAGAGCTTCAAGGGAAGGAAGGGGCGCAGGAGCCAGGCCAGGCTCAGAGAGGGGAGGGGAGGACACTGGACCTGAAAGGACCCAGGAAGTGCCTCTGTCACTGAACATACCCCCCTCAAGATACTTCAGTCTGCATTTGAATTCTACATACGATAGTAAGCTTTTTCATTGGCTGCCAGCTCACAAATAATGACACAGAAACTTATTAATTATAAAAGCTTGGCCTTTAGCTTAGGCTTGTCCCAACTAGCTCTTATAACTTAAATTAACCCATTTCTATTAATCTACACTCTGCCAACTTCATTGCCCCTCTTCCATCCCACACCTCCTGTTTCCTCCCTGTGTCTGGCTGGCGACTCAGCCTGTCTTCTTCCCAGAGTTCTCTCTATCCCCGGAAGTCCTGCCTAGCTATTGGCCATTCAGCTCTTTATTAACCCAATCAGAAGACGCCTTGGCAAAGACATATCTTCAGTGTAAGCAAATGTTCCCAACAGCATACCACACAGCAGGCTTGGTGATGCCATCAGCAAAGGGGGCAGAGACACAGTTCCTCACTGTCACTCACAGCAGCCTGGGGGTTTTGAGACAGGGTCTTTCTGTGTTGCTCTGGCTGGCCAGAAACTTTATATATATAGAGAGAAGACCAACCTTGAACTCACAGAGATCCGCCTGCCTCTGCCTCCCAGATGCTGGGATTAAAGGGGTGCACCACCATGCCCAGCCCTTTCATCTTTTAGAGACCTTGACCTTGACAAATCCAGGGTTTGGTGAAGAAAAGAATTCCAGGACCAACCAGTACAAAGCAGTTGGAGGGTTTTGTTGTTGTTGTTGTTGTTGTTTTGGTTTTTTTGTTTGTTTGTTTTTTGTTTTGTTTTGTTTTTTTGGTTTTTCGAGACAGGGTTTCTCTGTGTAGCTTTGCGCCTGTCCTGGAACTCACTCTGTAGCCCAGGCTGGCTCGAACTCACAGAGATCCATCTGTCTCTGCCTCCCTAGTGCTGGGATTAGCAGTTGGAGTTTTATTAAAGGTCTTTTAGAAATATTTTATTAAATGTATTTAGTGTGTGTGTGTGTGTGTGTGTGTGTGTGTGTGTGTGTGTGTGTACATGAGTGTGCACGTGTGGAAGTGAGAGGACAGCTTACAGGTATCAGTTTTCTCCTTCCACTCTGTGGATTTAGAAGTCAAATCAAGTTGTCAGACTTGGTGGAAAGTATCTTAACCCACTGAGCCATCTCCCATACCCAGAGACTTTTTTTTTCTTTTTCTCCCAAGGAATTTTAAAATAGACTTTAGAGCAGGGCGGTGGTGGCACACACCTTTAATCCCAGCACTTGGGAAGCAGAGGAGTTCAAGGAACCAGAACAGCCAGGACTACACTGAAAAACCTAAAGTAATTAATTAATTCAATAGAATGAAATAGACTTTAGAGCCCATGGGGTGGCTAAGCAGACAAAGGAGCTTGCCTCTAAGCCTGCCCACCTAGGTTCGATCCCTGCAGTGCTCAGGGTAAAGGGGAGAACAGAGTCCTGAAGGTTACCCTCTGACCTCCCCGTATGTGTGCCCTTACCCATGCAGACACACAAAGAAGTAAGTGTAAAAAAAAAATTTAAAGCCACTTTTGAAGGACAGTCGTGGAAGGGGCGTGACTTGTGTTTTGTTTTGTGACAGGGTCTCTTGTAGCCCAGGCTGATCTTGAACTCAGTATGTAGTAGAGGAGCACATTGAGCTCCTGATGCTGTCTCCACCTCCAGGAACTAAGATCACACAACGCCTTACTATATCCAGCCCAGATAACTGTGCGTTTAAAACCCAGCCTTTAGTGGACAAGCAAAGCCTTACTTGTCCGTTGGAGTAACTGTTTTTGTGTGTTTAAGACAGGGACTATATGGACAGGGTCTCACCATGTAGACCAGACTGGCCTGGACTCACAGAGATCCACCTGCTTCTGTGTCCCGAATGCTGGGGTTAAAGGCGTGAAGTATATGCCACCAGGAACAGCAAGTGCAGCGCAACCGCCCCCCTGTTTGGGTTTTGGGTTTTAGAGACAAGGTTTCTCTGTGTGACCCTAGCTGTCTTGGAACTCACTCTGTAGACTAGACTGGCCTCGAACTCAGAGATCTGTCCACCTCTGCCTCCTGAGTGCTGGGATTAAAAGTGTTGGCCAACATGCCCAACCCAGGTAACTCTTCTTAACTGACCTGAATGTATCTCATCCCTGTCCTGTACCCTTGGATCCATCTTAGAACCACTTGTAGTGGTTGTTTGAGAGGGTCCCACTGTATCATCTGCCCATAGCGGGTATGAAGTTATCCACAAGAGAACCCTCTCTTGGCTGATATTCACGCAACAAAACTATTCTTTGCTTCTGCAAGACATTCTGATCTCCTGACCACACTGGTTACTAAACATTTAAAAAAGGAAAATGTAGTTGTGTGTGACATGTGGCTTGTCTATTTCAGGAGCTACGGGAGCTCCAAGATGAGAAGGCGGAGTTACGGAAGGTCTGTGAGGAGCAGGAGCAAGCCCTCCAGGAAATGGGACTGCACCTCAGCCAGTAAGAGCCACCCCCATGCAAGGCTAGATCTGTGCACCTTCCAGGCCTGGTGCTGGAAGAGCTAGCCAGGAAGCCTCGCAGCTCTTCCTCATGACCTCAGGAAGCCAGGCCGTAGGAGGCAGCTGTGTGACCCCTAGTCCCTTGAGGATTATTTTCTCCTGTGACCAGACACTGGTGTATCTGGCACCTGGCAGGGCTAGCAGGAGAAAAGTTCCTCTTGCTCCACCCATGACCAGAGCACTGGAGAGTTGTGACCTTTAACTGCAAGGATGCATGTAGCCAGAAGAGGTTTAGAGATGGGAACCAAATGAGAGAAAGCTAGAAAAATTCAAGAAATATGAGAATGTACATAACCTTTTGTTTTGTCTGGAAAGTTGGAAGGTCTCCTATTTTGTTTTTTAAATAGTTTATCTTTATTATTTTTGAGTGGTGAGGTGGTATATTCACATAAGTGCTGATGCCCTCAGAGGCCAAAGGCATTGGGTTTCCTGGAGCTGGAGTTACAGGCAGTTATGAGCCACCTGACGTGGATGCTGGCAGCTGAACTCAGGTCCCCTAGAGCAGCAGTGAGTGCTCTTAACTACTGAGTATCTCCAGCCCCAAGGTCTCCTACTTTGCTGTGCGAGTGTAATACCAGAGAGTGTTTTAAGACAATCTTACGATGTATCTCAGGCTAGCCTTGAACTTGGCCTTCTGCAACCTCCATACCAGGATTAGAGCATGCACCACCATGGCTGATAGAAGGTCTCCTGTTACTAAGAAAGGAGAATGAATGTTCTGGCTTTGGCCTCTTTCAGGTGCATACAAAGGCTGCTCATTCTCTGTTCTCTCCCAGCATCTTTCTGGAGATACACAGGGCTACTGTTGGGCAATATACCGCTCTGACCCCTAACCCTCTCGCATGCCCCACACTGCTTTCTCCTGACCCTGTACTTGGTGTGTTCTGCCCTTTTCCCCACCCCAGCCTACTCTCCCTGAGCAAACACAAGGCCAAGTGTCTGTCCCATGCCAAGCACGGGTCAACTCCTTGGGCAGCCCAGGAGCACTCTCCAGAAGCAGATGTGGAGCTGGCTGGAGGGGACTACTTGGGTTTATACCTGGGACTCTCTTCTTCCTGTCCCCACACTGGATGGACACAAAGCAGAGTCAGA
The DNA here is from genome assembly GCF_004664715.2 of Peromyscus leucopus. NCBI lineage: Eukaryota > Metazoa > Chordata > Mammalia > Rodentia > Cricetidae > Peromyscus > Peromyscus leucopus. Next base: position 33,506,907 of record NC_051086.1, on the reverse strand, counting down.
CCCAATGGTCCTCAAAGATGTCAGTGATTTTCTGACTCTGGGCATGTCTCAGTGCTACCACCTGATCTAGCTTTGGAATCCTATCTGGAGATACTCAGTCACCGTGTCTCTCAGAGCCAAGCCGTGTGGCTGTAGCAGAGTTAGGTGTACATGCAACCCAGACAGGATCGCCCAAGTAGCCACATTCCCCCGTCTTCCCTTCCTGCAAGCCCATGCTGGCACAGCCTCTGGTCCAGTAAGTCGGCTAAACTTTTTCTGCAGCTGGACAGGGAAGGGGCTGTCTGCTGGTCATTAATGAAGGCCACAGTGGTCTTCTGAATGTTCTGGTGCTGTTTTCTAAGGAGCAAATGCTTTATTCTCAGCTATAGGAACATTTGCAGTTTCTGTATCTTGGGGACTTGTAGACACTCCCCAAGTTGTTTCCTAGAGGTCTGTGTGGACAGGCTACCATCTTGACCTGGTCTCCCAAGGTCTGTCCATGGGACAGCCTCTGGTCCAGCCAATCTGCTGGCCTTTTTCTACAGCTGGACTAGAAAGGGGCTACCTGCTAGTCATTAATGAAGGCCATGGTGGTTTTGAGTGTTCTGATGCTGTTTTGTAAGCTCTGGCTTAATTCACCTGTCTCTCAGAAACCACTTGACACCTAGAAATCTAAGACATTTAGACTAACCAGCTTTTAAGGCCCCAGGTGTGATAGTACACACCTTTAATCCCAGCACTGAGGAAGCAGAGGCAGGCAGATCTCTGTGAGTTCAAAGCCAACCTGGTCTACATAATGAGTTCTAATACAGGACCATAGTCAGACCCTGTCCCAAAAAGGGGGCAGGAGCTGTTGCCAGGCATGGTGGTGGACACTGTTATTCCCAGCATTTTGGGAGGTAGAACCTGATAGGTCTATGAGTTTGAGGCTAGCCTAATGTTCATATCGAGCTCCAGGCCAGCCTGGAACCTGAGACTCTGTCTCAAAAGCGTGAGTAAAAAATAGAAATAAGAAAGGGCTCTGGTACCGGGGCTGCTGTCACGTGTCCCTGCATCAGCCTGCAGAGCACCTCTGAGCCTGGGGTGGGGCGGACCTAAAAGGCCTTTGCCAGTCATGTTAGTACATACCAATAGGAAATACTAAAGAGGTGGAGGCAGGAGGATCACCAAGCTGAGACCAGCTTGAACTACTCCTGGGACTGGGAAGGTGCCTCATTGGATAAAGCACTTACTTGCCATACAAGCATGCATACTGGAGCTTGGATCCCCGGCAGCTACATAAAAAAGCCATCCAGTGTGGTGATCCACCTGTAATCCCAACACTCAGTAGACAGAGATCCCCCAGGTGAGGTGGCTGGCTCTACTAGCCAAGTCTGGGAGCTCCGGCTAAGGAAAGTAGAAGAGTGATCAAGGAAGATACCAACATCTTCCTCTGGCCTCTACATATGCATTTGTACCCATATGACATATGTGAACAAGCATGTGCACATACATACACACCACACATACACACAAAAAAAAGTCCAAAAGGTTTCCCTAGATCACCAGCATGTAGAGTTTCATTTTGTTTTGTTTTTGTTTTTTTGAGACAGGCCTTCTCTGTATTGCCCTGGCTGTCCTGGAACTTGCTCTGTAAACCAGGCTGGCCCTGAACTCACAGAGATCCACCTGCCTCTGCCTCCCTGAGTGCTGAGATTAAAGGCGTAGTGTTTCATTTTTGCAGAAGCAGTTCTACCAACCTAAACCTTGTTCAAATCTATCTTTATGTGAAGGAATTGTTCATCCATTAAAGGATGGAGAGTTAGTGGAGCCTCCCAGCCTGCCCCTTCTGGACGTGCAGTGGGCTGAACAACCTCCAAGAAGCTTGGAGATTGAGGTCTCTACCGAGAGCGGCAGCTAGGCCAGGACTTCCTGGCCTTACACAAGTACATTAAATGCAGGGACAGCTACCCAGAGAAGCCAGAGCTAGACATCCGGAGCTCATTCGCCAGCCTTCTTGTTTGTTTGTTTATTGAGACAGGGTTTCTCTTTGTAGCCCTGGCTGGCCTGGAACTCACTTTGTAGACCAGGCTGGCCTGGAATCACAGAGATCAGGCTGCCTCTGCCTCCTGAGTGCTGGGGTTAAAGGTGTGCGCCATCACGCCCGTCTCATTCGACACTCATAAGGGCAACCACTTTGTCCTTCTTGACCCTCGTGGGCTTGCAAGTCTGCTCTTAAGCCACATGGTCCCAGGTTTAGCAGACACATGAGCTGGGGCGTGAATAGACAACCTCAGGTCACACAAAAATGGGAAGCACTTGAAAAGAACCAATGTTTTACCCAGCAGTGATGGTACACCCCTGTAACCCCAGCACTTGGGAGGCAGGTGGATCTCTGTGAGTCCAGGCTAGCCTGATCTACAGAGCCAGTTCCGGACAGCCAGGACTGTTACACCGAGAAACCCTGTTTTGCCCCCTTCCTACTCCAGTGTTCCACACACAGCCGTAGTCACTACTTTAGCTGTGCCGCAGTCTGTCCTGCTAAAACAATTGCCTTTTTTCTTTACAGGTCCAAACTAAAGATGGAAGACATAAAGGAAGTAAACAAGGCACTGAAGGTATCAAAGTTACTTATATGAGCAAAGTCACTTACACTGATCGCAGTGGAGAACACCTGTATCCTGGTACTCCAGAGGCAAAAGCCCTTGACCTCTGGATTCAGGGCCAGCCTGCCTAGCCTACATAGCGAGCTCCAGGCCAGCCAGGGTTACACTGTCGAAAAATAAAATAAAGACTGCTTACTGTCTCCCCCACAGTGGTGACAACACAGTATCACAGGCATGTCTGAGATGGCCGCAGGTGGACAGGCATGAGCTGGAGGCTGACTCTTCTGCTGGCGGTTTCTCTAAGCCCCAGCTCTTGGTAGGCACTGTGCCCAGTGGCTGTCTCTGACCTGCTGTGTGCTCGAGAAGGTAGCAGACAGTGGAGCTCTGTTCTGCACACACAGGGGGCCGGGAAGAGAGGCCTCGCCCGCCGCCCGGTTGCCACAGCAGAGCAGAAAGAAGCTGAAAGGCAGAAGGAGGCCCTTCACGGTGGGAGGCCAGGCTGTGCAGCCCCCTCCAGCCCAGCAGGTGTATGGATCCCCAGCTGCTCCTGCTCTTTAAATGAAGGCCCTTGATTATAACTGTTGTGAGCTGCAGGCTTCTGTGTCTTGCCATGCAGTATTCCTATGACAGTGGCAGCAGACAGCTCCCGAGGGCCCCAGCAGCCTGCTTCTCGGGCACAGTGAAGCATGTGGCAAGGGGCCCTTGACCCCTTTGATCACATACAGAATTCCTAAGGGATGATACTTCCCAGATCAGTTTTTCCCTGGTAAAAACTTGCAAAACACCCTTTTCCAGAGCCTCCTTTTCTCTTAGGTAGTGCAGCAAGCTATTTCCCAGAGCCGCTGAGGATGCAGGGCTGGGTGGGCAGAAGAGCTTCACTGAGCCCGAAGGCATTCCTCCCCTACACGTTGTCTCTCTGTAGAGGTCCACATCACCTGTTTGAGCCTAGCTTGGATCTGGCTAGCCTTCCCTCCGGCCAGTTTAGCTAGTCATGGGATCCTGTCTCAGGCTGGGCCTGGGGTTGCAGGCACCACTGTGACTGAAGTGACCTCAGGTATAAAGGGGCAGGGGAGCGGATCAGCCGTGATGGCGGCCAGGATGCTGAGAGCAGACACTTCGTTAGGATTTGTGAATGCCACCTGCCGCCAGTGTGACGGAAAGGCTCCATCATTCCTCTGAGGCTACATCTGGTGAAACAGCAAGGCCTCCCAAGAAAATAGGGACAGTCACAAGACAGTGGATGCAGCCACCAGGGGCTGACAGGAGGTGAAGTTCTCAGGTCTGTTTTCTTCCTCAGGGCCACACATGGTTGAAAGATGATGAAGCAACCCACTGTAAGCAGTGTGAGAAGGAGTTCTCCATTTCCCGGAGAAAGGTATGTAGCGGCCACTTCCGCCCCAGATTCTCCTCCCGCTTCCGAAAAGCCTGTCTCTGCACCGCAGCTATGCCTGTTGGTCGGCTGGAGGCCCTGGCCCCACGTCCTTTAATGACCGACTTGCTTGGAGCAGAGTGGCTTCTCTGTGGCGCTGCCGGGGCGGGTGTACCCTGGCAGCCCTCTGTGGGCAGCAGGACCGGTTAGTTACCTGACTGACTCAGGCAAACCACCATAGGAAGCTGAAAGGTGTCAGGTCAAAAGAACCTCACTGGGTGAACTGCGCCTGTGTCTACCCATGTAGCCTGCTGCAAGGCTCTAGTAACAGAAAGTCCTGGGTGCCTTTTTGGTCCATGGTAGTGGGAACTTGAACTGCCTCATCAAAGACCAACTGGACAGAGAATGGGCTTGGAAAAGTGCATAATCCTGGGCACTTAAGGGATCATCACTACACAGGGAGGTTTACCCCCCGAGCCTATACACGGCTGTGGGCTCACCACCTCTCCACTCCCATCCGTAGCTTTCATCTGTGGGAAAGAGAAGCCAAAGTGCCAAACTAAGTTAAGTTCAGAATAGGAAATGACCTCCATTTGTCAAGACTTGCTGAAGGCTGAGGCAGCAGAGTCTGGCCATCCCGCCGTGAACAGTCTTGTGCAGTCCAGCCTAATTGTCCATAGAGCCAGGAGCAGAGGCTATCCAGGCTGAGCTTGGCGTCCATCACATGCCCAAAGAACCCAACACTGCCAGGAGTGGTGATGATGTCTTTAATCCCCACTGTCAGGAAACAGGGACAGAAGCAAGTTTCATGCCAGCCAGGGGACACATAGTGAGACCTTATCTCCCCACCAAAAAAAAGGGGGGGGTTGGGGATTTAGCTCAGTGGTAGAGCACTTGCCTAGCAAGCATAAGGCCCTGGGTTCGGTCCTCAGCTCTGGAAAACAAAAATAAAAAACCTAACTCCATTAAGTACCAGATTCTCGGCCCGTTTATAAACCACCGCTGTCTGCCCCAGTCAGGGGAGGCTGTCTGAGAGCATGTTGAGTCTAAGACATGGCCCTTAGAGAAGCCAGGCTTTACAAAGCAGAGTAGGTGTGGGGTTGCGTCTCCCCCGTTGTCTTGACGGCCTTTTTCCTGTCTTCCAGCACCACTGCCGAAACTGTGGCCACATTTTCTGCAACACGTGCTCCAGCAACGAGCTGGCCCTGCCCTCCTACCCGAAGCCAGTGCGCGTGTGTGACAGCTGCCACACCCTGCTCCTGCAGCGCTGCTCCTCCACGGCCTCCTGAGGCCGGCAGCCACCCGCAGGGACCTTAACCTGCTGACCTCCATCCTCAGAGTGGAGGAAAGCCTCAGGTACAGTGCCAAACTCTGCGTCTCCAGAGACCTGCCCGGGCCCAAGAGAATCACAGGAGAGAATGAAGCCCTCACCAGGCTGTCAGCCTCTGAGGACAGCGCCGGTGGCAGCTGAGCATTTGTCCACGGTTCGTGTGGAGCCAGCTCCTCCGGTCTGACACGTCTGTGTCCTCGGTTATGTCCTGGCTTTGGGACAGGTGGAACTTCATGATTTTGCTACTGTCACTTCCACTTTTCAAAGGATTAACCTGTTCTGCAGCAGTTGCACTGGTACAGCATCCTCTCTTTCCTACCCACATCCCATAGAAACCTCGATTTCTGCAGTGCTTTGAACTCATGGGTCTGTCAGTGTGCCTTGTCTGCTTCCACACCCAGCATTTGCCATCATGCCCCTGTCAACACCTACCACTGGCCCTGCAATAAAATCCTTTATTTTTCACTCTTGTACAAAGTGCTGGCCTCCAGCTCGCCTGTGGAGGGCGCTGCGAGGCCTGGGGAGGAGGGCCTGCTGGGTTTGAGCTCTTCGGCTGTTGTGTTGCTGGACTCAGGCTGCTCCACCCAGGTGGACCAAGGCCAGGGTAAAGGACCTCCCTCAAGCCTGTCACCAAAGTCCAAATGCCTATTTTCCCAGATGCCTGACTTGCAGTGGGGTTACATCCTCATGACGATCATGTAGGAATGAGCCAAGAATGGCCACTGTACACCTCACTTAGCAAGCCTTGGAAGTGCTAGGACATTGAGCTTGCAAATAGGCAGACTCAGCCAACACAGCTCCTTTTTGTTTTGAGACAAGTCTCAAATAGCCAAATGCAGCCAAGGCTGGCCTTGAACTGATCCCCTTGCCTCTACCTCCCAAGTACTGGAATTATAAGCATGTGCCACCATATCCAGCAAAACATACAAAGCCTGTTTTATAGGTGTTGGATTATCTCACTGATTTCCTGAAAACTGGGTATGCAAGTACGTCTACACCATGGCAGAGCTGAGCCGCACATCAGAACCATCTAGCTACATGGGACTTGTGCTAGCACAGATGTCTGTGGCCATGCAGACTGTGCCATCTTCTCAGGGTCCCACCCAAGTGCAAGTTCACATACCCATCCCACTCAGGCCAATGGCCTCCGACTTCGTTGGGCAGGCATGGGACGGAGGCAGACAAGTACCAGAGTGCAAGGTTAGATTAGATGGCAGCTTCCTAGAATGAGTTCTCTCTACCATGTGACTTCCAGGGATCAAACTGGGATGACTAGCCTTGGCAGCAAACACCTTTACCTAATGAGTCATCTTGCTGGCCTGAGACTCTGAAGGCTGAAATAAGTATTGTAACATCCGTCAGACAAGGCAGCCATCCACCTGTCTCCCAGCCCTGTACTTTTCCACCCTTCTAGACCTAATACCTTGTTCACAGTTGACACCTTACTTCTCACCAACTCCCTGACCTGGTTTACTGTCCAGACTCTGCCCCAAACCAACCCAGGCCTATCTCACCTTCCCCAACTTGTCAGTACTGGTTCTGGTGCTTTACTTTCAGCAAGGTTCCCCATGTTCTGCAGATGAGAAACAAGAGGATGTTGTTTCTCATCTGCCTTCCCCAAACCCCCATTTACCCGAAGTCCAACAGCAAGGACTGTGCAGCCAGGATTTAAAACCAGGCCTGAGCAGCTCCAACCCTGTTCTAAACTGCAGGAAGTGAAAAGGGCCAGCGGAGTCTACTCCTTCCCTGCCTGAGCCCCTTTCCTAACCTCAAACAGGACCAATTTCCCACTAAGTTCACATCCCACTGTACTGCCCCCAGTTCTAATTAAGTCTGTACCTTTTTGGTATACCCAAGTTAGGCTCCAGCTTTCTGGGGACATTAGTCAAAGCACTTCACTTCTGAGTGTCACATCTTTCATCTGCACACAAAAGAGGAAGGAAGCAAGGTAACACCTATTTTCATGCTGCTGCTCAGTAAAAGTCCCACCATCTGGCACACACATGTTCAGGGTTTTGGGGTTTTTTTTTCCTCCATCATCCCTTGTCCTCCCAACTTCAACTCCACCCACCAAGTAACACAATATTCAGTAAATTATTCATAATGGTTCCAGGTCCCAAGTCACCAGTATTTAGCTGCCAAGTCTAGGTAATGCTTCAGTTACTGGTTTGATATGTAACCTTCCAGCCTGAACAGAGGAACATGTGCTCTACAGTAGTGCTGTTCGAGCATAAATGTAGAGACAGATCGTGACAGACTAGACAGATTTTGTAACATTTGTGTGCAAAGGCCACAGGTATCTATCTGCCTACCTCTGCTCTGCTTTCCTAGTGCTTGGACTAGAGGGCATGTGCTACGATGCCTATCACTGAACTTTAAAGTTCGTTTTTCTTGTCTATGAGTATACCATCTTGCAAATGGAGGTCAGAGGACACTTAAGGGAATTGGTTCTGCTTCTCCCAGTCATAGCTACACAGTAAGATCCTGTCTCCAAGTTGTTGGGGTTTTTTCCCAAGGTAGGATTTCTCCCAGAGTGGTGGTGGTGCTTTTTTTTTTTTTTCTGTGTAGCTTTGCACCTTTCCTGGAACTCACTCTGTACACCAGGCTGGCCTCAAACTCAAGAGATCTGCCTGCCTCTGCCTCCGAGTGCTGGGATTCAAGACGCCACTGCAGGATTTGAGTTTGAAGCCAGCATAGTCTATAAAGCTAGTTCCATGATAGCCAGGGATAGAGAGAAACTTTTTTCAGTGCTTTGTCTCTTGTCCCTTTATCAGCCCCAATTGTCCTGGAACTTGCTCTGTAGACCAGGTTAGTCTCCAAGCACACAATCCACCTGCCTCCACCTCCCAAGCACTGTTAAAGGAATGAGCCACAACTGCCAATGTTATTAATGGCACCTTATTTCCAAGTGGATGTGGCTGGACACACCTTGCATATTCCTAAAGCATCTGAGGGCTAAGGGTCTAGCTCTGTGGTAGACCTTCAGCCAGGTGTAAGGTCCTGAGTGTGGAGGGATGCAGCACACACATAACCAGCATTCAGGAGGCTGGAGACCAGCCTGAGGATTGGAGACCATCTCAAGAAAAACTCCAACCAGTAAGAAAACATTTATGGATATCCTAGAGGATGACACGGTGCCCTTGCTCTGGCACTTGTTCCAGCCATGCCTGAAAGCCCCCTCCCTTTGTTTTGGTTTTTCAAGACAGGGTTTTCTGTGTAGCTTTGGTGCCTGCCCTGGATCTCACTCTGCAGACCAGACTGGCCTTGAACTCAGATATCTGCCTGGCTCAGCCTCCCAAATGCTGGGATTAAAGGTGTGTGCCACCACCTGGCTGAAAATCTATTAAGACATACAGTGAGCACTGGTCCTTGTGTGCCTTGTACTCAGTGGAATAAGTTATAGGCTGTTCAGACAAGATCCAGTGCAGCCAGGCTCAATCAAACTAAGACCAAACAGCCAGGTTTACTTTCAGTTTACTTGGCACTGGAAGGAAGTCTGAAGACATCTAAACAGCAGCCTCAGCCACCCAGCCTTTTTGTCATAAGAGACATGGACCTATACCCCAGGCAGGAATAAAACACCAACAAAGTCTACATGACACCGAAGCACAGACAAGAAAATATGTAGCTTTTAAAAGGAAGATTTATTTGACAAGGTTCACTTAGCGCAATACACCTAAAAGGAAATCACAATACAATGAAAGACTTAAATCAAGGCCTCAGAATTTCATACAAACACCAAGACCAAAAATCCTAAAGTAAATGATATTGCGTCTCAAAATTACTCCATTAACTTAAAAAAAAAGGGGGGGAAAGCTTTAAACTCACGTGCCTTACAGGTTTATCAAATGAAATTAGAACAAACATGCCAAATGTTTCACTTTAATTGTAGACGCAGCTCCTATATTGAGTTTTACAAAAAAGCATGTCTTTTCAACATGCACCAACAGTGTTCAATGTAATGTATGTATAAGAGCAACATTTAACATAATTCAACTGCTTTAACCTAAATACGCTTACTGCTTACGTACATCCTACAGTAACTAGAGAAAAGCTGGGAATTGTTTAACAGTTACAGTTCACTCAACTTCACTGTATCATCCTAGGTGACTATGTTCAACATTGAACTGTAGTCCTTTGAGTGATGCCAATGTTCACTTAAGAGGAAGCATCAATCACAAGGCTAGATTGCAAAACTGTTAAACTGAAGTTTAAAAAAAAAAAAAAATGACCAAGAGTCAGTGATCAAAATCAATTACATTCCCCATCCACCACTCATACTGGACATGCTAGACATCCCTCCCATTCCATTCACGCCCATAGATGCACGGCTTCCGCTACTGTAGTAGCTGCTGTTCACTGCTCCTTGGCTACCTGCAAAGAGATCCATTTGACAAGTTAGGAATGGTGTCAAATAATCAATTAAATAAAATAACATTCCAAGAAAAAGTTTAAAAGGTATACGAGTGCAAATGGCTGCTGTCCAATTGGCGAGGAGCATGTTTAGGAAAAGGGAATCCCGACTCCAAATAAATCTCAGTTAAACCCTTTTCTCTGCAGTACCAACTTGCCAGACTCTTGTGCTACCATTTTAAGTGGATTCTTCAGGATCAACGTGGAAATTTTAAGTTTAAAGGAAAACTAGTGTTTTTCAAAAATTGCAAAATTACTTCCAGTTTTTAAAGCTAAACAAAAAGCACTAAAAAAAATTTACCATAAACATGTACCATGTGTCCATCGAATGGTGTGCATGAATAGGGAGCACAGGGGAAGTCTTTTGCTTTGCCTATTCATGGTGGGCAAGAAGTGAGAAGACAAAAGTTGGACTAAAGGCAACTCACTGTGCCCAAAATGGCAGCCTCCATGGAATCAAGTCAGAGTCACTGACTACTATGTAAAGTGTTATCACAATATTATCAGTATTTGCTATTGGGAATTTAAATTATATTTTTTGAGAAAATATTTACCTATGCAATGTTTGATTGAAAATCACTGGAGTTTTCCTGTAAAACTTGGTCTGCAAAAGGATTTTGTAGGGTAAGACTATAATACCAAAATCACCATTCTTTAGACCAATTGAAAAAAAATAAAACCATCCCTAGGTTAACCACTAATAAAATACTGTCCTGAACCCAACCACCACTAATATTTAAAAATATTACCCTCCATCAAAAATTTAATCCTACAGCAGAAAAGCAAACTAATGTTTTAATAAATGAATATAGTTGATTTCTGGCTTGACAGTGTTCCAAAATTGCAGTGACTAGAACTCATAACATTCCCCTCCTCCCAATAACTGTTTCTACAAATTATGCTATTAAGAATTATAAAAAATATCCATTTAATAACTCACTCTCTTTAAAAAAGGAGCCTGTAATATCCCCAACTAAAACCAACTTAAAACTTACTCTAGGTATATAAAAAAACCAAACTTACCATATCCACTCATGCTGCTCTGGCCGCCGTAGCCACCTCCATAACCACCACTCAGCTGCTGGCTGGCTGGGCCACCGTAACTGGACTGGTTTGCTGTTAAGTTAAGAGAACATTAGAGCTTTGCTCTTTATCCAATGTGGTACCGGGTGGTACCGGGCTTGTAATTCTATGTCTATAATTTTCCAGTCTTGATCTTATATTACTGTCTCCTGCCTACTATCTATGACAAGACTGATTGTCTATGACCAGATTAACCTTTATATTTATCATCTGAGCTAGTCAATTGTTTATAAATTAAAGTGTTGAGGACTAAATACACATGATTCACTAAATAGAAGCATTTTTTGATGATCTTATGAAACTTTAGGGGGTTTCCCCCCTTAGCTTGATATATATTTAGATATGTCACTATACAGGTATCAGTTAACACCTAGTTAATCATGCCCAACTAATTATGTTCCCAAAATAAAATTTTTATTCCTGTATTTTTGCTAAGTATTTTAGACTTACAATTTAGATACTGTAACACATTCAATTCAATAGTCCCCTCCCCCAGACAAAAGTACTTATATTTAAGTAATCTACCCTAAGCAGCTTTGTTATTTACAAGATTTTAGTAATACAATAATTACAAAATTTGCTCAATTTCTTTGCCTAAATCTGTTTACTAACTTAAGATTATTATAACTTAAAATTATTATGCTAACAAACTCTTATGCTAATTAATTATATACTAACTTAGCTTATTATCTACTTATACAGATATAAATGTTTTGGTTTTTAAAAAAACTAACGATATTTACACAAGCCCATGCCTCCCATCATTTGGCTACCATAAGCACCACCGCTTGCTCCTGCTGTAGAATTCAAGAAGAGTTCTACATATCTGTGTTCTGAAATGAGAAAAAAAAAAGTTTGAAAATGTTTGTTGGTAAAAGAAAACAAGCAATTTAAAAGTAATTTGTGAATCACAAAAAATTCCCATGTTAGTTAAGAACTCTCTAGCTTTCTTTCTTGTTAAAGATTTATTTATTATGTATCCAGTGTTCTGCCTGTGTGCCAGATCTCATTACAGATGGTTGTGAGCCACTATGTGGTTGCTGGGAATTGAACTCAGGACCTCTGGAAGAGCAGCCAGTGCTCTTAAATCACTGAGCCATCTCTCCAGCCCAAGAACTCTAGCTTTCAAAACACTCATCTGAACTACCAATTAAGGACAAACTTAAGATTATATCCAATCACAAATCCCCAAATAGTTTTAAAAACCTAAACTTTTTTCAAAACATCTAAGCTACCCCAATCAAATCTCTCCTATAAATTCTTACTATTAATTAATTATACCTTCTACTCTAAATGCTAGTCACTTAACTGCCTCAGGTTACAAGTGCTTTAATTACACTTACGCATATTTGCTTTATCTTTTGACATAGCTGCAACAGCATCTTCATGGGTCGCAAACTCGACATCTGCTTCACCAGTTACTCTGCCATCAGGTCCAATCTCAATATGTACTCTCACAGGATTGAGTGGTGAAAAAAACTAAAATACAAGTGATTTCAAAAAAATTAATTTTTAAATCTAAATTTTATTATGATCACCCCACATTTGTACTGCTGTACTATTAGCTGAGGTGAATTTATCTGGACACTTACATTATAAATGTCATTCTCAGTAGCTCTGTATGGTAATCCCCGCATGTGTACACAGTGTCCCGTTGTACTCTGGAAAGTAGAGCCACCATCCCCGTATCTGTGGTCAGACATTCCTGAAAAACAATAATTGAGGTCTAGATGGACAAGTGTGTAAGTACCCTTGAACTGAGAAATTCAATTCTTACCTTACCTCTTCCAAATCTATCCGAACCAAATCCATAGCCATCATTATAGCCATTATAATCATCATAGCCTCCGTAGCCTGAAAGATAAGACATACAATTAGTTACCAAAAAAAAAAAAAAGCCCACCTAGACAAAAGTGGTTCAACCTTGCATATAATGGCACATACACACCTCCACCATAAGCACCACGCCTCATCCTCTCAAAACCAGCTCCTCTGCCAATGCTGTTATACCCTCTGCCAGCCCCAGGTCTGTCATAGGGACCTGGTCGCTGCATGGCCATAAGTTTTCGTGGTGGATCATAATGAGTTCTAACTTCAGCTCGACTGCTCTTAAATATTTCAATATACCTAAAGCATTGTCCAAAAGGAAGGGGGATGGGGAGGGGAGAGAAAACATTAGTTCATGTCATACAGTTACTTAGTAGTTATACAAGAAAAACAATTTAGTCATAGCCATGAAACTGACTAATATTTAAAGCCAGATTTCTTACATTTGCATAGGCAATGACCAGAAATTCACTCAAAAGACTATTTATACTTTATAGAAAAAAAAAGAAAAACAAAAAAACAACGAACTCCTCTGAGGCAGAGCCCAACCTTAGAGGCAGAGGAGTATTACAAATCAATGGTTTAGGAGGGAAGAATTCCACTCAACTTTCAATATTTCAACTCTTAAATCCTTTGGCAGCATGTATAGCAAGTGGGCTAAAAAGCCAGCCTCCACCAACAGTCTAGCCCACACTACACACTTCTTTTCGCCAATACCCAGCCTATGCTTTTAGTAGGAATCAGCATAGGTAAAAAGCGCATGCTTCAATGAAAAATAGTCACAAGCAAAGAGAATAAAACCTTTTGTGACAATTTCTTGAAAGCTATGCTTATTAATACATATGCAGAATATTTATACAGCAAGAAAGTTTGTTGCATTTCAACTTTAAAAACAAGATCAGAAAGTATCACATTTTCTTATGGTAATATTAATTTCCTATGTGGGTGTTATTACAGCTAAAGACAGGTTTGCATTAATTTTTTTTTTTAAAGCCATAGTCTCTCGACTCTATTGATTGGGGTTAATAATCTAAAGAGTCCTACAAAATTGTAAAGATGGCCCAAATAAACTAGGGATAATTTTAAAACCTAAAATTTAGTTTGAATGAAATACATGAACTATAAAGAATTTATAATTTATAGCAGGTTATCGATTGACTGGGAATAGGAAATGGGTTATTTCCTCCTCCTAAGCAGAGAGAATATGGATTTAATTGTTTACCATAAGAAAAGTGACATATCCAACCAACCATCCATCCCCACCTGTGCCCTATTCTTTCCTTGTGTTTCTTTAGAGCCTTTTCAGCTATTTCCTGTGAAGCAAACTGCACGAAGGCCTCCCCCGTACTCCTCCCCTGGAAGTCCACCGGCAATGTTATCCCATTTGGCACGATTTCCAACCCTTCAACCCAAGGACAAATAACCCCAGTAGGGGGGCAATATTAACATCACAAGCCCAGAAATGATTCTTCTTATAGCTTTAAATAAACCAGAATTTTAACTTTAGGTGAATGGTATGCTTTCAACAAGTACTCTTAAAATATGCATTGCAATAATAAGAAGTTCCACTATTAACAAATAACTCAATTCTTAACACACCCAAGGCACAATATATACATTAAAAAAAAAAACTTGATACTCCAGAGGGTGAATTAAGAATTAAACAATTAAAAACATTTTAATCTATGCAACTTAATAAAATTATACAAAATTAAAAAATTTTAAGCATTAAAATAACAGTTTAAGTAAAACAAGACACCTTTTAACCTCATTATATACTTCAATTCTTTAAGTTATTGGAACTTCAAGCTTAAAATTACACATTTAAACATTAATGTAAAAAAATTGAAAACATTACTTAAGAATCATAATTGACAAACATACAAACTAAACTTTCAACAATTAACTATCTACACAGCAATCATGCACTCTTATATGCTCTAATAGTAGTATGATTCACTTCTGGAAATTCCGTCTATGAAAAATCCTTCCCGTGGATACATTCCCAAGCTTACAAAAAGGCCTTAAAGCACTTCCCTAGAAGATATGAAATTATGTTCATATTTAACGTTGACAGATAGCATTCAATTCTCACCAATTTAGATAAAAAACAAAACAGACTTGATTTCAAACTAATAATATATTACGAATTGATACATATCTAAGTCAAAGTTCTAATACATATGCTAAATAAAAACCATGAAAGGATTTAATTCCATTTATGACATCAAGAGTATTAATAAAGATTTAACATTCTCCTAAACATGCAATCCTATCAGCTTGTCAACATAAAAACATTCAAATACTTTAGGCCCAGAACTTTAGAATACTATCTATACTGTTTCTTACTGAGATTATAAGCATTCAACCTACACTTGCTACATTTGACTTCTAACAGGCTAGCTAAGTCAAATTCATTTCATAAAAATTTACATACAGAAAATTAAACTAATTGATTATTTCTGGTCCCTTGACTCAAAAGTTATCTTACAACAAATACAATAAAGTATAACAATTTAAACTCACACTAATCTAATGTTAAAAGAGCTTACCTTTAACTTGAAGTACTTTGCTAAACAGCAATATGAGGAAGTAGTTAAGATGGTTGAGTAGAATCCTCAAAGGTCTACTCTGAACTACAATACTAAATATAGGCAAAGTTAACACTTTGGAAGTACTTCTAATTTCCACCTTTAAGATGGGCTCAAGTTACTTGAAGGTCTCCAGGAAAAAAATGTGAATTCAACAACAACAACATATATTTAACAGCCTACTTAAGTACCTAGAACTACTCAACTTTTAAGTCTAATACTAAATCATGTCGCCAGAAGCTGCCATACCTCACTGCTCAGCAACAAACAGGACTACATACCTGAGAAAAACTGAACAATTTCTTCCTTGCTACATCCAAAAGGGAGTCCTCTAAGCCGTACAAAGCCATCATTGGCCGTGTCAGGACTATTTGGACCAGTATGCTTCAACACCCAATCCATTTCAACGTTGTTTGACTTGAATACTGAAAAAGGTGCTTAGAATTAGTCAATTAAGCTAGAGATCAAAGTTCAGATTTCCTGGGCTTTTAGATAACTAGGAAGAGCTGCCATAAACTCCCTTAGATGACCATTTTTCCATGCGGTCAAATACCTAAAATTCAGAAGGGGTAAGACCTCTATGTGTTTAAACATTTACTGTTACTAGGGCAATGTAAATCAAACCTTCAACATATCTGTGTCCCATAGTTTCTCTGTCTTTTTTCAAGGCCAATTTGACTTCATCTTCTGATTCAAGTTCAACAAAAGCCTCTCCACTCGGTCTGCCTTCTCTGGTGTAGATGAAACGAATACCTTGGGCCCCATTTTGAATTTTGCAGTCTGAAAAGAAAACAACCGTTAATACAGAATTTAAAACCTAAAAGCACGTAGGAATTATACAGATGAAATGCATATTCATGTCACTACAAAACCCACCATGTGTTAAGACTAAATTGACCAAGCATTCCCACTATCAAATTACTGCAGATACATTCCTAATTCATCAAGATAACTCAATACTCAAAAGCAAGTTCTAAGGAAGTTATAGCCTTGTCTTCAAGTTTCCACTCAACATTTTATTGTTTTTTGAGACAGGGTTTCTCTGCATAGCTTTGCACCTTTCCTGGAACCTGCTTTGTAGACCAGGCTGGCCTTGAACTCAGATGTGCCTGCCTCTGCCTCCCAAGTGCTGGGATTAAAGGTGTGTGCCAAAACCGCCACCACCGCCCAGCCCACTAAACATCTTTTTTGCAATCTTTTAGAATAATCTCATTGGGCCGGGCGGTGGTGGCACACGCCTTTAATCCCAGCACTGAGGCAGAGGCAGGTGGATCTCTGAGTTTGAGGCCAGCCTGGGCTACCAAATGAGTTCCAGGAAAGGCACAAAGCTACACAAAGAAACCCTGTCTGGAAAAACCAAAAAAAAAAAAAAAAAAAAAAAAAGAATAATTCCATTGGATCTGGCGACTTCAGTGTTTTCTGGCTTGGGCCAGCCCAATACTCACCTGAAAGGGGATCATTGTTAACTACTAATGGCTCCAAGTTACACAGCTCAAGTCAAACCCCGTCGGCAACTGCCCCCTGCAATTGCTTCCAATACACATGTTTTACAGGCAGTTTTCTGTTACCACAGCTGAATTCAGATAGTAAGGTCAACACTGTAAGTACCTTTCCACAAAACTTTTCAACTTTTTCCACATAAAACTTTCAACTAGTCTTCTCTTAAAACAGTGGGAACATGATTCTGGGAGAAATTATTCAGGAAGCCTATATGTGTTTAAAAAAAAAAAAAACCCTCTACAGTGCTAAAACTTCTTTGGGTTCGACGTCCTCAATTGTGAAGGGAGCAAGATTATGAAGTAACTAGATCTAGAACACGATTTGATTACCAAATCTTAAATTACGAAAAATTAACTTTCTGATTCAGAACGCCCCTTTTCAAATGAACATATACGAAATGCAGTAGGGCTTCTAGACAGAATACTGTCACTTGTCCAACTGTTTTGTTTGAGGGAGGAGAAATAACATCTTTTCCCTGTTTACACTTGTGGAAAAAGACAACTTCAGAAGGCATGGATTGGTGCTTAGAGGCCGCAAAGACGAAGAAGAAAATTTCCATCGGGGCGCCAGCATCCCCCAGGGGAGAAGGGGGGGAGTCGGATTTCGCAATTACCATTGCGTAACAGCGGGCAGCAGGGCGCGAGCAGCCGGGGGAAGAACGGCTGGTGCCCGCGACCCGCTAGGGGGAGCCCGAGAGGCCGCCCCGCCCCGCCCCAGCCCAGCCGCGGGCCCCGCTGACAACTCCCGCCTCAAACTCACCGGAAAAAAAGCGCTGCACCTCGTCCGCGGAGCAGGACCAGGGCAAGCCCCGGACCTTCACCACGAAGCCCTCTCCACCTTCCGCGCCCAGCATCATCGTCTCTTCGGGGGTCCTGGCGTCGAAACAGACTGCAGGGCGGCGGGGACGGGGGCGGGGGGTGTGTTAGGGACCCCTCCGCCAAAGAGTCCCTTACACGGCCCTCCCCCTTCCAGGCGCCCTGCGGGACCGGGGCGCCGCGCTGCTGGGAGCCCCGCCCGTGCAGAGCCCCGAGCCCCGGAGACTCAGCGCATGCCACCCGGCCTCCGCTAGCGACCCGATGCCCGAAGCCACCCCGCGTGCCCGGCGTGGAGGGCCCCAAGCGAAGGAGACCCCGGCCTAGAGCCACGGTGGAGGCAAGGAAATGGCGGCCGCCGCTTCCGCTCCGCCTCCTCAGACACCTCACACAATAGAAGCGGCGCGGCCTGCAGGCCTAGGCGGCGCTGCCACGCCGGCCGGACCCTCGCGGCTCCCGGGGGCAGCCTGAGCTGGCCCCGGCCCCCCCAGGTTATAACCTAGGTTCAGGGACACGCAATCGTCACGAAAACAGGCGTCGGAGCGGGGCTCTGGCAGCACACGAAGACGGACCACCACTCACCTCCACACAAACCCTCGGCGTGGCTGAGGAGAAATGATTAGCGGGCGCCTGCGCAGCCTAAATAAAGCCCTCCGAACAAGCTCTGCGCACGCGCACCCTGTGGCCTGCCCCGCCCACCGGCGTCACACAAAGATTAGACGCATGCGTAATACCAGACACCGGGCCCTCTCCCGCCGTCCGATTATTGCACGCATGCGTTTGGGCCCAGCCCTCTTCATAAACGGGCCGGGGTTTTTTCTGCGCCTGCGCCCTTTTGCAACTCTTGCGCTTGGCGTCTGAGCGGTTTATCGTTTTGCTTCATGCGCATGCGTCTTCCTGCAAACCGTTCTCTAGACATACCCGCCAGCGTGGGGGAGGGGAATGGCGGCGATCACCCCCCCTGTAGGGCCTGGCTAGGAACCCAGAGTTCTGGTTTGCAGAGGTGGTTGTTCTACCCTTAATCCGCAGCTTTTCACCTGCTCCTGTGGGTTTTGAAAGACAGCCCGGGGGGGGGGGGGGGCGGGAAGGGAGCCCCACCCTTTCTGGCCTAAACTGGTGGCAGATAAAGAGCCGGGTGGTGCCAAGCATCCTCTCGATGCCGCCCCGCCCCTGCGCCCAAAGCCGCGGTCACCGCGGGGGGCCTGGGGCGGGTCCCCTTACCTGCCGCTTTGGGGGACTCAGCCCCCGTCCCGCACGGGCTGCAAGTGCCCGAGCCAGAGTCTTGCACCCCACTTAGCCCAACGAACTCGCACTCTGCGAACCCCTCGCCCTTCCCAGGGCCGCGGGCCCTCGCACGAGAAGTGCCCTGTGGGCTGCGCCTCGCGAGTGCAGCCTGAGTCGGCCAGGGGAGCGCAGGACTCAGCCCCGGAGCGCTGCGCCAGACCACTGAGCCTCTTTCCCAGGGAAGACACCGAGGTCCAGAATGCCCCCGGGTCACCCCGAGTGCACAATAGTGGGTAACGTTACTGAATTCAGGCAGCACTGCAGAAAGCGGATGATGCCCCGAGTCTCCGGATTTGACTCTCTGAATTTGACTATCTGACGCACCCCAGCCAGCCCCAGTAGAAATTAATAATGAGACAGTGTAGGGACGGTGCCACAGGGGTATCACAATTGGTAAACCTGTGAGTGCCATCACAAGAGGTTGCAGGCGAAACACGTTTTCCTCCCAAGTGCAATATCGAGGAGACCAAATCTGGTTTGGACAGTTTGGTAAAAATGGAGAGCCCTGCAGTGGTGGCGCACGCCTTTAATCCCATCACTAGGAAGGCAGAAACAGGCGAATCTCTGAGTTCGAGGCCAACCTGGTCTATAGCGCGAGTTCCAGGACAGCCAGGGTTACAAAGAAAAACCCTGTCTCGAAAAAAACAAAAATGGAGGAATCAAAGGAAAGTGCGCAGAAATGCGGGCAAAACTCGGCCCTTTAAGCTTGCGCAAGGGGGTTAAGTATACAGGAGGGCATCATAAGCCTTCAGCGAGAGAGCAACAGGAGCTGTGTAACGTGAAACTTTAGGTGTAAGGGAAACTCAGACGAAACAGTCAGAGAGAATAACGGTGCATGACCTCATCTGCAGAGGATCTAGAGAAGACGGAAAACTCTAGCTGAGATCATTGAAAGGTGAGACTCCCCAAGTCTTCCAGCCAGAAGGTTGGTTAAAAGCAAGAACTCAAGCCCAAGAGAATTGCGACTTCAAGATCTGCCTGGGCAAGAGTGAGTTCAAGGCAGCCTGGGAAATTTAGTGAGAACCTGCCTCAAGAAGAAGGCTGGAGAAATCTTAGTGGTAGAGTGCTTGCCTAGCACATCTCTCCCACATCATGAAACTTCTTGAGACATGAAATAGATTGCCCAAAAAAAGGACTCTTTTTTTTCCTCTGAGCCATCTCTCCAGCCCCCAGAGTGTTTATTTATACAGAATTTAATTAGCAGGGATACATTCATGATGTTCCAAACCATAGATCATATCATTTTTGGTTTTGGACATGTGTTTCGCTTCCTTTTGCTTGTCTTTTAGTCATCATTAATAAACTATGGCAGAACAGAGTTATTATTTCCAATCATTTTCCCTCAAGTTTTGACATCATTAATAAACAGAGTTATCATTCTTACTCATTAAACCCATAACCCAATTTTTGAGAATCTAGAGGCATATGACTGCCTGTGCTCAGGCTGGTTGCTTTGGTTGCTTCAAGGACACTAGACCAAAACAAAATCTTCAACTACCCTGGGCATTTTGCCATGTCTCAAGCAATGTGTTATTAACTCTTAGTGGTCAGAGAGCCCAGGAAAAAATCCTCAGGCTAAAGCTGCTGCAGTTATTATTCAAATTCTGGCATAATACAATCAGTGTTCACATTTATATCTTTATACAATTTGTCTATATGTCTAATCCTGGCATTCTGTTGTTCCTTGGTCATATGAGATTATAGTGGCTCTACATGAGCTAATTTCTAAGAGAGGGAGGCCCTAACACCTCATACTTTTATCATCTTTCCACTCCATACTTTGCTCATCAATGTCTCTGTGTAGGGCAGAGTTGTATGCCACATAATTGTCTGAGTGCACAGTGGGAAGAGCCTTGTAATCTGAACTGTGGCCAACTCCTCTAGCCTACCGGATCTTGTTGACTTTTTGAATTTATTTCCTTTTGAATATCTTGTTCCAGTGTAAGTACAGGACAGATGTTTCAAGAATGTCTCATAGCCTCACGAAGAGACCTCTGGCTTCTCTATGTGTCACAACCTCCAAGGAAGACTTTCAAGTAGATGAGGATATCTCCCTGAAAGTGGGGGCAGGGAACAGTATGTTCAGGACTGTCCTGGGGAAGGTTAGAAGCAGCATTCAAAAAAGGACTCTTTAGTTGATTCGAAACATTTGAGAGCTCTAGTCTTATTATTGGTTTATGATTAGATGATCCAATGGGAGGCAGAGATGCATGCTCTACTACTAAACTACATATTTTTGGAGGTTTTTTGTTTTGTTTTCTTTTTTGTTGTTTTGTTTTGTTTTTTGAGACAGGGTTTCTCTGTGTAGTTTTGGTGCCTGTCCTGGATCTCGCTCTGTAGACCAGGCTGGCCTCGAACTCACAGATGCCACCTGGCTCTACCTCCCAAGTGCTGGGATTAAAGGAGTGTGCCATCATCACTGGCCCTGAACTACATCTTGAGACACACATACCATTTTATGTTTTAATCATCTTTTTCACTTTGCACTGTGGTGTGCCTGTATTTCCAGGTACCCAAAATGCTGAGATGGGAGAATCCCTTCAATTTAGGACTTCCAGACATTGACCTGAGGAAGGTAGAAAATGAGCTGGGCAGTGGTGGTGCACACCTTTAATCTCAGCACTCAGGAGGTAGAAGCAGGTGGATCTCTGAGGCTAGCCTGGTCTACAGAGTGAATTCCAGGACAGCAGAACTAAACAGAGAAACCCTGTCTCATAAAAAACAAAAAAACAAAAAACCAGTTTCTCTGTTTCTCTTTTAACAACATAGCCACATTCCTAAAATGTTTTTTTGATTCTTTTCTAGTTGTATGTGCGGGGGTTTCTTCCATAATAAGAGTAAATACAACGTATAATCATAGAAAAAAATCCTTTCCTTAGGATAGATTTTGTTTTAGAGGAATCATTGCATATATCCCAGGCTGGCCCCAACTCCCCTTGTTGACAAGCATGGCCTTGAATGTCTGATCATCCACCTCTGGAGTGATGCAATTAAGGTGTGTGCCACCACACCTAATTTAGGATTTACAGATGGACAATTATTCAACAGAAGGTTGAGTATTTTTTTAACTTCTAATAATGCAAGGTAGAGTTTGAAGCTCCTCTTGTATTTGATGGTTCCATATGCCTAAATCCAATTTCACTAACACTGTGTCTTTTCCTCTAATCTTTACCAATTTAATACTGGGAAAATGGTAATTCTCTGCATCAGATCACTAATGAGGGGGAGTAAATTTTATGATATAGCCATTGTCCTTTATGTAAATTGTCCAACACAAAGATTTGTCACACAAAAACTTCAGCTTCTGGGGCCAGGCACAATTGCACACATCTTTAATCCCAGCAGGGTAGTCAGATCTCAGTGAGGCCAGTCTGGTCTACTTAGTTTATATTTATTTTTTCCCAGCAGGGTAGTCAGATCTCAGTGAGGCCAGTCTGGTCTACTTAGTTCATATTTATTATGTTGTTTTTAGACAAGGTCTTACTATATATCCCTGCCTGGCCTAGAACCTGCTATGTAGACCAGGATGGCCTTGAACATAGAAAGATCTGCTTGTCTCTGCATCCTTGGTCTTAGTGTTGATTTCTTCTTTGTTTGATCGAGAGTCTCTGTATTCCAGGTTAACCTTGAACTTGATACAGCCCAGGCTAGCCTGGTGTCCATAGACATCCTTGTCCTTCAGGCTCCAGATTGCTGGAATTACAGGATTGAGCCACCACAGCTGGCTCTTGGATGCCTCTTACACAATACTATAAAAAGCTCTTTAGCAGCTAAGCAGATTAAGCAGCAGAAGATACTTCAGGTATTAAATGTAATGAGCACGGCTCAAAGTCTTCCGAGTGGAGGATTAAACCCCAGTGTTGGGAAGCAAGTGCCTTTACTGGCCGAGCCATCTCCCCAGTCCCTGTTGCTGTATTCTGGAAGAAACGAGATTATCCATGTAGCTTCCTCTTCCTGTCCTGATACTGTTCTGTACTTATTGATGGTTGTCCTGCATAACTAATGCTTTTGTCCTAACAGAGGGAGAGGGTCTTGCATGGGTTCTGCAGCAGAAAGATGAGGGTCAGGTGGAGCTGCTGCACATACTTGATATCAGCTGCTCTCTCCCTACTCCAGATGTCAAAGGGCTTGATGTACATCCTGGCCTTTGTGTCGGGGTGTAAAATGCACGTGGGGCTTGCATTTCTTGAAGCAGCCGTAGCTTTGTTGTTATTATTTGAGCCTAAATGAATTTCTTATCTGCAAATATGATGTAATTCTAATCCATGAATAGTCTACTTATTAAAAGGTTTATATGAGGAGCTGGAGAGATGGCTCAGTGGTTAAGAGCACTTGCTGCTTTTCCAGAGGACCTGAGGTCAGTTCCCAATACCCACACTGGACAACTCCAGGGGATTCCCTCTTTTGGCCTCTGTGGGCACCCACACATGGGACATACATTCACACAGCAGCACATACATACACTGTTTTTTGTTTTGTTTTGTTTTTTTTTTTTTTTTTTTTTGGTTTTTCGAGACAGGGTTTGTCTTGTGTAGCTTTTCGCCTTTCCCGGAACTCACTTGGTAGCCCAGGCTGGCCTCAAACTCACAGAGATCCGCCTGCCTCTGCCTCCCGAGTGCTGGGATTAAAGGCGTTCCCCACCACCGCCGGCACATACACCATTTTTGTGTGTGTGAGACAGAGTCTCACTGTGTAGCTCTGACTGACCTGGAACTCACTAGGTAGACCAGGCTGGCCTCTGCTGGTCTTTGACTGCTTCTGTTTCTCCAAGTCCTAGGACTGAAGATGTGTGCCACCATGCCTGGCCTCATACACATACATTTTAAAAAGTGATTATGTGGGAAAACAAAGACAAACCTTAAAAACACTCATTCCCATCTAGACATAAAATATTCACCATCTTTTTTCAGCAATTGGAAAACACATTTTTATAGTTTAACTTATCCAAAATATGAATATAGCTTAAGATAAGTGGCATATCAGAGTTTGGTTGGCAGAATTTTTTTCTTAGTGAAATATAAATAGTGAGTCCTAAAGCTGATGACATCTTAGATTTGATAAAACTTGTTGCCTGGCGGTGGTGGCACACACCTTTAATCCCAGCACTCGGGTATTAAAGCCAGGTGGATCTCTGTGAGTTCGAGACCAGCCTGGTCTACAGAGCAAGATCCAGGACAGGCACCAAAGCTACACAGAGAAACCCTGTCTTGAAAAACAAAATAATAAATAAATAAAACTGGTTTAGTATTGTTTTTTGGTTTTTTCTTTTTCTTTTCTTTTCTTTTCTTTTTCTTTTTTTTTTTCCTTCGGAGACAGGGTTTCTCTGTATAACAACCAGGCTGGCCTCAAACTCACAGAGATCTGCCTGCCTCTGCCTCCCTAGTGCTAGGATTAAAGGTGTGCGCCACCATGCATACATTTGGGGGGGGGAGAAGGGGGGGCAGCACACTTGTAATCCCTGAACTCAGGATGTGGAAGGAGGGTCAGGAGTTCAAAAATCATCCTCAGCTACAAAGTAGAGGTTTAGCATGGTGGTCCACACCTTTAATCCCAGCACTCAGAAAGTTGTGGCATGCTCTGTGAGTTTAAGGCCAGCCCTGTCTACATAGTGAGTTCCTGACCAGCCAGGGATACATTAACCATGTAAAACTAAATAGATGTTCTAGTAAACCTCTAAAAAGTATGGTACTGGTGCATTGACTATCCAATGGAACAGTCTCGGACAGGCTCAAAGTGCAGTTTAGAATTCATTATCCACTAAGGTATCATTTCCTTAGAAATGATAGCATAGAAAATACCTTCAATAAATGTTAAAATTAATGTCTGGCAATTTGGAACAAAAGAACATTGATGCTCTATCTCGAAGTATAGACTAAAATGAACTTCAAGCAGCTCTTAGAATAATTAAATATATATTGGGAGATTTGGGTTTTTGTTTTGTTTTGAGAAAAGTTTCTACATCATAGCCTAGGTTAGCTTGGAACTCAACATGTAGCCCAAGCTAGCCTAGAGCTTACTATGTAGCCCAGACTGACTTTGAACTAGTAGAATCCTCCCATCTCCTTCAGCCTCGGGTGCTGGGATTATAGGTAGGTGTTATCATGCCTAGTTGAAAGATTCAGGTTTAAAAGTGTGAAAAGAGCTGGGCAGTGGTGGCGCACGCCTTTAATCCCAGCACTCGGGAAGCAGAGCCAGGTGGGTCTCTGTGAGTTCAAGGCCAGCCTGGTCTACAGAGTGAGATCCTAGACAGGAAACCAAAACAGAGAAACCCTGTCTCTAAAAACAGAAAAAAAAAAAGTTTGAAAAGACGGGGTTTGGAGGATGGCTCAGTGGCTAAGAACACGGGCTCTTCTATAGGACCTGAGTTCAAGCCCCGGCACCCATTTTGGGTGGTCATAACAGTGGTTCCAGTGCACATACAGCTGCAGACAAATAATTAAAACTTTTTTTTTTAAGTATGAAAAGCTTGGAAGCAGGGAGTGGTGGCACACACTTGGGAAACGGAGACAGGCAGATCTCTGAGTTCAAGGCCAGCCTGGTCTACAGAGTGAGTTCTAGGACTGCCAGGGATATACAGAGAAACCCTGTCTCTGGAGAGAAAAAAATAAGAAAGTATGAAAAGCTGAAGGTCCTCAAAATGTATGTTTAATACATTTGACCCTATAACATGAACATTTTATATATGTTTGATTTTGTTTTTTTATTTTTTAATTATACTCATGATCATGATATTAACTACATTTGTGGTATTCATTGATTACATTCATAGTATTTATTCAATAAGTATTGATTTTGCTTTTTGAGACAGGGTTACTCTGTGTGGCTTTGGCTGTCCTGGAACTTGCTCTGTATATCAGGCTGGCCTTGAACTCACAGAGATCCACCTGCCTCTGCTCCTAAGTGCTGAGATTAAAGGCGTGTACTACCACCGCCAATCGAAAATATATTTTCAATTCTGTTTGTTTGAGACTGAGTGCTGGGATTAAAGGTGTATGCCATCACTTCTGGCAGCATGAGCTTTAATGCCTCAAAGCCAAGTGAGGCATAGTACTCAGATTTGTGAAATATGTATAATCACACATACACAGAAAAAAATATATCTGAGCAGGTATTTTAAAATGTTCTCCTAGACTATCTTTTGATAATGGAAACATGAATGGATTTTTTTTTCTTCTCAGTATTTATAACTGCCATAATGCTGAATACTCAAGTAACTTGTGGGTCTAATTTTTAGCCAATAATCCTACCACTCCGGAGGCAGAGGCAGGAGGATCACAAGTTTGAGGCCAGCCTGGTCTAAAGAAAGAGTTCTAGACCATTCATAGTTTCAGGGAGACCCAGTCTCAAAAAACAGATTGGATGGATTTATGGAGGAATGGACTAAAATTTTTAGTTTTAAGGATTATCAGAAAGCTGGATGAGTTGAGACGGACTGGGAGTTCAGCTCAGCGGAAGAGCGCTTACCGAGCACACTTGTCATGGATTCCATCCCCAGCAAGGCTGAAATATTAAAAACGCAGCAGACCGCCGGACGTGACCCTCCCCCTCCCCCGTAGCTGGCCTGCCCAGATGATAGCTCCCCAAAGCTGCAGTGACCTGGGAAAAGCAGTGCGGAGAGAGAGCCAGGTGGGTCCCTATGGGGCTCGCCCGGCCGCCTCCTTGCCGTAAATAGGATAGCTCTCCCACTGCCAGGCGATGGCTTGGCAACCATTTTAAACTAGTCAGTGAGAATCGATGTGGGGAGGAAGGCATCTCACAGCTCCGCCGTGATCGTCAAGGTCTGCAGTTCTGCGCCCTCTTCAGTTCGCTCGGTGCATTCTTTAGAAAAACCGTCTTTGTCTTCAATTGCTTGCTTTTGTGGTAGAAATTTTTCGTTTTTGTGGTATTTGGGATGGTACCTGGAGCCTTGCCAGCTTCCGCAACTGCTCTGAGCTGCACCCCCAGCCCACTTCACAGATTTTGAATCGTGTGAAGACTGGTCCTGGCTCCCTAACGCCTCAGCCAAGGTCAATCACTGTAGTTAGATCTCAAGCTGTGTTCAAAATGTACTGAGAGCTAATATTCCTTAGCTTATAAAAAGAGAGATTATATATATATATATATATTTAAAAATTTTTTTTCTGAGACAGAGTTTCTGTGTAGCCCCGGCTATCCTTTTACTCGTGTTGTAGAACCAGGCTGGCCTTGAACTCAGAGATCTGAGTGCTAGGATTAAAGGCATGCACCACCACCACCACCACCACCACCACCACCACCACCACCACCTGTCTAAAGCCATTTTTTAAAATATTGTTTTCATGAGACCATGTCTTGTAGCGGACACGCTTGTAATGACTCTCCGGGTAGCTGAGGAGATGACCTTGGGTTTCACATTCTACCCTGCCTCTACTTCCCAAGTTCAGGATTGTGTATACATACATCATCCTACCCAAGCCAATTTTATGCAGTCTGGGCTGCGTGCCAGGCAACTAACACCTCTACCCACCTAGCTACGTCCCCAGGCTTGTTTTAGCCTTTTTCTTTTTCTTCTTCTTCTTCTTTTTTTTTTTTTTGTGTGTGTTTTTTAAAAAATTAAGCCATGCATGCCTTTAATCCCAGGACTCAGAGGCATTGGCATGCTGATCTCTGTGAATCCAAGCCCAGTCTGGTCTACAGAGCAAGTTCCAGGATAGCTAGGGCTATAGGGAGAAACCTTGTCTCAAAAACCAAAACAAGCCGGGCAGTGTTGGCGCACGCCTTTAATCCCAGCACTCTGGAGGCAGAGCCGGGTGGATCTCTGTGAGTACGAGTCCAGCCTGGGCTAGAGAGCGAGATCCAGGAAAGGTGCAAAGCTACACAGAGAAACCCTGTCTCGAAAAAACAAAACAACAACAACAACAAAAAAAAAAACTATTTTAGTTTATGTGTACCAGTGTTTTGCCTGCATACATATGTTCACCATTGCATGCCAGTACCCACGGAAGCCAGAAGAAGGCATTGGATTCCCAGGACTGGAGCTATAGACAGTTACAAGCAGCCGTATGGATGCTGGGAATGGCTTGTGGGTCTCTGGAAGAGCAGTCAGTGCTCTTAACCGTGGAGCCATATCTCGTGTCCCCTTGGTTTTGTTTGTTTGTTTGTGGCAAGGTCTCAGTGCGTTTCTCTTCTGGCCAGTCCAGGAATTACAGAGATCCTCTGCCTCCTGAGTGCTCAAGTTCAAGGAATGAGCCACCATACCCAGAAACCTATTTACAAAAATGATTATTGTTGTGCATGTATCGTGTGTATGCATGTATGATGTATGTGTGTGCACATGCAGAGGCTGGTGGGCACCTTTTAGGAGTCAATGCTCCCCCTCCACACACGGGGGTCAGACCCACGTCAGCAGGCTTGCACAAGTGCAATTCACCTGCTGAACCATCTCACCAGTCCACCCAACCATCCCAGAAGCCTTTCAGGTTCACTAATCCTCTTGACAAATCCTTACCCCTGCCTCTCCCAGCCTCCCCAGCCTCTCCCAGCCCCCACACTGCATGCTGCGGCACTCTTGACTGTTTTTCTTTTTGTTTTGACATTCCTTTTGCTGTTTTCCTAAGGGCTCCTTTTCTTATATGGCCTGTGCCCTACAAGTCTCTGTTTAGGATCGTTTTCCTTTATGTAGTCCAAGAAATCATAAGTCACCAAAATGGGTTCTAAATCCCAAACCAAGGACACCATGCTGGTGGTTAATTGTAACTGTTAACCTTTCCGGTCCCGTGAGAATGGTAACACATGACTCTGGGTGTGTCTGTGAGGTTATTTCCAGAGACGCATTGGATCATGAGGGCCCTGACTGGATGATGGATTAATCTCTTGATGGATTTTGTTGTTGTTGTTTTTCAAGATAGGGTTTCTCTGTGTAGCCCTGGCTGTCCTGGAACTCACTCTGTAGATCAGGCTGGTCTTGAACCTGAGACTGTCTCCCTAGTGCTGGGATTAAAAGTGTGCACCACCTGGCGGTGGCGGTGGCGCACGCCTTTAATTCCAGCACTCGGGAGGCAGAGGCAGGCGGATCTCTGTGAGTTCGAGGCCAGCCTGGGCTACCAAGTGAGCTCCAGGAAAGGCGCAAAGCTACGCAGAGAAACCCTGTCTCTACCCCCCCTCCCAAAAAAAGTGTGCACCACCACCACCCAGCTTCTCGATGGATTCTTAATATGATGGTGTCTTAGTCACTGTCCTATCGCTGTGATGAAACACCATGAGCAAGGCAACTTAGAAAAGGAAGCATTTGCCAGGTGTGTCGCTTGGGGCAGCCTTCGACACAAACAAATCACTTCCAGTTTACTTCAGCTTCTTTCTTGCCACCGGGACTGCCGAGTGCTGACACACACACACACACACACACACACACACACACCCGTGGACTGCAACCACCAGACAAAAGAAACTCTCCTCGTTTTAAAACATTTACTTGTGTACGTGCCTGAGTGCATGCAGGAATCTGTAGAGGTCCAAAGAGGTGTCAGGTTCCGGGAC
Source organism: Peromyscus leucopus (assembly GCF_004664715.2). NCBI lineage: Eukaryota > Metazoa > Chordata > Mammalia > Rodentia > Cricetidae > Peromyscus > Peromyscus leucopus. The sequence goes on along the minus strand of NC_051086.1, from coordinate 33,477,640 downwards.
CTTGAGCCACAGATGGTTGTGAGCTACCATGTGGGTGCTAGGAACTGAAACTAGATCCTATGTAAGGGCGGCAAGTGCTCTTAAGTGCTGATCCATCTCTTCAGCCCAAAATTCTCTTCTTAAGTTGTCTTTGGCCATAATATTTTATCACAGCAACAGAAAAGTGACTAATAACTTTACTTCCTCTCTGCCACTAGATTTAAAAAAAAAAAAAATCTGTATCGCACACTCCTTTTACCATGATGTTCTACCAAAGCCATGAGTCAAAGAAATTACAGATTAACCCTCTGAAACTGAAAGCCAAACACGATCCTTTATTCTTTATTAGGTAGTTTTGTCATAGCAACATAGTAATTAATACAGCTAATACAGTAACATATACAGTCATAGTAATTAATACAGCTAATGCAGTAATACAGACACTGTGGTTCTGCATATCCTGCCTAGATTTTCTCAAATTTCTTACTTAGAGCAATGTCTCTAGATGCCCTCCACCCCTTCTGATACAGGATCTTCGGCATCTCGAACTAGCCTGGAACTTGATATTTAGCTGAGGATAACCTTGAACTTTAGTTCCTTCCTCTTCTACCTCTCTAGTGCTGGGATGACGGAAGTGTAACAGTGCTGGGTCTCAAACCCAGGGCTTTGTGCATTCTAGACAAGCATCCTACCAACTGAGCTAGCCTCTTCCCCCCGCCCCCTGATTTTACTTTATTTACTTATTTGGTTGTTTGCATTTGTTTTGTTTTTATGCAAAGTCTCAAGTCAAGAATGACTTTGAACTTCTGGTCATCCTGTTTGCACCTCTGAGCACTGGGATTACAGGTGTGCACACGATGTCCTTTTCATTGTGCAGTCCTAGAAAGGGAAGCACTGGGACTGTATAATTTGGAGTGTTAAGTCTATTCACAATGGTGTACAACTATCGCCACACGCTGTCTCCAAAGCTGTTCGTTTTTTTCTGACTGAAACTTTGTGCTCAGTTATTTATATATTTACTCATTTATTCTGGGCCGTAGTACAAGGGTACATTCAATTCATGGTGGCTGGGAAGAAAGCAGGACCTTGAAGTGGCTGCTCATTTTGTTTTTTGCTAGCTGATGTCCCCATGAACATGGGACAGTAGATGAAGGACAGGTATGACGGAAGAAACTGGGCATGAGAGAGACGATGTTTGATGCACAGTCCACTGAGCCAATAGTACCACGTTTATAAGAGTGTTAAGAAAGATGGACTAAGCCAGGTGTAGTGTCAAACGCCTTGAATCTCAGCACTCAGGAAGGCAGCCTTTTCTACATAGCGAGTTTCAGGCCAGCCAGAGCTACATAGTGAGACCCTGTCTCAAAATCAATCAATCAATCAATCAATCAATCAATCAATCAGTCATGCCCTGGAGACATGGCTCAGGGATAAGAGCACTTGCTGTTTTTTGCAGAGGATCCAAGTTCAGTTCCCAGCACCCACAATAGTTCACAATCATATGTAAGTTCAGTTCCAGAAGCTCCAATGCCTTCTTCTGACATCCGCAGACACTACACCTATGTGGTGCACACACATAAACTCAGGCACACTTGTGCACATACACAAAAAAAAAAATCTTTTAAAAAAATATCACATGGTCAGCATCAACACATAACATGCACCCACACATAAAAATTTCCCCCGGTTGCCTTACATGTTTTGGTGGTCTCTTACAGAACATGAGAAAGGAAACTCAGCACAAAGGAGATTTCTTTTCCCAGGAGGGACAAAGAGCAGGAAATAAAAGATAAACAGAGGAGACAGAGGATGAGGGAGAAGGGGAAGGGAACAAGGGAGTAGGGCAGAGGTATTTGTCCCTGAGGGACGAAGAACTGCCTCTGGATAGAGACTGACGTCACACATAGGCAAAGGGCGTGTATAAAGGTAAAAGGGGAAACCCTGTGTTAGGGTGAGATGTTTAATTTTGACTGGGCATGTTAATTAGGTGAGCCAAAGGGGTCTTGTGATTGTTGGACTTCAATACTTTGATAGCTGGACCTTGGTAGTCAGGCTCAGGAGCAGGAAGTCGTCAAATAAGGGACTAGACCTTGGGGGCCAGCTTCAGGAATGTCATCTAAAGGTTAGCAAGGGCAAAGCCTGCCAGAGCCAGGAGTACCTTCAGCATAGCCATTGTGTGTCCGCCCTGCAGTGGTCACATCTGTTCCTCCCCCTTATGCTGCACAGTTCTTACAAGTACTTCCTGTTTTCTAGTAGGACTCTCCTGTTTTCCCCCCTTATGAGTTGTGCTTCTCCGGCTGCAGAGATGGCTCAGCTGATAAAACACTAGCACCGCGATCAAAGTTCAATCTGCAGAACTCCATGAAAAAAATAGGTATGAATGGAGTCGAACTGGAAACCCTGACATTAGTCCACGCACATATGAACACCTGATTTTTGACAAAGAAGCTAAAACTATCTTGGCTTCTTCAACAAATGGTGCTGGCACAACTGGATGTCAATATGTAAAAGATTACAAATAGGCCCATATCTGTCACCATGCACAAAACTCGAGTCCAAATGGATCAAAGACCTAAACATAAATCCAGTTACACTGAACTTGATAGAAGAGAAAGTAGGAAGTAGTCTTGAACGGAGATTACTTTCTAAATATAACACCAGCAGCACAGACACTGAGAGCAACAATTAATAAATGGGACCTCTTGAAAGTGAGAAGCTTTTGTAGGGCAAAAGACACAGTCAATAAGACAAAAAGACAGCCTACAGAATGGGAAAAGGTCTTCACTAACCCCACATCTGACAGAGGACTGATCTCCTAAATACATAAAAATTCAAGAAACTAGACATCAAAATACCAAACAATCCAATTAAAAAATGGGCTACAGATCTAAACAGATAATTCTCAAAAGAAGAATCTCAAATGGCTGAAAGACATTTAAAGAAATGCTCAACATTCTTAGTCATCAGAGAAATGCAAATCAAAATGACTCTGAGATACCACCTTACACCTGTCAGAATGGCTATGATCAAAAACACGACAGTCGATCGTCTTCCTTCCTTGCTGTGAGTGTTTCTTGGACACCTGTGACTCGGCCCTGCTGATAGCAAGATGTCTTCAGGAAATGCAAAAATTGGGTATCCTGCCCCCAACTTCAAAGCCACAGCTGTTATGCCAGATGGACAATTCAAAGATATCAGCCTAAGTGAATACAAAGGAAAATATGTCGTATTCTTCTTTTATCCTCTTGATTTTACTTTTGTGTGCTCCACTGAGATCATTGCTTTCAGTGATAGGGCAGAAGAATTTAAGAAACTCAATTGCCAAGTGATTGGAGCATCTGTGGATTCTCACTTCTGTCATCTGGCATGGATTAATACACCCAAGAAACAAGGAGGATTGGGACCCATGAACATTCCTTTGGTATCAGATCCCAAGCATACCATTGCTCAGGATTATGGAATCTTAAAGGCTGATGAAGGTATCTCTTTCAGGGGCCTCTTTATTATTGATGATAAAGGTATCCTTCGACAGATCACTATAAATGATCTTCCTGTTGGCCGCTCTGTGGAGGAGATTCTGAGACTAGTGCAGGCCTTCCAGTACATTGACAAGCATGGTGAAGTGTGCCCTGCTGGCTGGAAACTGGGCAGTGATACCATCCAAAAGAGCAAAGAATATTTCTCTAAGCAGAAGTGAGCACTGGGCCATTTTTCTGCCAGGCTGCATTGGTCAGCCAGAAGAAAATTTCTTGTACTCTATTCGTGCTTAAACAAAATGTGATGTGATTCAAGACATCCCTTTCCTACAGTACTAGGGGCGGTTAGCCTTTCTTCCACTATTGGGAATAACCTGAGGTTTGTTGTGAGTTGCAGAAATCAACCTGTTGTTCTTTTTTTTTAGTATCTATTAAACTTGATCTCTGAAAAAAAAAAAAAAAACCACAACAGTCTATGTTGGAAAGGATGCAGAGTAAAGGAAACACTCCTCCACTGTTGGTGGGAATGCAAACTTGTACAACCACTGTGGAAATCAGTATGGCGGTTTCTCAGAAAATTGGGAATCGATCTACCTCAAGACCCAGCCATGCCACTCTTGGGCATATACTCAATCATACCACAAAGAAACATGCTCAACAATGTTCATAGCAGCACTATTTGTAATAGCCAGAACCTGGAAACAACCTAGATGCCCATCAACGGAAGAATGGATTAAGAAAATGTGGTACATATACACAATGGAGTACTACTCAGCAGAGAAAAACAATGACAGCGTGAAATTTGCAGGCAAATGGATGGAACTAGAAAATATCATCCTGAGTGAGGCAACCCATACTCAGAAGGACAAACATGGATATGTACTCACTCATAAGTGGATTCTAGATATAAAGCAAAGAACAATCAGACTGCAACCCACAGAACCAGGAAGACTATATGGCAGGGGGGACCCTAGAATGACTGTGGCTTATAATAAGTTTTGGTTTTACTCAATCACTGGGCAAGCCTCAGTGAAACATTTCACTATTAGGATAAGAATTTGTACTGTATCAGGCTGATAATAGAAAAATAAATAAATAAATATAAAAAAATAAAATAAAAACTTGAAAAAAAAGATATGGCCAAAAAATTCAAACGTATAAATAAGAAAATTATGAGTGGGGGCTGGCAAGGTAACATACAATTGTGGTTGTATAATTTGGCATGTAAATGATACTTCAATAAAGTTGCTTTTTAAAAAACTGGAGCCGGGTGGTGGTGGCGCAAGCCTTTAATCCTAGCACTCGGGAGGCAGGGCCAGGTGGATCTCTGTGAGTTCCAGGCCAGCCTGGGCTACAGAGCGAGTTCCAGGAAAGGCGCAAAGCTACACAGAGAAACCTTGTCTCGAAGAAAAAAAAAAAAAATGGGGCTGGAGAGATGGCTCAGTGGTTAAGAACACTGGCTGTTCTTCCAGAGGACCCGGGTTCAATTCCCAGCACCCACATGGCAGCTCAGAAATGTCTATAACTCCAGTTCCAGTGGATATGACACCCTCACACAGATATACATACAGGCAAAATACCAATGCATATAAAATAAATTTAAATAAATTATAAAAAAAAAAAACTGGGGGAAAAAAGCTAGGTATGGTGGCATGTGCTTGCATCCAGGCCCTGATGAGGCAGAAACAGGCAAATCCCTGTGGCTAGTCAACCAAGGAAAAAACCTGCCTTTATTTTGTGATGGGTGTTTTTTGTGTGTTAGTCTGTGTCACATGCATGCAGTGCCGGTGTGGGCCAGAAGAGGGCACCAGATCCTCTGGAACCAGAGTTACTGTTGCCCGCCATCATGTGGATGCTGAGAATTGAACCCAGGCTTCTGCAAGAGCAGCAAGTGCTCTTAACTGCTGAGCCATCTCTCCAGCCCCTTAACTAACTTTATTTTTATTATATTTGTTTATTGATTTTATTGATTTTTTTTTTTTTTTTTGAGACAGGGTTTCTCTTTGTAGCTCTGGCTGTCCTGGAACTCACTCTGTAGGGCAGGCTGGCCTCAAACTCAGAGCTGCCTGCCTCTGCCTCCCAAGTGTTAGGATTAAGGGCATGGCCCACCACTTCCAAGCTAACAAATTTTTAAAATCAATTTTGCTCCTGTTTCTTGTGTTTTGCTAACACAGTCTAATCTGAAAAAAATCTGAAATCCAAAACACTCCAAAATCTGACATGTTTTGAGTGACAACATGATCTCAACAGGTTGCAGAGTGGCCTTTCTAGGTCCCTCAGATGGTCTAAACCTCTATCAGGCAGCTCACCTGGTTTCTGCTTCTTCAAGGCAGCTTGGTGTGGTTTCAGAGTCTTCTCAGCTTTAGCTCTCTGCGAGTCTCCGGTCTAACTCAGCTTTTGTTCATCCCAGAGGGGCTCTCAACTTTTACTGTTCATGGCGAGGAGGGGCTAGTGAATCTGATCAGTTTCAGGTACCGACTGAGGCTATTTTGAGTTGTCTACCTTCCATTTAAGGAGCTTCCTTGCAAGACGGAGTGTGTCGATCTCAGAGGACACTGTTAAACACGGTCTCCAAAGACGGTACGCCTGCAGCACTGTCAGGGATGGTAGAGCTTTTAGGAAGTGGGGCCTGGAAGAAGGAAGCTGGTCACTGGTCCTCGAAGGGATGTGGGACCCATCCTCTCTGCTCTCCTGCCTCTGAACAGAGGTGCTCCTCCGTGGGCTCTCACGTGCTTCACTGTGCAGCCCAAGAGCCCAGAGACTGCGGCTGAAACCTCTGAAGCCCCGAATGGACAAACCTTTCCCCTGCGGACCACCTTGGGGCTGGAGAAGGGGCTCTGTTGGTGACTGCTAACCGGCCTGCATGAAGCCCCGATCTGATCCCGAGGCTGCGTGAGTCGGGTTGTGGTGGTGCACACCTGTAACCTCAGCACTTGGGAGACTGAGGCAGGAGATTGCTGTGATTCTGACAAAGAATGACTGGACTGCTGGGTGAGACCCTGTTTTAGGAGCTGAAGCAATGACTTAATGGCTCAGAATCCACAAGGAGGCCACAGCCCATGTGACTTTAGTCCCAGGGGATCCACACTGAGCTCTTTAGTCCACTTGCTTTAATTCCTCTGGGATAACTTGCTGTTTACACAGCTTCAGTTCTGTCCTGGTGCCTAGCTCCTTTCTTGCCTGATTTCTCTCTATATCTACTGCTCCCTCTAAGTTCTATCTTAATTCTTTCGTCTTAATTCTGCCTCATCTAGGTCCTTTTCATCTCACTCTTACCCAGCTAGTACTTTCCCTTCTGGCTCTTCCTCATCTTCCATCTCGTCCACACGTTCTTGCTGGTCAAAATCCTCCTTATCCCTCTACGTTCTCCCCAATCTCTGTCTTCCACGTCTCTCTTAAGTCTCCCAGGAATCCACGTATAAACCCAAGCAATAGCAAATCCTCTGGTTGAGCAATGTTACCAGGCTTGAATTGTATGGGGTCATAAAGGTAGGGGGTGGGAGGAGGTAAGACAGGGGAATCCATGGCTGATATGTAAATTAATTATAAAATAAAAATATTTTTTTAAAAAGAATTTTCCTAGGCAGCGACTGTCAGGCCTTCTTTTATAACCCCAAATGGAAGTGGTAAAAGAGGTCAACTGAGTGCTAATGACCGGTTAGTATATCAAAAAGGGGATCTAGGGCTGGAGAGATGGCTCAGAGGTGAAGAGCACTGGCTGCTCTTCCTGAGGTCCTGAGTTCAATTCCCAGCAACCACATGGTGGCTCACAACCATCTGTAATGAGGTCTGATGCCCTCATCTGGCATGTAGGCATACATGCAGATAGAACACTGTACTAAATAAATAAATCTTTAAAAAGCGGGGGGGGGGGTGGGGGGGGGGGGGGGGGGGGGGGGATCTACGTGTTCAGTCTATATTCCGAAAAGTGGTTGGGTAAGAAGTAAAGCTATTACTTAAGGTCCACCTGACCTAGGTGGTGTCTCCTTGTGGAATTTACCTTGAATCAGGAGACTAGCATGTGGTCATCTGAACTGTTATTTCTGATAGTCCTTGAAAGCAGCTAATGGAGATATCTGTGTCCAGTGCTGAACGGGGAGAAACGGATGGGCTGGGGGGAAGGAACTCTTTCCTGAAGCTGTTCTCCAAATACCTTGAATGTGTATGTCCAGAGAGTGATCAGTCCACACTGTTAGCCCTTCTTAGGGAAAAATCAATTGGGAAAACTATGAAGGTACACATGATTTCATAACAAGACAGCTGATATGATGTATAACAAGACAAATAACACCAAATGCTCCTTGGACTTTGGCTTCCTCTGAAGGAATTCCTTGATCTCTTCAGGTAGTGGCTTTGCCATAACCAGCTGAGTTCTTATACTAGTCCTGCAGCCCATAGCACCTAACTCTAGTTCCAGGGGGTCTGATGCCCTCTTCTGACCTCAGAAAGCATAAGACAATTATATAGTGCACATACATATATGTAGGCAAAACACAAAACAAAAACTTCATAAAATACAAATAATAAAATCTGATATAATTCTGGTCCCAGGTATTTTTAGATAAGGGGTCCTCTGTCCATTCTGTTTCCTTTTTGGTTGGTTGGTTTGGGGTTCCTATGTATGTATGTGTATTTGAGGCAAGGACATGTTCTGTAGCCCAGGCTGGCCTGCAACCATGTAGCCCTGTCTGGTCTTGAACTTGAAACAGTCCTCCTGCCTCAGATCCTAAGTGCTGGCTGGGACCACAGGTGCAAACCCGGAACCCGAGGTTGGTTTTCTGCTATACTCCATTCTGTATTAACACTCTTAACCACTGACATTTCTCCTGGCCCTTGCTCTGTATCACACTCTTCACCACTCACCATTTCTCCTGGCCCTTGATCAGATTTCAGCTGCCATCTGCTACCTGAGCTGGTAGGTAGTGAAGGGACTCTAGCCTACTCATGTGGCTCTGGCAGGCCTTGCTCTTCTCCCCAGTTCCCTCTGCCTTGCTAAAAACCTTTAGATTGCATTTCTGAAGTTAACCCCCAAGGTGTATTCTCTTATTTGGCCACTTCCTCCTCCTGACGCTGACTACCAAGGTCCAGCTATGAAAGTATTGAAGTCCAGCCATCAAAAGCCCCCTGTGGCCACCCTATTAACACGCCCAATCAAAATTAAATACTTCATCCTAACATGGGGTTTCCCTTTTCCCTTTTGTTTTGTTTTTGCTTTTTGAGACAAGGTTTCTCTGTGTAGCCCTGGCTGTTCTGGAACTCACTCTGTAGCTCAGGCTGCCTCAAACTCACAGAGATCCGCCTGCCTCTGCCTCCCGAGTGCTGGGATTAAAGGTGTGCACCACCACCACCCGGCTCCCCTTTTACCTTTATAAACCTCATTCCCTATGTGCAACTTCTGTCTCCTCTATCCAGAGGCAGTCCTTTGTCTCCCTGGGACAATCACCCCTGCCCCCTTTCCCTTCCCCTTCTCCCTCATCCTCTGTCTCCTTTACCACCACATCCCAGCCCATTCTATCACAGACATCCCCTTCTTCTCCTCTTAAAGATGACACCTGCAATAAAGACCCTATAGCCACAAAAAGAAAAAAAAAAATGACACCTGCAAGGTCATTTGCTGCTGTTTTTCTGCCTGAGTAAGAAAGCAGCCACTTTAACTTTTCTTCCCCGCTTAATAAAGAATCTCTCTGTGAAAACAGGTGTTTGGGTGTGGTTCGTGTCTAATCTGGGGTTTCAGAGGAAGTCCCGCTGTGCAGGGTGCGTAGGGGTCTCCTTCAGGTAGATTGAATTTCGGAGTGCTTGTCTGTAGGTAGAAGCTCTGGTCTTATGACCTCTGCTTTCTGAGCTCACTGCCCATTATGGGATTTTCTACAAGGGATGTGCATTTGGTCTCTAGAGAAGAGCCCCCCCCCCAAAGAGTCAAATCCATTTCCCCCTTGCTGTGACTCAGCCTCTTGTATGTCTTATCAGCTTTCCCACGACCTCCCGTGTATTAGAAACACGTTTGAGTAGTTGTCTCCTGCTGGGTGTGGTGGCACACCTCTTTAACCCCAGCATGCATAGTGAGACCCTTAACTCAAAAACGAATTATTGAAGTAATGGAGTTTGAACACACGGCCTTGCATATTAGACAAGTGTTCTAACACTGAGCTGTGTGTCAAGCCCTTTCCTGCCATGTATCTATGCACCATACACACATATGCCATATATGTGCGCTACACATATATATGCCACACACCTTATTTATGTGTGAGGTTGTGGGGCCCCAGTGCATTTGGTTGTTTGGTTCGTTTTTGTTTTTCTTGATAGGGTTTCTCTTTGTATCCCTAGCTGTCCTAGAACTAGCTCTGTAGACCAGACTCGCCTGGAACTCAGATCAACCTGCCTCTGCCTCCTGAGTGCTGGGATTACAGGGGCATGCCACCACTGCCCCGCTCCCAATGTATTTTTTTTAAAATGCTGAGTCAAATAGATACCTTTATTCCACGAAGGAGAAAATCAGACCCTATCGGAGACATGAATGGAAAACAGCAAAGTGAACCTCTCTGGCAAGTGCGGGAAAGCAGGACCCAAGGTTTCAAGAAACTCCTTTAAGGCCCTGGATCAAGAAAAAGTGAAGCGCAACGCCCCAGTCTGCCCACCTCTCCCCAGCCCGAGCGCCACACGCTCGCTGCCTCCTGCACCCGGATATCAGGACCGCACACAGTGCCACCATGGAGCACCGGGCCTGCACGCGGGCAACCGGCCACCCTAGCCACGGGCGGGACGAGGTGAGACGCGCACGCGCAGCTCGGCTTTCTGCATGGCTTTATTGCGTCACCGCGACTCCAGAGCGCGCGCCGGGATCATAAGCACGCCCGCGCCCCCGTGCTTGCGCATCTTCCTCTGCCAGGCGCGCGCCGCGGCCTCGGGATCTACGTCCGCGTCCACCTTCTTCTCCAGCAGGTGCAGGCGCGCGGTGGTCTCGGTCAGCATGTCCATGAGCAGTTCTTGCTGCAGCTTCAGGTAGTTGTTCTCCTCCAGCAGCACCTGGCTCTTGATCGGCTGCACCTGCGGCTCCCAGGCCGAGCCGGTGGGCGAGGGCGGCGGCGACCGCGGGCGGGCGTGACACTCCTCCTCCGCGGTCCAGCGGCCGCCGCGGAACACGAATTCCTCGTTGCTGAGTCGGGTGCGCGGCGCGCCGTAGTTCAGCCCCAGCTCGGCCTGGCGCGTGCGGTGGTCCAGCAGGTAGAAGGTGGACGTGGATGAGAAGTGGCGCAGCGGCGGCCTCCGCGGCGAGAAGCGGCGCGAGAAGTGGTCGGCCCAGAACTGCCGCAGCTCCTCCCACAGGTGGCTCGCGTGGCCCGCGACCAGGGACTCGAAGGCCTCCAGGGCGAAGTGTGGGTGGGCCACGCGGAGCGCGTGGGTGTCCGGAGCCCTGCTGTCCTGGAATTGATGGAGGCGAGCCAGTGGCACTGCTGAGAAGCAAATGGCCGGTGAGCGGCCCGCTCAGGACAGGCTGTCCCCACCACCCAGGGCTCTGCAGTTCCAGGCCACTGGGGGAGCCCATTCCTGCATATTCATACCGGCGTTCACCAAAACAACTCCCCCAGGACCCTTCATTTGTGGGTGTGCAGGAGATAATGTAGGGAAAGGCCTGGGAACCCGTTCTCTGAGATGCAGCTGTAAGGGACCACAGGTGGGGATCAGTAGGACAGCCTTTGCTAAGTGGAATGGGAATGTAATGGAGAGCTGTGAGGCAGGGTGACAGTGAGGCTAGGCTGTCATGTTCCAGATGTGCGGAAGAGCCTGGGCATAAGGTTGGTTCTGAGAATAGCAAGCAGGAAAGTAGGTTAGAAAGGTGAGCCAGGGCATCCTGACGTGCAGTACAGGCAAGGTGGACAGGTGAGGCATCACTCCTTAAGGGAGGCTGCTGAAGGCTGCAGAGCCAGATTTAGTATGGATTCCACAGAGTGCCTGGCATAGGCCCATCTTCGGGTTATGTGATATTCTTACACTGGCACCTTGCCAGGCCTGGTCTGCACAGAGGGTACCATCAGCACAGCCATTGTCTACCCTCAAGATGCTCCTGGTCCAACTGGAAAGACATGTATTAAAGTCCAGTGTGGTCAGTGAGATCCTGGGACACACGTCTTCGCCTAGACCTATGCCTAGCTTTAAGGAGACTGGGATTCTGAACAGCAGAGCTGAGGTTTGTTCCTAGCAGACTACTACTACCTCAAGGATTCTACAGCCCAGAGTTCCATTCTACCTGCTTCTTGTCTCTTTTCCCAACACCTACAAAGTACTGATTGTACGGTGTGCTGTTTTAAAGACCTTTCCTGCCAGTGGTGGGAGTAAAGAGGAATACAGGCAGGGTTCCCTCTGCCACACCTTCATTAAATCAACACACATTTGGGCAGAGGCAGGCTGATTGATCCCCACCCTTATCTAATTCATGGAGACCGCCTCTGGAAGCCCCTACACATCTATCCTTGAGGTCACAACACCCCGGAAGACTGTTCCCTGATATTCCTTGCGAGTTGTTCCTCACCTGGAAGATGTGGTGGAGGTGCCCAAGCTGCTGTCCCAGGCCTGGCCCCATTTCTGGATCACTTCACCCCACTTGTCTGCCAGCTATGACTCACAATGCCTCCTGGCCAGGCCTCCTAGGGTAGAAGAGGTTCTGACAGTAGAGCTGGGAGACAGTGTGTTCAGTTAAGTGAAATCATTGAGCATTCACTGTGCTCCAGGCTGTTCTGGGGAAGTTAAATAGCACTCCTTGTTTTGTTCAGGCTTTTGTTGTTTTGATTTGGGACCTTTTGAGACACAATCTCACTCTGTAGCTCAAGCTACATGGTCTTCCTATGTAGCCCAGGCTAGTAGGAATCCTCTGAGGGGTGGTGGTGGCACATGCCTTTTAATCCCAGCACTCTGGAGGCAGAAGCAGGTGGAGCTCTGAGTTCTGGGCCAGCCTGGTCTACAGAATGAGTTCAAGGAAAGCCAGGGCTACACAGAGAAACCCTCTCTTGAAAAACCACAACAAAAATCTCAGACTCACAGAGATCCACTTGCTTCTGCCTCAGAGCGCTGGGATCAGAAGGTAGCAACATGCCTTTGCCTAGTTTTCCACCTTATTTTTTGAGGCAGAGCATCTGACTGAACTTGGAGCTCACAGAACCAGCCAGGCTAGTTGGCCCATAAGCTCTGGCATTGTTCCCATCTCTATCTCCACTTCTGCCAGGGAAGTGTCTTCTGGGAGTTGTAATAACATGGAGGGTGAGTATGTGGGGGGCTCCCAGAGATGATGTCTGTGAACCACGTGGGAGTAGGGTACCACCCGCCTCTGCCCCACTGTGGGACTTGTGTGTTGAGTTAGGGAGGGTATGGCAGAGGGATCCTGCCTCTTCTTCACTCCCTCCCCCAGGTTCCAGATGGATGCTGCTGTGCCCTGCAGATTGCGAGTAGGGGTGCATGGGTGCCAATGTCCAATGTCCTCTTGTCTCTGTACCCCAATTCCACCCAGCACAGGGGTTATAGAAGCAGGCTGCCACACCCACTTTATTACCTGAGTACTGGTGTTCTGTACTCAGGTTTCCATGCTTGTGCAGCACACACTTTACTCACTGAGCCTTGTCGCCAGCCCCTTACTTGGGTTTTTGTTTTGTTTTGTTTTGTTTTCTCTGTGCAGCTTTGGAGCCTTTCCTGGAACTCACTCTGAAGCCCAGGCTAGCCTCAAATTCACAGAGTTCCACCTGCCTCTGCCTCCCTAGTGCTGGGATTAAAGGCGTGTGCCAGCATCGCCCTGGCGTTTACTTGGGTTTTTTGAGACCTGGTCTCACTTTGTTAGCCTAGGTTGGCTCAGTCTCCTAGTTCTAAATCCTGTCTTAGTCTCCTGAGCAGCTCTGGCCTGTAGGCTCATGGCACACACAGTTGTCTTAACCCACCATTCTTAGCAATGGTGTAGAGTGGGAGGTGACCATAAGGAGTCTGAAATTGTTCTGGGGATTGCTGTGGTGTAGATGTGGATTGTCCTCCAGGAATTGGTGTGTTGCAAGCTTAGTCCTGAGTATGGCCGTGGAATGTTTTGAGGCCAGGAGATAGAGCCCAGGGCCTCCTGCATGATATGTGTGTTACTTTTCCACTGAGCTACACCTCCAGTCTCCACTGGAACCTTTAAGAGGAGAGGCCTAGAGCAGTGAAGTCACTGGGGATACCCACAGAGAGGGTTAGTTCCTGACAGACTGCTTTACAGAGTGAGCTGGACCCCACCCCTCTCTGGGGGGTTATGCAGTCAATGGTTGATGGTGTGGCCACTGGTTAAGGTTCTCATGCTCCTGTTAGCGACCCTAATGAAATTCATTAGTTTATTGAACTTACATAGGCTCTCTGCCAGACACACACACACACACACACACACACACACACACACACACACACACACACACACCATGAAAGTAGAAGAGAGGCCGGGCGGTGGTGGCTCACGCCTTTAATCCCAGCACTCGGGAGGCAGAGCCAGGCGGATCTTTGTGAGTTCGAGGCCAGGCTGGTCTACAGAGTGAGATCCAGGAAAGGCGCAAAGCTACACAGAGAAACCCTGTCTCGAAAAGCCAAAAAAAGAAAAAAAAGAAAGTAGAAGAGGGAAAGAGGAAAATGATTGCAATAGTGATGGGAAGAAAGGGTAACGGGATAAATAAGATCGAAATACACTGTGTACACTGTGTACATCTATAAACAAGTTATAATGAAACCTGCTATATGTGTCATTAATGTATACTACTGAAAAGCGGTTTTAAAGAGCAGGAATGCCAGGCACAGTGGCTCCTGCCTGAATCCCAGCACTTAGGAGGCAGAGGTCAGAGGAGTACTCTGAGGTCAAGGCCAGCCTAGGCTACAGAGCGAGTTCCAGGTCAACCTGGAATAGAGAGAGACTGTCTTTAAAAAAGTGCAACAACAATGGCCTGGAGAGATGGCTCAGTAGTTAAGAGCACTGACTGCTCTTCTAGAGGTTCTGAGTTCAATTCCCAGCAACCACGTAGTGGCTCACAACCATCTGTAAAGAGATCTGATGCCCTCTTCTGGCCTGCAGTCATACATGCTGTATACATAATAAATAAATCTTAAAAAAAAAAAAAAGTGCAACAACAACAAAAAGAGAGAGTAAACTTGAAATCTGCTAATCCATGTGGTCTCTCCTCGTGAACCCCACCGGCCTGCCATGTTGTGTTTGCAGCCTCGTCTAGGCTGGAATATGTCAGCACCATGCTCTTGGACCTCCCAAACTGGGAGCAAATCATTGTCTCCCTTTTTCAAATATACCACTTTTTTTTTTTTTGCTTATTTTTATTTATGTGCATGTATATGTGTTTGTAATGAGTCTTTCTCTGTCCTACCAGCTCCCAAATAATGACACAGAGACTTCTTATTAATTATGAAATATTGGCCTTTAGCTTAGGCTTGTATTTAACTAGCTCTTATAACTTGAATTAAACCATATTCTTATTAATCTATGTTTTACCATGTGGCTTTTTACCTTTCTTTCATTTTGTTTTTTGTTGTTTGTTTGTTTGTATTTTTGAGACAGGGTTTCTCTGTGTAGTTTTGGTACCTGTCCTGGATCTCCTTGCTCTGTAGCCCAGGCTGGCCTCGAACTCACAGAGATCCACCTAGCTCTGCCTCCTAAGTGCTGGGATTAAAGGTGTGCACCACCACCACCCAGAGAGTGATTATTTTATAAGCAGCTGCGGGACCACAGGGCTGGGCAAGACCGAGAAACTTCCGGCTATACCAGTCCATTTGCATTTGGCAAATTCAGAGAAAATACCCCCGTTATCGATCCTATTTGATGGGTTTTGTACCTAATTTACTTTATTCTTCTTCTTTTTTTTTTTCCTTTTTTTTTTTTTTTGTTTTTTTTTTTTGTTTTTTAGACAGGGTTTTTCAGTGTAATGGTCCTGGCTGTCCTGGAACTCCCTCTGTAGACCAGGCTGTCCTGGAACTCATAGAGATCCTCCTGCCTCTGCCTCCCAAGTGCTGGGATTAAAGGCATGCGCCACCAACACCTGGCTTCCTAATTTACTTTCTATCCTAACTTGTATTACCAATCCAAAACTATCTTTTTAGACCTCAAAACATTTTCTTAGATAAACAATTTAAGCTTTTATGTCTCTCAATCTTATGTACCTTTTATCTCGTTTGTGAGTTTCTTTTCGGAATTTGGTAACAAGGAAAACTAACTGTAACTATCTCTTCTTCAACTCCATCAGCGACCTGGGAAGGATATAATATTACCTGAGTAAACAGGAAGTGCAGAGCAAGCAACTTCCAAAACTATAGAAATGACAGAAACAGCTGCCTGGACAGTCAGTCACCCAGGGTTCCTCTGCACCATTGGGGCATCCATCTTCACCTACAGGCCTGGAGTGTCTGACAGGCTTTTCTGGGAAGCAGGACTTTTGAAGGACTGTCCCACTCTGTCTTGGCAAAGTTGGCAGTTGTCTTCTTTTGTGTCCTGCTTGCCCAGTTTAGACAACATACTGTCAGCAGTCATGGCAAGGGCAGTTTCCTGGCCAAGTGACTAGCTGTTCCACATTGAAAGCAAACTCCATATGGAGGTTCTTGGATGCCCATCATCCTTTTTGAAGTAAATTGGTGCTGCCAGGAGCAGACGTGTCTCACTGTCATGAAAAACCTTAGGTTATTAAACATCTTAAATGCCATATTCTGTAGGTCTTTGAAGTGTTTGAAGACCATCTATTTAAAATATATCTATTTGACCTTGAAAAACTACCTATTATGACTATAAGTTTGATTGTTATAGATGATTAACTACTAACATTTTTTTTATTATCCTAAATAGCTTTCAATGACTAAAACTTTATATTTTTAAATGAGCTGTATAGGTACAATACCTTAAACAAGAATAGAAACATATATACATTATAACAAAATTAACCTTAAATTAATATCAATGAGCTGGGGGGGGGTGCTCCCCTTGGTTCCCTGAGAGCCTAGCCTCATGCACAGCAGAGCTTCTTAAAAGAGTCACACCTCTGCATGCCAAGCCTACCCAAGAGACCACTTTTCAGGCTCTATGTGGATATTTGAGCCCCACATTGGGTACCACATGTAGTCGGATTTTTCTTTGGTCCGCCAGCTGACAAAGACACAGAGACATTATTTATTGTAAAAGTTTGACCTTAGCTTAGGCTTGTCCCACTAGCTCTTTATAACTTAACTTGTTTTTACTCATCTACATTTTACCATGTGACTTTTTATCTTTCTTCCATTTTGTATGCCTAACTCCCTCCATGTCTTGTTGGTGTCTACTCTGCACCTCCTCTCTCTGCCCAGAAGTCCTGCTTATACCTCCTGCCTAGCTATTGGTTGGTTGTTCAGATCTTTATATCAACCACAGCAGTATACCTTCACACAGTGAGTGTACAAATACCCCACAACATGCAACGTGTGTGTGGGGGGGGGTCTGTGCATGTGAGTGCACTGCCCAAGGAGGCCAGAAGAGGGTATTAGATCTCTGCCCTTAGTTACAGGTAGTTGTGAGCTGCCCATTGTGCTGGAAATTGAACATAGGTTCTCCACAAAAATAGCAGGCGCTCTTAACCTATGAGCCAATTCTCCAGTCCCAAATCCTCTTTTCTTTACAAAGCACCATCTCAAGCATCATAACAGAAAGCAGAGTGGTACAGGGAGTTACGAGACTCTCCCTCATTACATGGTGTCATGCAGTGAGTTTTCAAGAAGTGCAGTGTGAGATGAAGATTCTTGCTGAGGTGATTCATGAGGGCGTGCTCTCAGGAGAAGAGATGGAAGTTGGGCAGGTTCAACACTGAAGGAAGACTGTGTAAGTGGGGATTGTCCTTTCCCCTGCGGAACTCGGCACAGGTTGTGCCACAGTGAGGAAGGGGGCCAGTCTTTGTGCTGCCCCTTCGGGCCCCTCATTTCTGTCAGTTGCTGGCAGGGGAAACTGAGTCACCACCTGACAACCAAAGCAGCAATGGCTGGTACGTCCCCAGAATAAAGACCTGGGTGGGGGTCTGGGGAGACGGCTGAACAGCTGAGAGTGCTTGCTGCTCTTCCAGAGCACTCAGGGTGGGTGCCCAGCACCTACGTCAAGGCTTACAGCTGCCTCTAATTCCTGCTTCAGGGAATTGATATTCTCTCTCTCTCTCTCTCTCTCTCTCTCTCTCTCTCTCTCTCTCTCTCTCTCTCTCTCTCTTTCTCTTTCACACACACACACACATGAACTGTGGCATGTGTGTGTGTTCACATATACATGTAATATGTGTACATGCACTTATGTATACACACGCACATAGTCCTGGATAGTTTTACCTCAACTTGATATAAGCTAGAGTCGTTTGGGAAGAAGGACTCTCAGTTGAGAAAATGCCCCCATAAGATTGGTCTGTAATCCATTTTCTTAATTACTGATTCACATGGGAGGGCCCAGCCCCTTGTGGGTGGTGTAACCCCTGGACAGGTAGTCTGCCCAGGATGCTGCTATAAGAAAGCAGGCTGAGCAAGCCAGGAAGGAGGAAGCCTGTAAGCAGCACGCTTCCATGCCCTCTACTCTGGCTTCTGCCTCCAGGTTCCTGCCGACTTCCCTGGATAGTGAACTATAAGTTGTAAAATAAACCCTGCTGTGGGATGGTCTGTATGTCAAATGTGTTGCTCTGATTGGTCAATAAATAAAACACTGATTGGCCAGTAGCCAGGCAGGAAGTATGGGTGGGACTAACAGAGAGGAGAATTGAGAGAACAGGAAGGTAGAGGGAAACACTGCCCGCTGCTGCCATGACAAGCAGCATGTGAAGATGTGGGTAAGCCACGAGCCACATGGCAAGGTATAGATTTATAGAAATTGATTAATTTAAGATGTAAGAACTAGATAGCTAGAAGCCTTAGCCATTAGGCCAAACAGTTTAAATAATATAAGTGTCTGTGTGTTTATTTTATAAGTGGGCTGTCAGACTGCTGGGGCTTGGCGGGACCCAGAGAGAAACTCTGCAGCTACAAAACCCTTTCCTTTTTTTTTTTTTAATTTTTTTTCAAGACAGAGTTTCTCTATGGTGTTTTGGTGCCTGTCCTGGATCTTGCTTTGTAGACCAGGCTGGCCTTGAACTCACGGACATCCACCTGGCTTTGCCTCCTGAGTACTGGGATTAAAGGCATGTGCCACCACCACCTGGCCTCCTCAAGCTGCTTTGGGTCATGATGTTTTATCACACCAGTAGTAACCCTAAGACACACACACACACACACACACACACACTATAATAAATAATTTTCTAAACTAAAATGGGCTGGAGAGTTGGCTCAGTGGCACAGACCATGTATCACTATTACAAAGAACCCGTTTGTTTCCAAGCATCCACATTGATTGGTATAGTTCCAGCCCCAGGAAATCCAATCCCTTCTGGCCACTGCACTTTTAATTTTATAATTAAAAATAGAAGTAAGTCCTTAAAAAATGCAAGGGAACCAGGTGGTTGTGGCACAGGCCTAACAACTTGGGAGGCAGATCTCTGAGTTTGAGGCTAGTCTGGTCTACAGAGTGAGTTCCCAGACAGTCAGGATTACACAGAGAAACCCTGTCTCGAAAAACCAAATAAATAAAATACATAATGAATGAATGAATGCTGGGGTGGTGGTAGCAATCGTCTTTAATCCTAGGACTCGGGAGGCAGAGGCAGGCCAGTCTCTTGAGTTCAAAACCAACCTGGTCTACAGCTCAAGTTGAGGACAGTCAGAGTCAGAGCTATACAGAAAAACCTGTCTCAACAAATAAATAAATGCAATGGAACCATGTACAGTGATACACACCTTTAGGTGGATTGTGAGTTCAAGGCCAGGCTAGTCTACAAAGCAAATTCCAAGCCAACCAGGGTTACCTAGATTCTGTCTCAGAAACCCGAAGTAAATAAATAAATGGAAAATGCTGGGGAAATCATTATATGGAGAAGAATTTCTGATTATGATACATGCAGTGAAGAAAATAAAACCAATCCAGAAAGTGGCTTTAAGACTGAGAGGTGAGAACTAATTTAGACATGGTATTCAGAGCGGGCACTTCATTACGCTTAAATCTGAACGATGACGGTGAGACAAAATTGGAGATCTGTGGTCTAGAGCTGGGAAGGAACTTGCCGTCCTTGGAAGCCATGTGTGCGACAAGGAAGGAAATGAGAAGGCCTCAAATGACTGTCTCTGCTTGGTCTCTAACCTCAGTGGCCTCTTCTAGGGCGTCCTGGTTCATTCACCCTGGGCATGGCCCTAGCCCTAGGAGGGGTTGGACCCAACCCCAAGGGGGTGCCCAAGGGCCAGCATAGCAGGTGGCAGCGCTGCCTTCTGGGAGTTTAACTCTTTCAGGACTGGGTGTCTCTATTGGCTGGCCTTGAACTCCTGGACTCGGCAGCCCTCGGGGACTGCAGAAGCACAGCACATCCACTCTCTCACAGTTTTATTGATGTGTAATTGACACAATAAGCTGCATTCATCACGGACAGTTTGATATGTTTGATAATTAATTTGACCTCATCTCCGAAAAGCAACATGGTAAAGGTTTACATTGCCTGCAGAAGTTACCTGTTCTCATTGCTGTGGTTAACAGCCTGTTGAATTTTATATACTAAAATTAGTATGTACCCCGATGCAAGGGGGAGGTAGCAGCTGGCTTCTTGTAGCGTATTTATTTTAAGGTATCTATGTTGTATTAACAATTCGTTTCATTTTATGGGTAAATAGTATTCCACTGTATGACTATACCACACAATTTGTTTTTTCTGTTGGTAGAAATTTGGGTGGTTTCTAGTTTGGAGACAAGTGCACATAAAACTTCATTGAACATGTCTAACATGTCTGTACACTGTAGACACACACACACACACACACACACACACACACACACACACCCGCCCCATTTCTCTCAAATTAATACAAGCGTTATGAATGGTAGGATCACATGGCAAATAAGTTAGTCTTTTCCCAACTTGCTTGTAGCACATCCTTAACACCAGTGATCTCAAGTTTCAGCTCCTCTAGGCCTGACCAAAGCTTGTTAAGATAAGACTTAATTTTAGCCATTGTCTTCCCATGTCTCTTACTGTCTAACCTGTGGTTTTAATTTGCATTTTCCTAATGCCTAGTTACACGTGTTTCTTAGCCATTTTGACAAGGTGATGGTTCAAGTCTTCTTCATTTTGTATCTTTCAATTTTGTTTTGTTTTTTTGAGACAGGGCCTCACAAGACAGTCCCTGCTGGCGTGGAATGTGCAGTATTCCAACTGTAGTGTGCAGTGTCCATCCAGCTCTTGCTCATTTTTGAATTTGGATTTGTTGTCTTTCTTTTAAACAGGGTCTCATACATACCAGGCTGTCCTCAAATTCACCGTGTAGCCAAGGATGTCTTACTGAATTGTAGGTTTTTTGTTTGTTTTTGTTTTTTCAAGATAGCATTTCTCTGTGTAGCCCTGGCCTGGAACTCACTTCTATTATAGACCCGGCTGGCCCTGAACTCTGCCTGCCTCTGCCTCCCCAGTGCTGGGATTAAAGGCACTAGCAACTACTGCCCGGCTTGAATTTCTTTGTTTTTTAATTCAAAACAAACAATTTTTGTCAAGCAAATTTTGCAAATATTTCCATGTAGTCTGTGATTTCTTGTTAGTATAAAAGTTTTAATTTTGGCAGGGCGGTCGTGGTGCACGCCTTTAATCCCAGCACTCTCGAGGCAGTGGCAGCCAGATCTCTGTGAGTTCGAGGCCAGCCTGGTCTACAGAGCGAGATCCAGTACAGGCTCCAAAGCTACACAGAGAAACCGTCTCGGGGGGAGGGGAGGAGTTGATCCAGGAGTCGTGTTATATGCCCTTGGTCCCAACACTTGGAAGGCTGGATCTCTGAGTTTGAGGCTAACCTGGTCTACAGAGAAAGTTCCAGGACAACCAGAAATACATAGAGAAATTGTCTGCAAAAAACAAACACCAAACAACCAAACAAAAAAGCAGTGTTTCCTCCACTAACTGTGGTAGTGTCTCTACTGGTCATCCTGAGGGTTCTGGGTCTGACCTCCCTCCCTCTCTCATGCTTTCCTTCCTTCCAGACTAGAGCTGTATTTATCTTCATTGTCAAACTGACTGGTTTAAAATCACCATGGAAACAGCTCTTAGGTGTGTCTATAAAGGTGTTTTCAGAAAGTTTTAATTTGGAGGGAAGACCCACATTGACCCAGGGTTAAGGTCCTAGACAGAATAAGAAAGCTGGCTGAGCATCGGAGAGATGATTTCACTGGTGAAGCTCCAGCCATGCAGACATGAAGACTGGAGTTTGATCCCAAACACCGTGTACAAAGCTGGGCTTTGTGCCCCTGCCTGTGGTCCCAGCACTGGGGAGGCCAAGACAGGAGGATGCTGGGGCCTTGCTGGCTGGCTGTCAGTGGGCTGAGCCAGTTTGCTCCAGGCCCCAGTGAGAGGCTCTGTCTCAAAAAGGTGGAGAGTAGTGGTTGAGGGAGACACCAGAAGTCAACCTCTGACCTCCATGCATACACACACACACACACACACACACACACACACACACACACACCTATACCTACACACAAACAGGTATACACCTCAGCCACTTTAATAAATAAAAGGAATGCTTTGACTTCTCCCATGTCCTTCCAATTTCCATACGAATTTAGGAGCAATTTCATTTTCACCAAACAGACCCTCATGCTGGATGCCCAGTGATCTTTCCTCACCTGGATACTTAGGGGCACTCAAAGGGTGTCTGGTGGGCATGAATCAGAGCTCAGGAAACCCACTGGTTTCACCATGCACATTGTCTCATGAAAGTTAATTTCCTCTATGAAGGACTGAAGTGTAACTCAGTGATGAGTATTGCCTAGCATGCACAGGAACCTGGGTTCCATCCTCAGCACTGAAGAAGCTGCACGAAATTAAAAACAGTGGAACAGGAGTTGGGGATTTAGCTCAGGGGTAGAGCGCTTGCCTAGCAAGCACAAGGCCCTGGGTTCAATCCGCAGCTCCAAAAAAACCCCAACCAACCAACCAAACAAACAAACAAACAAAAAAAAAACAACAGTAGAACAGGGCATAGTGCACATGCTTTAATCCCAATACTTGGAAGCCAGGGGTAGGCTGGTTTCTGAGTTGGAGGCTAGCCTGGTCTACATAGCAACCCAGCCATGCAGGGCTGCAGGGCAAGAGCCAAAAAATAAAACTAAACATGATATTTTGGGTATGTCGTGGATGACCACCAGAAGATATATGGTTTTAATTCCCATTATTTCATCTACTCCCATAAAGGAAAAGCGGCCAAACACAAGGACATTGTACTTGGTGACGGAAGCAGGAGGTAAAGAGGGATGTAGTTAACTCCCAGTTTGCCAGCTAATTCCTTTCACGAATACACTTTGGTTTTGAGGAAATTTCTCTTTAAGATTTTTTTTTTTAATTTATATGTATGGGGGCTGGAGAGATGGCTCAGCAGCTAAAGGTAATTGTTGCTCTTGCAGAGGACTGGGTTCAATTCCCAGCACCCACATGATGGCTCACAAATGCTTGTAACTTTAGTTCCAGGGACTCCCATGCCTTCCAGCCTCCCCTGGCACCAGGCACACATGTAGTGCACAAACATATATGCAGGTGAAACACTCATACACTAAGTTTAAAAAATATGTTTTAAAAAGTTAAGCTGGACAGTGGTTATGTACACCTTTAATCCCAGCACTTGGGAGGCAGAGACAGGCAGATATCTGTGAGTTTGAGGCCAGCCTGGTCTACAGAATGAGTTCCAGGAAGGACAGCCAGGGCTACCCAGAGAAATTATCTTGAAAAACAAAACAAAATTTATGTGTACCTATTTGTGCCAGTGTAAATTTGTGTGTGTGTGTGTGTGTGTGTGTGTGTGTGTGTGTGTGTGTTTGTGGTGTGTGTGTCAGTGGAAGCCAGAAGAGGGAGGAAGATCCCTTGGAGCTGGAATTAAGGTGGTTGTGAGCTGTCCATGTGAGTGTTAGGAAACAAACCCGGATCTTTTGGAAGAGAAGTAATAGCTCTTAATCCCTGACCCATCTCTCCAGCCCCAGGAGACTTGCATGTGATTATACCTGTGTGTGTGCCGTGTGGAGGACAGAAGAACATCTTAGGTGCCTCTCATCTCCACCTCTTCCTAAGTCAGACTCTCTCCCTGAACTTGGGGCTTGTGTTTCTTTGCTAGTCTGGAAACCTGCAAGCCACAGAAATCCTCATGTCTCTGCTCCTCTCAGAGCTAGGGTTACAAGTGTGTGCCAGATGCCCAGCTTGTTACATAATGCTATGATCTGAAATCTGGTCTTCATGCTTGGGCAACATGCTGAGCCGTCTCCTCAGCCCCTTGCAGAAATGTAATGTTAACTAAAGGATTTGTATTAATAATAATAATAATAATAATAATAATAATAAACCACAAAAAAAAAACCAGTCCACAGTAGGTTTTGACTATTTTAACAGCTTCCCCCTCAACACCATCTAACTCTGGTCTCTGTTAGGAGAGAGTACCAAGTCCCAGCAGATCTGAACATCAGAACATAAAGGTCATTGTCATGACATGAGGAAAGAAGAGAACAAGAAAGCCGGTGTGGGCCTGTAAGATGGCTGAGTGTGTACAGACGTTTGCTCTGCAGGCCTGACAACCTGAGTCTGATGTCTGGAATCCACACAAAGGTGGAAGGGAAGAACCGACCCCATAAAGGTGTCCTCTGCCCTGGACAGCATCCACATACAATGTACACACAATACATTTTGTCATTTTGAGACAATCTCGCTACGTGGCCTTGCCTGGCCTGGAGCTTGACATGTAGCTTGTACTGGCCTAAAATTCAGATCTGCCTGCCTCTGCCTCCCCAGTGCCAGCATCAAAGGTGTGTGCACCACCACACCTGGCGCTCGTGCTGAATTTAAAGCTTGATGTGGTGTCAAACACCTGTTAGCACTCTGAAGGCTGAGGCAGGAGAATTGGAGAAAGTTCCAGGCCAGCCTAGGATGAATAGTGTGTTTGAGTTTGAGGCCAGACCTTGTCTATCTGTTTCTGGAAGAAAAAAAAAAAAAAAGGAAGCAAAAATAAATTTTCAGATTTCCCTGTACTACAGGCATCTTGGTCAGTGGGCCCCTTCTGGCAGCTGAAGATAACACTCCTACAAGTGGAAAAGTGAATTCCTGTTTTACCCACGACAGCTTCATTCCGGCTTCTGAGATTGTTTGCTTCATTGTAGTTCTGGGGATCAAACCCACAGCCTTGAGTGTGCTGGGCAACTGCTCTACCACTGAGCTACACCGTTCACCAGGGCTTCTGAGGTGTTCTGCTAGTGACATCTGTCCTTCTCTGAGAAGATGAGCAGATCCTTTACAAAGAGTAAAATGGCTGGAGAGATGGTTCCAGGTTTAAAGTACTTGCTATGAAAGTCTCATGGCCTGAGTTCAATCCCCAGAAGCCAGGTCAAAATTGAGCTGTGGCGGTGCACATCTGTAATCCCAGCCCTCCTTCAGAGAAATGGGAGGCCTAGCTGTGGCAGTACACATCTGTAATCCCAGCCCTCCTCCAGTGAGATGGGAGGCCTAGCTGTGGCAGTGCACATCTGTAATCCCAGCCCTCCTCCAGTGAGATGGGAGACGGGACTGAATCACCAGGAAGCTATCGGGCCAGCTAGCCAAAGTACTATTGTATAGCAACAGAGACAAGGGACCCTGTCTCAACAAGATATAAGGGAGACTGATTCCTGAAAGTTATCCTCTGACGACCACCTGTGTGCCTTGGGATGCTTGAAACCACATGCATACAAAAATCAAGGTTTTTGTTTTCTTTTGTCTTAAGTAGGCATTGAAGTGACTGCTGTGGTTAAGAGCTATTGATGTTCCTCTTGAGTTTGATTCCCAGCACCCATGTCAAATGGCTCATACCCACCCATAACTCCAGTTTGGGGGAATTATATGCCCTCTTCTGGCCTCTACAGGCAACTATATACTTGTGTTGTACACACACACAGACACATACACACACAAATTTCCAAGTATGGTTGTGCGTGCCTTTAATCCCAGCACTCAGGGAGGCAGAAACAGTTGGATCTCTGTAAGTTTGAGACCAGTCTGGTCTGGGTCTGCCTAGTGAGTTCTAGGCCAGCCATAACTAAAAGTGAGACTATTTACATGCCAGTAATCCCAGCAGCAGGATGGTGGGCAGAAACAGAGCCCTGAGATCTTTCAGGGAAGATTTCAGTCATACAAGGAAAGACGTGAACTGAAAATAAGCAGCACACATGCAGCAGACTCCTAACATCTGCCTCAGACACCAGGTCATAAACCACAGCCCTTTTTTCCTTTTTTATTTGTTTTTTTTTGTTTGTTTGTTTGTTTTTTGTTTTTTTGTTTTTCGAGACAGGGTTTCTCTGTGTAGCTTTGCACCTTTCTGCTCACTCTGTATCCCGCAGCTGCCAAATCCAGCATTTTTTAATTTTTATTTATGTGTGTATGCATTTTTACCTGCATATATGTCTTTGCATATCACATACATGTATGTCTGCTGCCTACAGAGGTCAGAAGAGGGCATTGGACCCCTTGGAATTCTAGTTGCAGATGGTTGGTTGTGAGCCACCATATAGGTACTAGGAATCAGACCTAAGTCCTCCGGAAAAGCAGCCAGTTCTCTTAGCTACTGAGCCATCTCTCCAGCCCTGAACAGTGTTTCTTCTTGTTCTTCTTTAAGTGTTAATTAGGAAAAAATGTTAATTTGATTTTTATGTTTGCTTCATATCTAAGTTTAAGAATCCTTTGTGCTGGGCATGGTGGCACAAGCCTTTAATCCCAGCACTGGGGAAGAAGAGGCAGACAGATAGTTCCAGGCCAGTTTAATTATGTAGTGAGGCCCTATCTCAATTAAATGTAAAGAAGAATAATCTTTGATGAGAGCTGAGGATTTATACAATGTTAAAGTGTTGCCTTGTGATGCAAGAGGCCCCGAGTTCAGCACTGCAGAAATGGTTTATGGTTTATATTTATAGGACAGTTATAAATAAATAACATTTATTTATTTACTTATTTGTTTGTTTGCTGATTTATTTTTGCAGTGTTGAGCTGAGGTACACTGTCAGCCCAGATGAACGGTTCAGAGTGGGTTTCTGCTTGTACGCACTCAAATAAGACTGTGCGGGGTTAATCTTTAGCCCATGTGTGCTTGGCTTTTCTGGACTGATTGTCCTTTTTGCCTGGCTTCTTGTTATCACTTCAGTGAACACCTGAGGTATTCCGCACAAAACAGACTTCTGTTCTGAGCTTTGAGCTTCCAAAATAGACTGAGGGCAGTTGTCCTGAAAGATAAATCTTGCTCTCCCCCTGCCCCCGCTTTTTTTGAGAACTGGTTTTTTTGAAGTCCTGTTCTCTTACTTCAGCAGTACCTCTTACCTCACCCAATGCTGGTGTTACATAGTCTTGCACAATCTTGCCAGCTTACAAGTTATATGAAAAATACCTGTGTACCTATTACCCAAATTCGGTCAATATTTCAGTCTATTTGCCTTGTTTCTAAACATTTATATACATTATATACATTTTGTTTGTTTGTTTTTGTTTTTGTTTTTGAAGACAGGGTTTCTCTGTGTAGCCCTTGCTGTCCTGGAACTCAGAGATCCACCTGCCTCTCTCCTCTCAAGTTCTGGGACAAAAGGCATATACCCCATGCCAGGCTATATTCTATCACTTGAGAAAGGATCTCAAACAGCCAAGGCTGGCTTGGAAATCAGTACGTAGCTGAGGACGACCTTGGACTTCTGATTCTCCTATATTTACTCCCTGAGTGCAGAGATGCTGAGCATGTGCCCAGTGTATGAAATGCTGGGCCCAGGACCTCACATGCCAGCAGACTACTTTATCAACTGAACTTCATCCCCACCGCTCAGCCTGTATTCTCATAAATGATTCCAGTATAGCTACCAACTTTATATGGTGATTGATACTGACTATCTATGCTTCGATCCTGCAGGTTTATGAGTGGTGTCCACTCAAGATTGTTGATGTTAAAATATCCTGTTCATGCCTAGCAGTGGTGGCTACACAGAGAAACTCTGTCTTGAGATAAATAAATAAATATCCCATCCCTTATCAAGCTTCCCCAAAATTTAGCAACCATTGATAATTTTGCTTGACCTGAATTTTTAAAATAATTTTACTTTATGTGTATGGGTGTTTTGCCTGCATATATGTCTATGCACCTCTTGAGTGTCTGGTCCCCTCTGGGGCCAGAAAAGTTGAGTAGATCCCCTGAGACTGGAGTTACAGTTGTGAGCTATCATGTGGGTCCTAAGAACCGAACCCAGATCTTTTGGGGAGAATAGCTATCCTTCTAACCTTTGATCCAAATTTATTTAAAAATGACTTTTGTAGCCAGGCTTGGTGACAAATTTGGGACACAGAGGAAAGTTAATCTCTAGGTTTGAGACCAGCTTGGTCTACATAGCCAGTTCAAGGCCAGCTAGAACTATATAGAGAGGCTGTCTCAAAAAAAAAAAAATTCCTTTTGTTAGGCTGGGGATCAAACCTAAAGTCTTACACATGTGAGGCCCATGCTGTGCCACTGAGCTGTGTCCTCAGCTGCCTGATCTGAATGTTTCATGACGTGGAAGAATCACCTTTTCTAGAATCATCCTTTCTAAACTCATCTTTTCCTCAATTCATATCTGCCAGGGGACCCTCAGCAAGCTCCTGGAAGCAAGAGATCCACTCTCTTCACTCTTGATTGTA
Organism: Peromyscus leucopus; assembly: GCF_004664715.2. Lineage (NCBI taxonomy): Eukaryota > Metazoa > Chordata > Mammalia > Rodentia > Cricetidae > Peromyscus > Peromyscus leucopus. Next base: position 33,449,421 of record NC_051086.1, on the reverse strand, counting down.
TATTTTGTTTATTATTGATAGAACTCACTTTGGGTTTTGGTTGTGTGTGTGTGTTGTTTACAGTTATTTATGGTAGAGGCACATATGCCACAGAGCACATGTGGTGACCAGAAGATAGGTTGGAGGATCAGTTCTCTGCTTTCACCAAGTGGGTCTCAAAGACTGCCAGCAGGCTTGCTAGCAAGGATATTTACCTGCTGAGCCTGTCTGCTGATCCTGATTTGTTGTTGTTGTTGTTGTTTATTTTATTTTATTTTATTTTTGATTTTTCGAGACGGTTTCTCTGTGTAGCTTTGCGCCTTTCCTGGGACTCACTTGGTAGCCCAGGCTGGCCTCGAACTCACAGAGATCCGCCTGCCTCTGCCTCCCGAGTGCTGGGATTAAAGGCGTGCGCCACCACCGCCCAGCCATCTTTATTTCTTAAGTAGCTGGTGCCTTACTATAAAGAAGGTGCAACAAATCCAGATCCAAAGTACACAGTCTTCATAGTCAGTAACCACCTCATATTTTCCACTGAAAATGGCAAATTCTTCCTGGGTCCTCCTCCTAATGGCTGTGATGGACCATGGAGGTGAACCCTTGGATGCTCTGGCCCAATATGATGCTGCTAGAAGCTCTGCAGAGGGCACAGAGACAGAAAGCAGAAGAAATGGCCACACCACTCAAGTCTCCTTTCCTCACAGGCTTGCTAGCCAAACTTTTGTTTTATAGGACAGGGACTCCTTAGCTCGGGTTGGCTTCAAACTTGTTATATAGCCAGGAATGTCTGAGCTGCTGATCGTCTGGCCTCCACCTCCCCAGTGCTGGCATTACAGATATGTACCACCATGCCTGTTCTATGCATCTCTGGGAATGGAACCCAGGGCCTCTTGCATGCCAGGCAAGCACTGTGCCTATCACTGTACGATCTCAGCTGCATCCCTAGTCCATGGCCTCAAACTTTTCATTTTCCTACTTTGTCCTCCTGCATGCTGGGATTACTGTTGATTTGCAGTGGGATTTGAGAAGCTGTTCAGATGATGCTGACATTTAGGCAGGGAAAATGAGGTAGAACGGAGACCAAGAAGAGCAAGCAGAGAAGCAGTGTAGAGCAAACCGAGAATGTGGCTAGAGAGGGAAACTGTTCAGCGAAGGGTGAGAGAGGGCAGTGGTTTGGTAGAGTGAGGCTAACACATCCTATCTCTGGTTGGAGAGATGGCCAGCAATCAAGACCACTAGCTGCTCTTCCAGAGGACCCGGGTTCGATTCCCAGCACCCACATGACAGCTTACAATCTTCTGAAACTCCAGTTCTAGGGAACCCGACACCCTCACCCAGACATACATGCATGCAAAACACCAATGCACATAAGGGGGATGGGGTGGGCGGGACAAAAACCAACCAAACAAAACAAATCCTATCTCAGAAAACTACAAAACTAGAGAAAATGTAAAACCACTCAGGGTTCAGGAAGGCTATGTGTTTGTGAAGGGGCCCCAAAATAGCTTGACCACACAGCATCCATAACAGGCTTAGGGGCCTAGGCACAGCTTCTGTGACAGGCTTACTAGCTAGCCACACTCAGATCCAACCTTAAGCTGATACCACCCAGGGATCTACCCAGGGATGGGGGAAGTACCTGACATCCCAAACATTCCAACCTTTAGATAAAGTGGCCAGGTGTTCTTGAGTCTAGTACACACCTATTTTTTGTTTTACAGGTATCCCTAGATAATTGTCAGACAATCAGGGTCCTGGACCCTGGAAATCCCCTCACCCCAACCTCTGCTGTGATAAAAATCCCAGCCTGCCTGGGCTCTGGGCTCTCTGCTCTCATCGTTTCGTCAGACAGACAGAGGGACCAAGCCCTGGAGCTTGAATAAAGACTCTTTGCTTTTACATACAGGATTCGGTTTCCGTGGTGGTCTTTTGGGGGTATCCGTGATCTGGGCATAACATGTTGAAGACCCATTTCGACTACATAGTAAGTCCTAGACAGCTTTGACTGTGTGATGAGACCCTGTCTCAAAAAACAAAACAAGGACATGGAAATGGCTCACTGGGTAAAAGCACCTGCCACCCAAGTGTGTGGGACCTCAGAACCCACATAAAAGTGTGAGAATTCTCAGAACTCCCTAAAAACTGGATGTAACCCGGGCAGTGGTGGCACACACTTCTAATCCCAGAACTCAGGAGGCAGAGCCAGGTGGATCTCTGAGTTCAAGGCCAACCTGGGCTACAGAGTGAGTTCTAGGAAAGGTGCAAAGCCACACAGAGAAACCCTGTCTGGGGGCGGAGGGGGGAAACAATGTAAAGCACAAATGTCTGTGACCCCAAAACTCCTACAGGGAAGTGGGAGGCAGAGAGTCCCCAGAAGCTACAAAGAGACAATCTCAAAGTGGAAGATGGGATCCTACAGCCTAGGTTGTTATCTGATCTCCACACGTGAGCTGTGGCAAGTGTATGTATGCACTTATGTACACACACACACACACACACACACACACAGAGAGAGAGAGAGAGAGAGAGAGAGAGAGAGAGAGAGAGAGAGAGAGAGAGAGAGAGAAATGACGGACCTAGTTAGGGCTCTGGAAGCTGAATAACAGCTCTGGAACAATTGCGGAAGTGTTTATCCAGCAGAAGCCTTGGACCCGCAGGTAAGAACTGTAACATTCTTGCCTGGGGCTGTTAACTTTGCCCCACCCTGGTCAACAGGGTTAGTGTACCAAGAAAGATTAGGCAAAGTGTACAAAATAAAAGTTCTATTGCCAGAGGGGACTCCCCTGACCTAGAAGGACCCTCAGTGAGACAGCCCGTCACCCACTAGATGGCTTTCACAAGGACAGACGATGGTATATCTGCAATGACAGAGAAAGACTGGCACCTTCCACAGGGGAATATGAAATGGCACAACCACAGTGGAGGACAGTCTGGTCGTTTCTTTACAAAGTTAAACATAAACCCATAAGTCAGCAATTCTACTATGTGCTGCCCGAGAGAATTGGAAACATTCCCATACAAATACTTGTGTACAAATATTAATAGCAGCATTACTCATTATAGCTGGTAATTGGGAGCTATCCAGATGTCCTTCAAATGATCAGTGGATAAGATGTGGTATATCCATATACTGGAACATTATTAAGCCATAAAAAGGGATAAAGTACTCATATATGTTTCATCAGGAACAAGCTAAAAAAAAAAAAAATCCAAAGCAGAAGAAATCAGATACTGCAGGTCACCACATAGCGTATCCTTCCACTGCTAAAAGGGAAATTCCATAGTTAAATTAGTAGAGCCAACGCCAAACAAAACGTGATTTGAAAGTCAATCAGCTTCCGGAACAAAAGCAGCCAATACTTGATCAGACATCACAGAACACCAAGTGAGATAAAACAAAAGTTACTACATTGGCTAGAGTTTAATCAACCAGTCAACTGGTTACAGATTTTTGTTGTTGTTGTTTGTTTGTTTGGATTTGTTTTTTTTTTTTTTTTTTTTTTTTTCTAGACAGGGTTTCTCTGTGTAGCCCTGGCTGTCCTAGAATTCACTCTATAGACCAGGCTGGCCTTGAACTCACAGAGAGCTGCCTGCTTCTGCCTACCGAATGCTGAAATTAAAGGCCTGTGCCGCCACTGCATGTCAGTTGGTTTTTTTGTTTTTGTTTTTAATTTGTAGTGAGTGTTTATCTGTGTTATATTTATGTACATCATTTGTGTGTCTGGCACTCAAAGAGGCCAGACTAGGTGATGACCCTTAAAAGACTCAGGAACAGGTGTGAGCTGCCATGCGGGTGCTGGGAACGGAACCCAGGTTCTCTGCAAGAGAAGCCATTGAGTGCTCTTAACTACTGAGCCGTCTCTTCAACCCCTACTTACAGTTTTGACTAGCTAAACTATAGCTCAGTTCACTGGCCACAGGGCCCTTTGCAACCAGTCTGAACTCAGTTACTGTGATAACGTTGTCCGTTTGGTCTGCTGAGCCTCAAGCAGATGCCCACTCTAAATCCATGGCCTATTACAAAATATGATGTGAAGAGAGAGACACATTTCAGCTGTCTGGATGTTGACTGTCGGTGAGCACTAAGGAGTGTGTTGGTGGTGCATGTATTATATAAATTTAGTGAAAGTAATCACTCTTAAAATGGGTACCCTTTATAGCGTGTATTGTAGTCCTAGCTAGAGCTGATGGAGGCTGAGTTAAAGATCACTTGACATCAGGAGTTCAGAGGCAGCCTGGGCAACATAGTAAGACACCAAGCCTAAAATAAAACATCATCAAACCATGGAATGATGAGATGGGGGCATTCCATTCCACATGGGCATGTCTGGATTCTACACTGGGAAAAGGATTCTACAAGTGTGTTAATATCGCAACACAAGGTGGCTAATGGCCTCTTTGTTCCAGTTGATTCTGTTAGCCCAGATGATAGCTAGAGAAGCAGAGTGTTGATATTGGCAGATCATTGGAGCTGTCCGTCAGTCCAGAGACACAGTACTGAGAAGTACACGGAGTGATGAGAGGGACAGGGGGTCTCAGGAGGGCAGCCGACCACCCGATCAAGGTAACACCTAGCTCCTGAATGACTGACTAACTTCGACACCCCTCCTTTCACCCCACTATAAAACTGGCCGGCTATTGTAGTGTTGACATGGTCTATCCAGCGTGCTAAACTGGTAACCTTCTCAGATCATGACACGCTGAATAAAACACAACTTAATTCAGTCTCTGGGTTAGAGAGGTAGCTCCGTTGGTGGGGTGCTTGCCCAGCATGCATGAAGCGCTGGGTTCAATCCCCAGCACTGGTTAAAACTGGGAGAGGGGGGGCGTTGGTGGCGCACACCTTTAATCCCAGCACTTGGGAGGCAGAGGCAGGCGGATCTCTGTGAGTTCGAGGCCAGCCTGAGCTACCAAGTGAGCTCCAGGAAAGGCGCAAAACTACGCTGAGAAACCCTGTCTCGAAAAACCAAAAAAAAAAAACAAAAAAACTGGGAGAGGGGCACACACCTGCAATCCCAGCACTCAGATTTGAAGGCAGGAAGTCAGAAGTTTAAGATCATTCTTGGCTATATAGTGGGTTCAAGACCAGCCTGGGGTTACATGTAAACTAACCCTGTCTCAAATAAATACATACATACATACATACATACATACATACACAAATCAGTTCCTAGTTCTGCCCATTGGTCTTCTTGGTATTAATAATAACAGGAAACATGATGTCCAGTATTCTGGTTATAAATTTAGATTTTTTTTTAAAGTGTTTATTTTTGTGACAAGGTCTTGTCAGATTACTCAGGGCAGTCCTAAACTCCTAGGCTCAGGCAGTTTGCCTCAGCCTGCTGAGAAACTGAGGACACAGGTTCATGTTAGTCATAACTGGCTGAGAACATACATTTTGATTATTTTTTGGTGTCCTCTCCCAATTATTCATTATTTATTCAGTGTGTGTGTGTGTGTGTGTGTGTACCACTTCCCACGTGTCAAGGTCAGAGGTCAATGTGGTGAGACCCCAGAATGTGGGATCCCAGAGATTAAACTCAAGTCATCAGGATTGGCTACAGGTGCCCTTCCCTGCTGAGCCATTCCGTCAACCCCCCCCCCTCTTTTTTTTGTTGTTGTTTGGTATGTTTTGTTTTGTTTTGGTTTTTTTGGTTTTTCCAGACAGGGTTTCTCTATATAGTCCTGGCTGTCCTGGATCTTGCTCTGTAGACCAGGGTGGCCTCGAACTCATAGAGCTCCTCCTGCCTCTGCCTCCTAAGTGCTGGGATTAAAGGCGTGTGCCACTGCCCAGTATTGTTTGGTATTTTTGAGACAAGATCTTACTATGTAGCCCTGGTTGGTCTCTTTCTGTGGTAGTCTGACTCTGTCTCCCAAATCCTGGGATTCCAAGCCTGTGTCACAATAGCTGGCTTACATTTTCTCATTTATTTTAATATTGAGACAGGGTTTTCCTATACTGTGCAGGCTGGCTTCAAACTCTTGAACTGAAGTGACCCTTGAGTCTTCCAACCGCTGGGATTATAAGCATGTACCAGCTTACCCTGCAAGAACACACATTTTTTTTTTTTTTTTTTTTGAGCTGAGGATTGAACCCAGGGCCTTGTGCTTGCTAGGCAAGTGCTCTACCACTGAGCTAAATCCCCAACCCAGAGAACACACATTTTTAATGCTGGAGATAGTTCAGCAGTTAAGAGCACTGCTTGCCGGGCCATGGTGGTGCACGGAGGCAGGCAGATCTCTATGAGTTCAAGGCCAGCCTGGTCTACAGAGTGAGTTCCAGGGCAGCTGGGTCTACACAGAGAAACCCTGTCTTGAAAAAACAAAACAAGACAAAGAGCACTTGCTGCTCTTGCAGAGGTCATGGATTCAGTTCCCAACACTCACGTGGTGACTTACAATCATTCAACCCCAGTCCTAGGGTATCAGACACCCTCTTTTGACCTCCATGGGCCTTAGGCACTCATGTGGTGCCCATACATACATGCAGATAATAAATGAACAAACTAGTAAATAAATAAATAGAACACACATACACACATTTATTATTATTATTATTATTATTATTATTATTATTATTATTTATTATTATTATTATTGGTCAGCAGGTTGACTTGGTGGGTAAAGTGACTCCCGACCTGACAATGTGAGTTCAGTCCCTGGAACCCACATGGTGGGAGAAGAGAACTGACTCCTGTAAGTTGTCCTCTGGTCCCGCATGCCTCCATGGCAAGTGTATAATCTTCCACACACAAAATGTGAAAAGCGTTTTTTTAAAGAATGTATATTTTGGTGGTGGCGCACATCTTTAATCTCAGCACTTAGGAGGCAGAGCCAGGTGGATCTCTTTGAGTCTGAGGCCAGCCTGGGCTACAAAGCAAGCTCCAGGCTGGCTAGAGCTACATATTTCTTTGTTTTTCAAGATAGAGTTTCTTTGTAGCCCTGGCTCTTCTGGAACTCACTCTATAGACCAGGCATTCTCAAACTCATTGATCTGCCTGCCACTGCCTCCCAAGCGCCGGAATTAAAGTTCACCAGTATGCCCGGCTTGAGGCCCTGTCTTTAAAAAAAAAAAAAAAAAAAGAAAGAAAGAAAGAAAGAAAATGGAGAGCACCGGGTACTTCCCCTTTCTCCAGTCCTCACCCACTTTTACAGCACGTCTAATCAGGCCTGGGTCTGCATCCCTCCTGAGAAGGCAAGTGGCCAGTTCCTGACCAGGGTTGTCCCCTGGGACATTAACATTAAGTTGGTGCCTCTGGATCAGGGGCTGGCATTGAAACAGTGTGTGGCAGCTTGGCTATTGGCTATTTGAGGAACTGTGTCTCAAGCAGCAGCTCATTTCCTGTGCCATTCTGGGCTCTGCCTCTCTGAGGCCATGGGGTTCTTCTGTTTGATGGTAGTTTTCCTCATTCTGTTTTCCATGTGAGGCTCCATGGGGTCTCCTGATGGTGCCTGATGCATTAACTCCATGCCAGTCCTGGTGCTGCAGGTTAAACACAATGTCTTTCTTTCTTTTTGTTTTTTGGTTGTTGCTGTTTTTGTTTTTTTCCCCAAGGCAGGGTTTCTCTGTGTAGCTTTGGAGCCTAACGTGGAACTCCCTCTGTAGAGCAGGCTGGTCTCGATCTCACAGAGATCTGCCTGCCTCTACCTCCAGAGTGCTGGGATTAAAGGTGCGCACCACCATCACCTGGGTAGTGTTTCTTTTTCTTAGAAAGAAAGAAAGAGAGACAGAGAGGGGGGGAGGGGAGGGGAGGGGAGAGGAGGGGAGGAGAGGAGAGGAGAGGAGAAGAGAAAACCCTTCAAGGATTACAGTGTGAACCAAGAATCTGGAACAATATTTTGATTGAAAGCCTGCCCAGCACCACAAAATAAAATAAAAGAAGGGCTGGCAAGCTGGCTCACCAAGTAAGGAAGCTTGCTGCCAAGGCCGATGATCTAAGTTCAAGCTCCAGAACCCACATGGTACAAGGAGAGAACTGACTCCCACACAAGTGTCCTCTCATTTTCATACATGCTTTATGGCACACCAATGTATGCACACACACACACACACACACACACACACACAATGTGTTTTAAAAAAAACAAGTCTAAGAGCCAGACCCCAAATACTATAAAGTTTGTCTGCCATCTCTCTGGAGTATGTTCTAAGGTATTCCTCAGATGCCTGGAACCTAAGATACTGCTGAACCTTTTATATTCATTTTTGTTAAACTCATACACCCATACTCAATTTCATGGACATAATAAAAGCTTAACAGCAATAGCTAATAATAGGATAATTGTAACTATACTATAATAAAAGTTATTTAAAACTTGGTTATTTTTATTTCTGGAATTTTCCATTTACTAATTTTGGAGTGAGGTTAAGTGAGGTAGCTGAAATGGTAGCAGAACTTTGGGTAAGGGAAGGCTACTGAGGATTCCATGTTTATGAAGCTCTATGTAAGACAGACCTTACCTATAGGAGCAGGCCAGCTTTCCTGATCCTGGTGGGAGGGAGAGCCTTGGAATGGGTGAAGTATTGTAAAAACTGTTTGGTTCCTTCCTCAGAGTCCCAAAGCCTTTGACTTCCTGGGGCTGGGACTACCCACCGCCACCCACCCAAAGCCTTTGACTTCCCGGGGCTGAAACTACCCACTGCCACCCACCCAAAGCCACACTTACATGAAATTTTCTACAGGGCAGATGACTGATTGAAACTTCTGTGATTATGCAGAGCCAGTGTTTCCAGGTGGGAAACCAAGTTCTCCTGGGATAGCTTTAGCTCTTTATATAAGCCATGTATTGCCTGCCTCTCTGTGTAACCTAATGTCCTTATAACTATTGAGCAAATCCTTGTAGAATGTACCAGCAAGATCCCTATCTTTCCTAACAACGTCATCAGATAACATCTGAGGCCTAGAGCAGAGGCTTCCTCAAGCTGCTGTAATCTTCCTACCTGATGTTTCTACCCATCTATATTTTAATTAATGGGTTTTTGTTGTTGTTGTTTTTGTTCTAGTACTATAAAACCTTCAGTAAACAGTTAGGTTAGGGTAACCTAAATCTGTGTCCCTGGGCCATGGTCGCTCATATTTGTTCCCAGGATCACCTTATTTCCTTTAAGGTAAGAGATGAGCTGTTGAGTTTTGAGCCATCTTTTGTACTTCACAGAGCCCCTTTCAGCCATTCTAGAGTTTGCGTGCATGAGATGAGTCCTGGTAGACTGTAGACAGATTCGACATGAGGGCTGGTGGCCAAATGAACCGCCATGGAAGCACTGCCTTGGATGTTTCCACTCTTTAGCAGAGAAGAAAGGTCTTGGAGACTGAATTCCTATGGCTAGTCATTTAATCTGTGATTCCTATATAATGAAACCTCCCTACACCTCTCAAAAAAAAAAAAAAAACCCAAAACAACAACAACAACAACAAACCAAATAAATACAAAAACCTAGCAGATAGAATTAGGAGAATTTCCCACTCCATCAACAACTGAGGTACCAGGAGAGTGGCACATGTAGCTAGAGTTTTCCTGCCTTTACCCACAGTCAGAACAAATCTTTGTCACCCGCCGGTCCCACAGCCGCTCAGACCCAACCAAGTAAACACAGAGACTTATATTGCTTACAAACTGTATGGCCGTGGCAGGCTTCTTGCTAACTGTGCTTATAGCTTAAATTAGTCCATTTCCATAAATCTATACCTTGCCACGTGGCTGGTGGCTTACCGGCATCTTCACATGCTGCTGGTCATGGCGGCAGCTGCAGTGTCTCTCCGCCTCAGCCTTCTGCTTCCCAGAATTCTCCTCTCTCCTTGTCCCACCTACTTCCTGCCTGGCAACCTACTTCCTGCCTGGTCACTGGCCATCAGTGTTTTATTTATTGACCAATCAGAGCAACAGATTTGACATACAGGCCATCCCACAGCAGGCACACACAGAGAGAATGGAAGCTTCAAGCTCATGCCCTATCACCCACCTCCTGCTCTGTGCGTTTCTTCATTCTATGCTTTAGAATAAACCGGGAAATATAAGTAAAGTACTTCTCTGAGTTCTGGAGTTAGTCTATTTAGTCAGTTACGGAGCCTGAGCGGAGTGTGTCAGAATCTCCAAACTCGATGTCAGTCTAGAACTGCGGCTGGGCAATCTGGGCATCCTGTTTGCAGCTGGCATCTGAAGTGAGTGTGGTCTTTGAGACTAAGCATATGGAGTTGGGGTTGTAACGGGGTAGTGTCAGGACAGAATTGAACCGACAGAAGTGCTGTGCATAAGAAAGGTGTCACATTGGTCGTCAGGAGACAGTGCACAGAAGTCTGGCATCAGGAGAAGTGGAAACAGCATTGGGTAGTGAAATGGTCTGTCTTGACAATGGTAGTGGTCACATGGTACGTGTTGTTCATTTTTCAAAATCATGGAAATGTACAATAAAGGTGATGTTTTGAAAACACAGATCAAGGAGTTGGCAGAAAGGTCCATGGGTAAAAGGTGTTTGCACAAACCTGGCAAACTAGTTCAAACCCCTGGGACACACGGAAATGGTTGAAAGAGAGGACAGACTTCACAAAGTTGTCTTCTGACCTCCACACAACTCCATGTGCACCCCCCAACCCATGCATACAAAATAATTAACAAAACTACAGATCAAGAAGTTGGTGATTTACTCAGTTGATACTAGGCTTACTTAACATGCAGAAGGCCTAGGGTCTCATCCCCAGTACTGCGTAAACCATGTAGCATCTCATGCCAGCACTTAGGAGGTGAAGGTAGGAAGACCAGAAGTTTAAGGTCATCATCAAGTATAGATTGGTTCCAAGGCCAACCTGGTATAATTGAGAACCTATCTCTAAATAAGGAAATAGATAAATAAGTAAATAAATAAGGGCTAGAAAAGTGATTCAGCGAATAAAGGTGTCTCATGTCAAGCCTGAGGACCTAAGTTTGATCCTGTAAAAGAAGAGAACTGATCTCTGAGTTCCAGGTCAGCCTAGTCTACAGAGTGAGAGGACATCCAGAACAGCTGGTGGGGCAGAGAACAACACATTACAGAAACTGAAAATACAATGTTCATAGCAGCATTATTCATAATAGCCTGAACCTGGAAACAACCTAGATGCCCGTCAACTGAAGAATGGATTAAGAAAATGTGGTACATATACACAATGGAGTTCTACTCAGCAGAGAAAAACAATGACAGCATGAAATTTGCAGGCAAATGGATGGAACTAGAAAATATCATCCTGAGTGAGGTAACCCAGACTCAGAAGGACAAACATGGTATGTACTCACTCATAAGTGGATACTAGATATAAAGCAAAGAACAATCAGACTGTAACCCACAGATCCAGGGAGGCTACATGGCAGGAGGGACCCTAGGATGACTGTGGCTTATAATAAGTTTTGGTTTTACTCAATCACTGAGGCTTGCCCAAAACATTTCACTATTAGGACAAGAATTTGTACTGTATCAAGCTGATGATAAAAATAAAATAAAATTAAATAATAATTTTAAAAAAAGAAAATACAATGTTCAGAAAGTCCGAGGCATCAGAACTTTCCATTCTTTTTTTTTTTTTCAAGACAGGGTTTCTCTGTGTAGCTTTGCGCCTTTCCTGGGACTCACTTGGTAGTCCAGGCTGGCCTCGAACTCACAGAGATCTGCCTGCCTCTGCCTCCCGAGTGCTGGGATTAAAGGCATGTGCCACCACCGCCCAGCAGAACTTTCCATTCTAAATGAGATAAATGGGATGACTTCAACAAATCCTTCCCCTTAGGGCTTGGGGAACCTTGTGGAAGAGGAGGCAGAAAGACTGTAAGGGCCAGAGGTGACGGAAGATACCAAGGAAATAAGGCCTTCTAAAAACATTAGACACAACTTACGTAGGAACTTGTTATGCCTGTGTCATAAGCTCCCCCCTCCCCCGCCACCACCCAGACCACAAGGAGTCCAAGTTCATATGCAAAAGCAAAGAGCCTTTATTGCAAGCTCAAACTTGGGCTCTCTGTCCATTCCGACACAGACGTTGGGTCAGGGAGAGCTCTGAGCTCAGTTATGGCAAGGTTTTTAAGGAGTAAAGAATGGAGCATCTAGTATTTGTTTGTCTCAATTCTGATTGGTCTCCTGCAGGGTAAAGTTGTGCTGATATTTTCTTTGTGCACTCCAATAAAATTTATCTGAGGATCAGATGAAAAAGCCAGCCACTATAGTAAGCATAGAGGTCAGGCAATGGTAGCACACGCCTTTACTCCTATCACCCAGGAGGCAGGGATCCATCTGGATCTCTGTGAGTTCAAAGCCACACTGAGAACAAAGCCAGGTGTGGTGGCACATGCCTTAAATGCCAACACTAGTTAACCATAATGGTCTGGAGGTCTGTACAGATAGACAGGAAGTGATGTAGCTGGGAGAGAGAGGAAATGAGATAGCAGAACAGAAAGGCATATAGGCATGGGTATACAGGAAGTAGGTCTCTTTGGAGACTGAGGTGTCAGTGAGGTGAGGTTGTCTGTGGCTTGTCCTGTTTTTCTGGTCTCTCAGTTTTAAACTCCAATATCTGGCTTTGAGTTTTTATCTTTATTTATTTATTTTATTTTATTTTATTTTTTTGAAGATTTATTTATTTATTATGTATACAGCATGTATGACTGCAGGCCAGAAGAGGGCGCCAGATCTCATTACAGATGGCTGTGAGCCACCATGTGGTTGCTGGGAATTGAACTCAGGACCTCTGGAAGAGAAGTCACTGCTCTTAAGCCATCTCTCCAGCCCCCCGAGTTTTTTATTAATAAGATTGTTTAGCAATTCGTCTTACATACAGTTTGTGGCTTTTCCTGGTTATTGTAACGGCGAGGCCTAGTTCTAGTATTATTAGTTTGCAGCCTGTTATGGTTGCACTAATATTAAGTTAGGCCTCTTCAAACTCACTGAGACTATAGCAGGATGTACAGTGCCTGCACAGGTGTGCACTAGAACAATAGAAATGTACATGATTAATGCAAAGCATTTAACGCCTTTGTAATGAAATGTTTTTTCCCCACCAATTAATTTGACAGTGTCAGATTAGTATGCGTACCGAAAAATGACATTTTATTTTGTTTTTCCTTTGAGATAGGATCTCATGTAGCCCAGGATGGTCTTGAACTCACTTTGTAGCTGAGGACAACCTTGTATTTCTGAACTTGCCTCTACTTCCCAGTGGTAGGACTGCAGGTGTGTGTCAGCATGCCGGGGTTGTTTGTGGTGGGATCCAACCCACAGCGCTGTGTGTATCAAGCCACCGTTCTCCCAACTGAACTGCACCCCTCCCCTCATTACTTTGTTGTTTTGGGTTTTTTTGTGGTCCTGGGAATAAAACCGAGGGCCTCACATCTGTTAGGCAAGCACTCTGCTGAAATAGGATTTGTACGGCAGATGACGTGTATGCTTTAAAATGGACAGGATTTGTTTTGAAACCCATATCCTAGCCATCTTATATACCATGAAGTCCTATTTGATTCTGCATCTAAGAACTAAGACGAAACAACCAACCAAAAATTCCCCAGTCCCTCCCTCCCTTCTTCCTTCCTCCTCCTCTCCCTCCCTCTCTTCCTTCTAAAAGACTGGATCTCAATGTGCTGACCAAGTAATCCCCCCCTCAGTTTTCAGAGCGGCTGGCGCTCCAGGCTCATTCCATTGCACCTGGCTCTGCTTATTTATTTTACTAGTCTCTCACAGTTCTTTTTAGATTATCAAGAAAAGAATCTCATTATTAATATTCTGACCTGCCCCTTGGTATTGCCCTGCATCCTGACGTAAAAGCCTCATTTTAAGGAAAAACCCTCACCTTCCTCTCTCTCTTCTGCTTTTCCTCCCACGAGGTGTGCACCCTTGACCTTTCTCTCTCCCTCTCCCTCTTCCTCTCCCCCTCTCCCTCCCCCCTCTCCCTCCTCCCTCTCTCTCTCTCTCTCTCTCTCTCTCTCTCTCTCTCTCTCTCTCTCTCTCTCTCTCTCTCTCTCTCCTATCTTTCTCTTTGTGTCTCTATTATAATAAACCATTTCCACACAGATGCAGCACCTGGGTTGTGAATGACTGGCCACCGCCCCCCCCCATGCCCTCATGGGTCATCTGTCAGCCCACCCACTGCTGCATCTGCCCATCATGTCAGCATAGTTGCCTGCACATGTGGGATACCCTGGCCCAGCCAGCTGGGGATCACCCAGGTGTTCAGATTCATAACACTCATTCCTTGGGCTCCCTCTTTGAAGAGCAGTCTTTGGCTGAAGAATCCCGATCCATAGCTATGCCTTGGGCCCAGAGACAGGACTAGCCTCTCTTGACTTACGTTCTGCTCTGCATTCTCCAGTGCTCTGCCAGCCATCCAGGCTGAACCACCAGTGTTAGCTCTGGTGGTCATTCTCCAGCAACAACATCCACTGGTTTTGTTTTTATATCCCTGCTAATCCCACTCTTGTATTCAATATAAGAGAAGGCCTTCTCACCGCTGCCAGACTTGTCTGCAAAAGCATTAAAATAATTACTCCCTGAATATCTCAATCGCGACCACAATCTGTTATTTTTCTACAGACTCCCTGGCTACGGTAGGCTTTCAGAGCCTGGTCCCACCCCAGCTCTGGAGCTGACTTCTGTTCATTCCCTAATACCCTTCTCTAATCAAAATATTTCATTTATTTATTTTTGTTCCCCCCACATCCCATGACAGGGTTTCTCTGTGTAGCCTTAGCTGTTCTGGAACTCACTCTATAGGCCAGGCTGGCCTTGAACTCAGAGATCCACTTGCCTCAGCCTCCCTGGGATTAAAGGCATGTGCCACCACTGGCCTGCAAAATATTTTGTTTTTGTCAGGTCCCAAAGAAACCTGGGACAAATGGCTGAAGTGCCTATTAGCATACCAAAGCAGTTGCTGTCCTCTAGGTTCCTTGGTACCCGTGGCTCCCTCTGCTCTTCTCACCCCCACCCTCTACCCCAAACCTCTCCAGCCGGTGTTGGGGGGCTTCCCTTTCCTTCCCCAGCTTCTCTTGCCTATATAAACCTGCCATGTTGACGACGTTCCTGTTCGGTGCTCAGCTCTCTCTTGTCCCCTCTCTGTTTCCCCCTCTTCTCTTCCTCTCTCACCCCCCCCTCACCCCCCATGGCCTGGTTCAGTCTACTTCTTTCTTGTCCTGTTCTGGACTATTCAGATGCCTCTGGCTGAACTCTCATATCTACAATAAAATCCTTCTCAACCGTACCCTGGAGCAGTCATGTCCTTGTTGGTGTTCTGTTTTGCATGAGTCTGTGGAAGAAAAGGTCACTCCAAGATGAATTTAGGCTTAGCAAATGCTAAGGTGAATCAGCATCTGGCGAACTGACTGCCAGATGCTTCTCAAAAAGCTTCACAAAAAGCTTTTTTATTGTTACAGGATTTATACCTTTATCAAGTAACTTTTGAATATCAAAACCTCCTCTTATCTGGTGTTGTTTGAAGGAACCATCTACCTAAGCAATCCTCGGCCATAAGACCTCTTGGAGTGCCAGGTCCTCTCATTACTAAGTTTTGCAAAGGTTCTGGAGTCCTTCAGGAAGAACTCAGATAAGAATCAAACATTTCAAACAAAAGGTAACAATCACAAAAGGTAGCAATCACAAAAGGCAGTTCAAATCCTCGGTGCTGAGACTCCAGAATTCAAGCCAGATGTAATGTCTCTGTGGCATCTTTAGCTACATTTCTTTATTTGCATTTATCTGGTGTCTGAAACCTGGGAGGGGCATATATGTGCTCCCTTCCAAGGGACTCAGCTGCTACAACCCAGGCTGCTGATTTTGCTCTCCCAAGTAGATGGGGTTGTAGATGGGGTTTTCTGTCCAGCCAGTCAGCTCCCAAATAACCACACAGAGGCTTATTATTAATTATAAATGCTTGGTCAATCGCTTAGGCTTGTTACTAACTAGCTCTTACATCTTAAATTAACCTATATTTTATATCCACACTCTACCACATGGCGGCACCTTTTTTCAGCATGGCATGTTCATCTCCTGCTTCCTCTGCATCTATCTAGCGACTCTGACTTTTTTCATCCTGGGCTCTCCTTTTGTCCACAAGTCCTGCCTAAACTCTATCTGCCTAGCTATTGGCCATTTGACTCTTTATGAAACCAATGAGAGTAATATTCACAGTGTACAAAAGGATTATTCCACAGCAGTGGGTCATTTGTTTCTGCTGGCTTCTGCCACCCACCAAATTTCACTCCAAATTCTAGAGTCTGCATCCTCAGCCTTCTTCCCTCCACCTGCTCTAATATCCTCCTGGCCTACTCCATTAGTGTCCTCTCTGGCTCCTGAAGTCTGCCAGGCCCTCCTGGGGTGCCTGTCACCTGGGCATCTCTCCATCTTTCTGGCCTGCTATGCCCTCATGGGCATCTCTCTGCTTAGACACTTACCCCTCTTCCTCTATTGAAACCCTCCCTTTTCCCAAAAGCCTCTCCAGTCCACCTCTTCAACTGTTTTCTCAGCTACCTGCTCTAACCACTCATCTCTCCTCCTCTACTGGGTGTCACCGCAGAGCTGCCTGCTTTGTCTGCTGTTACTGGGCCTCTGTCTCATGGGAAGGGACATCTCCATTCTGTAGTTTGGGACATTTCTCTCTAACAAGTCTTTCAGTATGCTTGGGAACGCCCTGGATTGAAATTCTTATCACCAAGACACTTACCCCCTCTCTCTCCCACCCTTTCTCCCTCTCTGCCTGTTCGCCTGTTCGTAGCTCCCTCCTGGAGCTTCCTCAACTCCCCATAGGAGATGCCTGCTAAGCCCTGTAGCTTCCTTGTGCCCTCCTGAGCCTCATGATCTTGGAACCCTCCCTTGGGTGGTCTGCGACCCTGCCCCTTCTGTCTGTCAGCTCCTCCTGGAAGTTCCACGGCTCCTTTATGTCCTCCTGAGCCTCTAGCTTCCTTGCACCCTCCTGGGTCTTATACGACCCTTTCTGTCTTCCTCCTAGGACTCAGGGATTTCATTAAAGCTTCGCTGTCTTACTGCAAACAGCTTGGCTTCATTCCAGCTCAATGGCCAAAGACGGCGCACTAGATTTTCAAATTTTCTCCTAGGTAACAACTTCTGCCACTGCATAAACAAACGATCCCCCAATCTCCTGTATCTAAATTCTCTCTGCTCTACACTTCCAAATCTATTTCTAAGGTTTTTCTACTTTCCACTCTTAAAAATCTTTTTTTTTTTTTTTTTTTTCAGAGACAGGGTTTCTCTGTGTAACTTTGCGCCTTTCCTGGATCTGGCTCTGTAGACCAGGCTGGCCTCAAACTCACAGAGATCTGCCTGCCTTTGCCTCCCAAGTGCTGGGATTAAAGATGTGTGCCACCACTGCCCGGCTCTTAAAAATCTTTTATCGATACAATTCTTGGCTCACTGCTCTAAAAAAAAAAATCTCTTAGAACTATTGAGTAAACTCCTTTTCTCAGGATTTGTAAGTTTATTTGGTATGGTTAAAATATCTGTAAAATTTGTTATCAAAAATTTAACTTAAAACTTGTAACAAAAGGCATACAGTTAAAAAACTATACATAGGTACTCTTATATTGCTACAACAAATCATATATGTGATTCAACTCTTGTTTATAATATACTATTTATCTTAGGGTTTCTATTTCTGTGAAGAGACATCATGATCATGGCAACTTTTTTTTTTTTGAGACAGGGTTTCTCTGTATTAGCCTTGGCTGTCCTGTAATTTATTCTATAGACCATGATGGCCTCGAACTCACAGAGATTTGCCTGCTTCTGCCTCCTGAGTACTGAGATTAAAGGTGTGTGCCACCACAGACCAGCAGCCACAGCAATTTTTGTAAGAGAAAACATTTAATTGTGGTTCAGAGGTTTAGTTCATTACCATCATGGTGGGCAGCAAGGCAGCATGAAGGCAGACGTGGTGCTGGAAAAGGAGCTAAGAGTTCTTACATTTTGCCTCACAGGCAACAGGAAGTAGTCTGAGACACTGGGCATGGCTTGAGCATATATGAGACCTCAAAGCCCACCCCTACATACAGTAAAACACTTCCTCCAACAAATCATACCTACTCCAACAAAGCCACACCTCTGAATAGTGCCACTCCTTATGAGCTTATGGGGGCCCATTACATTCAAACTACCACATTCCACTCCCTGACCCCCAAAAGCTTGTAACAATGCCTTAATGCAAAATGCATTTATTCCCATTTTAAAAGTCCCCATAGTCTATCACAGTCTCAACAATGTTTAAAAGTCCAAAGTTCAAAGTCTCTTCTGAGATTCATGCAATCTCTTAACGGTAATTTCCTAAAATCAATATAAAAAAACCAGATCACATACTCCCAACATACAATGACACAGGATATATGTTACCATTCCAAAATGTAAGAAAGGGAGTATAGTGAGGCAATACTGGACCAAAGCAAGACTGAAAACCAGCTGGGTAAGTCCTAACTGCATCTCCGTGCCTGATGTCAAAATGCTCTTCAGATCTCCAACTCTGTTCAGCTTTGTTGACTGCAACACACTTTTTTCTCTTGGGCTGGTTCTCCTCCCTGTTAGCAGCTCTCCTAGGCAGGTATCCCACAGCTCTGGCATTGCCAACATCTTAGGGTCTCTAAGACAATCCAGGCTTCAACTTCACAGCTTCACACAATGGCTTCTCTAGGCCTCCATTCAGGGACAACCCTGCCACACGCTTGGCCTCAGTGGATTTCCTTAGGTGCAGAGGGAGAGAGATTCCATAATGTCTTTCTTCTATCCTTGATTCTAGAGCTAGAACCACGTGGCTGAAGCTGCCAAGTTCTGTTGCTTGCTGGGGCTGGAACATGCCCCCTGTTCAATTATATCTTCACCAGCTTTCTGTTTTCCAGGATTTCCTTCATTGCCTGAGCTTAGCTGCTTTGGAATTTGCTCTGTAGACCAGGCTGGCCTCAGAGATCTGCCATCCTCTACCTTTCAGGGGCTGGGATTAAAGGCATGCACCACCACACCTGGCTCTAAGCTTTTTTTAAATTCCTTTTCACAAGTTGGAAATTTAGCTGAGTGGGATCTTGCCCTGAGGTCACCACTCCCTTTATTTCATTTCTTAATCTGTTTATCTCCTTGAACACCGAATTTAACTTCATTCCACTTCCTGGTGCTCTTCTTCTCCTCAAATTGTTCTATATCTCATATTTTTTATTGTTCAGCTTGCTCTCCTTTCATTATAAACCTTCATTAGAGTTACCACCAAAAAACACAGGACAGTCTATATACCAGGCTATTTAGAGATTTCCTCTGCCAACAGAATTAATTCAAAACTCTTCACTATAGCCTCAGGCAGACTCTTCGGACAAGGATAAAAAGCAGCCACATTCTTCACCAAAATATCACAAGAATGATCTCTAGGCCACATATTAATATTCTTCTCCTCTGAAACCTTGAGTCATTCCCCACAGTTCAAATCAGGCTCAGTACCACTGTCTTCCATGTTCCTACTAGGATGGCCCATTAAGCAGCACTTAAAATATTCAACTGCTTTTCTATTCAATAGTCTCAAAGAAAAGGAAAACATGATCTGGCCCATTACAGCAATACTTCAGTCCCTGGTACCAACTTCTGTCTTAGGGTTTCTATTGCTGTAAAGAGACACCAAGACCATAGCAATTTTTTATGAGGAAAAACATTTAATTGGGGTGGCTCACTTACAGTTTATAAGTTCAGTCCATTATTGTCATGGTGGGCAGCAAGGCAGCATGAAGGCAGACATGGTGTTGGAGAAGGGGCTGAGAGTTCTTATATTTTGACTCACAGGCAACAGGAAGTAGACTGAGACACTGGGCATGGCTTGAGCATATATGAGACCTGAAAGCCCACCTCCACAGTGAAACACGGCCATACCCACTCCAACAAAGCCACACCTACGAATAATGCCACTCCCTATGAGCTTATGGGGGTCCATTACATTCAAACTACCACACTACATATGTAACTTGGATTTAATTCTTGTTTAAAAAATTGAAATACAGCCGGGAAGTTATTAATATTCTGACCCACCCCTTGGGGCTGCCCTGCATCCTAATGTAAAAGCCTGATTTAAGGAAAAAACCTTTCCTTCTTCTCTCTCCTCCTCTTCATTCCCATGAGGTGTGCATGCTCGACCCCCTCTCCCTCTCTTCCTCTCTCTTCTTTCTGTCTTTCCCTTTTTCCCTATCTTTCTCTTCATCTCTCTACTATAATAAACTCATTTCCGCAAGGATGCAGCACCTGAATGACATGGGGCTGCCCTCCACTACGTCTACCCAGCAGGTTTCCCTCACCTGTGGGACTCCCTGCTCTGGCCAGCTGGGGGTCCCCCACGTGCAGTACCGTGACAGCAGTGGTGGCACACGCCTTTAATCTCAGCACTCGGGAGGCAGAGGCAGGTGGATCTCTGTGAATTTGATGCCAGCCTGGTCTATGAAGTGAGTTCCAGGACAGTCAGGACTGTTTCACAGAGTCTCTGGGCGGGGGATGGATTCTATAATGGTGCACTATGAAAGGATCAGAAAAATGAGGTTCCCAGTTTCTCTGGACTGTATACTTTGGAGCAGTCATGTCTTTATTTTCATTTAATTTTTCACAATTACAATTGTGTGTATGTGAATGTGTGTGGAGATCAGAGTACAATTCAGTTCTCTTCTTCCACAATGTGAGTCCTGGTTATCAAATTCAGGTCATCAGACTTGGTGACCTGCAGAGTCTTTCTGATGGCCCCCAAGACATTTTTATAAATGGATCCTTCAAATACATGAGATTTGTTTCCTGCTTTCCCATACACCCTTTACGCATCTCAAGAACCCTCCTTCTAACTCTACCTTCAGAAATTGTGCGTATCTATGGGGTCCAGTTCAAGGCTCACCTCTTTGTCAGTTTCATACAGAAAGTTCCAGCTCCTTTACCCCTTCATTACTGACATAACACCTTTCTGCAGTAGTTGTTGTTGTTGTTTTTTTTTTTTTTTTTTGCTCTTTTAAGTTCAAGGCCATCTTGGGTAACATAAGCCAGAAGCTTATTTAAAATTAATTTTTAAAAATATTTTTAAATTTGTGTGTACTTATGTAATATCTGTAGTTTTTAAATTTATGTGTACTTATGTAATATCTCTATATTTTTTAAAATTATGTGTACTTATGTAGTATATGTATGTATGTATCTATCTATGTGTACCTCAGAGTGCAGGTGTCCTTGGAGTCCAGAAGAGTCATGAAATTCCCTGGAGCTGGAGTTATAGACAGGTGTGAGCACCTGTTGTAGATGTTGGGAACTGAACTTGAGTCCTATGCAAGAGCAAGCAAGTGCTCTTAATCGCTGAGCTATCTCTCCATACGCTTAAGGGGATCCTCCTGTCTCAGCCTCCTGAGTACAGGAGAACTGGGACTAAAACATGTGCTACCATACCTGGCTTCAAATTTTTGTTTTGAACATCTTTCCGAAGCAAATAAGGAAAGTGAATTCTGTGTTATAAAATTAGGGAATGAGAATTGGCGGTTACTAAATTGACTCCAACATTAAACCCTGACTGCCTTTCCCTTGGGATGACAGGAATAAAGCTGGTTTTATGTTAGTTACATAGATGATAAAATATGCTGATTCTTTCACCAGTCTTCAAAGCACTGGGTCACGAAACACAACCAGAGGCGATCAGGATGTTCAAAGCCAGTCTTACACGGTTTTCAGCATATTGAAAATGAAAAACGAGGTTACAGAAATGGGTATTTTAAATCTGCACATGGCATCACCCTTTTCCCCCTCAATCCTGTCGCTACGGTATGTATGATTTTAATGACCCAAATCGGGAAACAACATGGGAACACGGTAAGGTGACTTCATGTTGCATGACTGTGAATCTGGACCGTGTTTTGTTAGGTAGAGAGGTCTCAGACTCCAGGGCTCAGGGCAATGACTCCGCAGGATTGGTGGCGCCTGTGGCCCAGCGGGATCGCGCACTCTGCACAGGCATACCGGCCCGACCGACCTCCATTTCCATGGAGGCCACGTGTCCCTGCAACGAAGGGCAGCCAGGGCTGGAAAAGGGTTCCTAGCTCAACGGGTGGGAAAGGCGTCTTCTCGCAATGGCCGCTAACACGCCGCCCACTGAAGAACCAGGGCGACCCCATTCGAAAAAGCATGCCAAAATCTACTGGCTCTGGGAGAGCGCACCCGCCCGTCCGTCACGGCCCGCCTCCTTTCTTCCTGCCCAATCAATAACCACTTCCTGCCTCGCTCTTGACCAATCATCACGCTCCACGAAGAATAGCCCTAGGGGGCGTATGGGAAGGCGGTTTGAGCGATGGCTATTTCGACCAATGAACTCGCAGATGCTGCGCCAGGGGGCGGGACTTGGGGCTCGTTGTAGCCACTCAGGACCGAGGGGCGGACGCGGGGTTGGTCTTCGTGCGGTGGGGCTCGCTCGCGCGGCAGCGGCAGCGGAGGCCTCTTAGTTCTGCGGCACGTGACGGTCGGGCCGCCTCCGCCGCTGTCTCCACTGCAGCGCGGGGCCGGGTGTGCGGGTGGGAGAAGGTGCGGGAGCCGCCAGTGGTCCCCGGGAGGCTCGAGGTGAGACGGGAAGCGTGTGCGGGAGCCTTAAGCCTGCGACGAGCCTTGGGGGCCTGGGAGAGCGGCGCCGCGGCGGAGGGGTCGGGCGTGGCCGAAGTCTCGACGGCCGAGGGGTCGGGCGGGCGTTCGACCGGCGCAGGCCTTGGCGGACGCCCAGGGCAGCGGGGGGAGCGGCCCAGGGTGGGAGGCAGGCCTGAGAAGCGCGCCTAGGTCGGGAGGCGTGGCAGGTGACCCGGGGCTTCCCTTGACCTCCGAGAAAGCTAACAACTTTCTATGGCTTCGCTTCTAGAGTTTTCTTAGGCCCGGTCCTGGCCCACCTGGAGGTGGACTGAGTAATCCGGTCCAGGTGTGGAACTAGAATCGGGCCTAGTCGGTCCCGAATAGTAGGGAAAGGTGAAGTAGACCGAGAGAGATGAGCGTTACAGTTCCAGGATTAGAAAATAAGATGCCCAAAGCGAAGACTGGACCGTAGCACTCCGACGAGGGAGAAGAATGTACTAGAACGTGTAGCGCTTGAGAAACTTGAGGCTTAACTATTACAGCACCTGCTTATTCGGTGGGGCATAGTAATCCAGTGTGGGTATTCACTGGACCATAAAAGCAGGAAGACCAATCGAAAGTTCAACTAGCCAGCGGAAGAAACTGAGGCCTGGAAGTTTGAAATAACTGGCCCAAGGTCATGCGGGGAGTTTTAATGGTCACGTTGGGATTGTAACTTGAGGACTAGACAGTTTTGGATTCTTAGTTAAAGGTAAAAGACCCGATCCAAGCACTTTTTTTGGGGGATGGGAATTGGGGAAATTTTCTACATGAGTGCTCATTCCCCAGCAGTAGATAGAATGCCTGATGGCCTTGTATTAAATTAAGAGGTGTGGAAATGGGAAGGTGTGGAAATTGCAGTGGCTTCTTTTGTAGTCTGAATGCCTTGGTCCATTACACTGACACACTAATTTTTGAGTTAAGTCCTGTATGCCAGGACCTGAAGACACATTCATGGCACCTTATGTATTAACCGCTGCTCCTGGCACCAGAGATTGATTGTGAAGTTAAACTGAGCTGAATATTAAAAGCTTGAGGACAAAGGTGAGCTCCAGTTTCTTTACCCCGAGGAAAGGAAGATAATGCTTTTTTTTAAAAAAAAAAACAACAACATAATTTGCCCTTTTTTGTTTACTTTTTTTAAATGGGGGGAATTGGGTGATCTTAAAAATCTTTATATTTTCCTGTAATGTTTGGAAGGGCATAAACAGAATCAACTCCCGTGTTGTATTTGTGCTTTAATTAAACTTATGGACCAGGCAGAGTGTACAGGTGAGCCAGGCACCAAGGAACTGTGTATTGTCGTGAACCGTCCACAATAGAAGTTTACTGATCTGCCCGAAAATGGGTGTCAGCATCCTTTCTCCACCTTGCTATCTTAACTCAACAGTGCAATTAGCTCCTTATCTTTCAAGGGACACAAGGCATGTGCATATTGACAGACAGTCACACTGTTGCATCCTTGTCCTGCAGAGGTCACTTGCCCTGCAAAAGAGCTTTAAGGGAGTAGAGAAGCAGTTGGTAAGCGCAGCTGTAGAATTCTGTGTCCAGCATGGTAACTTTGGTTCCTGCATCTTTAAAATGGGAATGAGTCTCCTACTTGCCTCACTTTTGAGGGGGCAGACAATATCAAACTGCTTTGGAGAGTGTAAGGAACTGGGCAGATAGAATTGGCAGCTCATAGACAGTCCTAAGAAGTGAAGTGCCAAAGATAATTGTAGTCTGTAGAGCTTACTGAAAAACTCATTAGGAAAGTGCTTGCCTGTTAAATACTTTGTTGTGGCTACAAGTGCTAAGTGAGAAACTTTTTTAGGTTTATTTATTTTTATTTTATATGTATGTGTTTTGCCTGCATGTATGTCTGTGTATCATGTATGTGCCTGGTACCTGAGGACAGAAGAGGGCACTGGATCCCTTGGAACTGGAGTTACAGATGGTTTTGAGTTGTCTTGTTGGTTCTGGGGATCAAACCTGGTCCTCTGGAAAAGCAACCAGTGCTCTTAACCACTGAGCCATGTCTCCAGCCCAGAGGCTTCTTCTTCTTTTTTTTAAAGGGACTCTAGAGAATTTTTATATTGGGGTATTCAAGTCTTCAAAAAAAAAAAAAAGTCTCTTTAAGAGTTATTGTTGGCCAGGCGGTGGTGGCACACACCTTTAATCCCAGCACTCGGGAGGCAGAGGCAGGCGAATCTCTGAGTTTGAGGCCAGCCTGGTTACAAAGCGAGTTCCAGGAAAGGCACAAAGCTGCACCGAGAAACCCTGTCTCAATAAAACAAACAACAAAAAAGAGATATTGTTGAACAAATGTCTTATGTTTATGTCAGTATGAGCCTATATATTCATAGGTGTCCATGAGGCCAGAAGGGGGCATCATATTCTCTGGAGCTGGAATTATAGACAGTTATGAGCTGCTCAACAGGAAACTGAACTCAAACCACTGAGCCATCTCTCCATCCTGGGTATTCACATCTTAAAGTGAATTAGTAGGGGCATAAGTTACTAAACAATCACTTGTATGTCCTTTGCACACATTCACATCAGTAGTATGCCAGAATGAGTGCATAGCTTACATGGAAATCCCATTTAAAAATTTTGTGTGCCATTTCAAAAATTAATATTTATTTTAGAATAACTAAGAACATTAGATCATTTTACTATTCCTGTAATTTTCATAAATGAAAGAAATTAGATTTGAACTTTCTTTTGATTTTTTTTTTTTTGAAACAGTGTCATACTGACTGGCCTGGAATATAGACCAAACTGGCCTTGAACTCGAGATCATTCTGCTTCTGCCTCTGAGCCCTGGAGTTACAGGTCAGTAACACCATGCCCTGCTTGAATTTGTTTTTAAATTCTGATAAGTAAAGTCTTTGGGGGCTGGAGAGATGGCACAGTGGTTAGCAGCACTGACTGCCCTTACAGAGGACCTGACTTAAGTTCCTAACACCTCCTTGATGGCTAACAACCATGTGTAACTCCAGTTCCTTCTAGCCTTTTTGGCACCAGGCACATACATGATACATAGATGTACATACAGGCAAACGTTCAAACATAGGAAATAAAAAATAGTTTTTTAAAAGTACGGGCATTGGTCAGTAGTTGTAGTTTAAAGGTTATAGAATAGAGGGAGGAGGACTGGATGTAGATGAGCTGACCAAGACCGCACAGAAGCTTGAGAAAGTTTTCCCTGACAGGACAAATTACCCTTCCCCAGCACTGAACTGTCTTCAATAAGGAATTGAAGTTTCAGAATTGGGAGTCTGAAGGTGAGGGCAGGGAATGCAGAGCCTCAGCACTGCAAAACAAAATCTGAAGTTTCCTCCTCTAGGATTTAAGATACAAAATCTGAAGTTTCCTCCTCTAGGATTTAAGATAGTTCGCCATTCTAAAAGTTAAGTGGGTTACGGTGAAATGTGAGTGCATTAGGTAGGTGGTCTTGAAGATCCCTTTGGCCCTGAAACTAGGCCCTGTTTCTTTGTCTTTGCTAAGTGGGGAAGCATGCCAGAGTCTTAATGTTGTAAATAATGTATTTTCTTGGCTTTGTGTTTATATGTCCATGCTTTTTGTTTTATTGCAGGTCATTTGATTACTGGGGAGGAAATCTAGGGCTTTCACATGCTAGACAAAGGCTCCACCATTGATAACATACCCTAAACTTTTTGTGGGTCTTTGCAAGGATGTATACACATTCATACGGGTGGCCATGCATGTATGTTCACTGGCCACCTTGCTTTTTTTTTTTTTTCTGAGACAGGGTTTCTCTGTGTAGCTTTGCGCCTTTCCTGGATCTTCCTGGATCTCGCTCTGTAGGCCAGGCTGGCCTTGAACTCACAAAGATCTGCCTGCCTCTGCCTCCCAGTGCTGGGATTAAAGGCGTGTGCCACCACCGACCTGGCCTCCACCTTGTTTTTTAAGATAGGGTCTGTCATTGGCCTAAGGTTTTCTGTTAAACTAAGGCCAAGTGGTTAGTGATTCCTAGGAACCTGTCTCTTTCCCAGCCCTTCAAACCCTTCTAAATTCAGCAAGACTAAACTTCATTAAGCTCACATTTCTTCTTTTTAAGTTTAATATATTGGGGCTGGAGAGATGATTCAATACTCTTGTAGAGAACCTGAGTTCTGTACCCAGCATCCATACAGTAGCTTATAGCCATCATCTTCAGGGACTCAGACGTCACTTTCTGACTTTCACGGGCTCTGAGCATGCACATTGTGCACATACATGCATGCAGATACACATAAAAAATAAAATTTATGTTTTACTGTTGTGCGCGTAGGTATGCATGGTGTGTGTGGTGTGGGTGCACACGCCACATATGCATGTGTTTAGGTCAAGAACATAGTTTGGAGCTGTGCGGTGGTGGCACACACCTTTAATCCCAGAACTGGGGAGGCAGAGGTAGGTGGATCTCAGTGAGTTCAAGGCCAGCCTCTACAAGGTGAGATCCAGGACAGCCAGGACTGTTACTCTGCTTCGGGGGAAAGGGGGGAGAATATAGTTTGCAGTTTAATTCTGTCCATTGTGTGGGTTCCAGGGAATGAACTTAGATTGTCAGTCTTGGCAGTGAGTGCCTTTATCCACTGAGTTATCTTGCCAGCTTATCTTTTTCTTTTAGCCAGTCTTGCTGTGAATCCCTGGATAGCCTGAAACTTGCTGGCTTTGAGCTTGTGATGGTCTTAAAGCCACTGCCTCTCAAGTACAAAGCCATCTTCAATGGTTTTGTAATATATTAAAAAAGAATCTAAAGTCTTGAGGTAATTTTAGACTTAAAAGAACTGGCAGAAATAAACCAGATATGATGGTGCATACATTTAATCCTAGCCCCTGGAGGTGGAGGCAGGGAGATCATTAAGTTTGAGGCTGGCTTAGATTACATAGTAAAGATTCTATCTCAGAAAAACCAAGGACTAGGCATGAAGCTCAGCAGTAGAATGCTGAGTGCCAGGCTAACATGCAGAGGCCCTAGCACTTCAAAAGTGGCAAAAATATACAGAGCAATCTCTTATACCCAGCAGCCGCTGAGCATCCTTTTACAGACAGGTAACTAAGTGTAAGACCCAGACCAGGCCTTTTACATGGGCGTGCTTAGAGTATATTCAGACTACATGTGTAGTTCCTAGTTCTAAGAAGAATTTATTTTTGGAATTTTTTTTTTTTTGTTTTTTTTTTTTTTTTTTTTTCGAAATTTTTGTTTTTCTTTTGGAATTTTTTTCCTCTGCCTTCTGTGCTTTGGCGTGGCTTTTTTTTTTTTTAAAACATTAGGGGAGGGGCCAGGCAGTGGTGGCGCATGCCTTTAATCCCAGCACTCAGGAGGAAGAGGCAGGCGGATCTCTGTGAGTTCGAGGCCAGCCTGGTCTATAAAGTGAGTTCCAGGAAAGGCACAAAGCTACACAGAGAAACCCTGTCTCGAAAAAAAGGGGGAGGGAGCATGGGGGAATGTGTGGAAGTATGAGGGCGACTTGCAGGAGCCAGTTCTCAAAGTCATGTAGATTCTTGGGATCTTCACCCACTGAGCTATATTTTGCCAGGCTTTGTTTTATTTTTTTGAGAGAGAGCCTGTGTATCCCTGTTGGCCTTTTCATTCTGTAACTGCTCATCCTTCTTGCTTAGTCACCTAAGTGCTACCACAGGTATGCACCTCCAGCAACCCGTTTAAGTGTATCAAGTGCTCTGCTAGGCACCAGATGCTTCTTCTTGGTCCCCACAGAATTTGTGTGGTGTCCAGTTAAGTGACTACTGGGAAATAGTCTTGGATTTGACCAGCTCTTTTAAAGTTCTGGATCATAAATCGTGTCATGTGTATATGTTAGTCGTTCTCTTTCTACCATTGGTTTTATTATTTGCCTTAAAGGCTAAGCCATTTTTGAGAGAAGCTTTCCTTGCAGTAAGCTCAGATGTTAAGATTTTTCATGTCTGTGGATTTGATTTCTAGTCATTTGTCTCTTCTGAAGGTCTATGGCACTCACTAGTAATTTGTAATTTCACAAGACAAAGATTTAGGCTGCATAACAGGCACAGGTCTGGATTTGCTACTCAACACTACCTAAGGGGAAAGGAAAAGTGGGAAATAGATTTTATAAGGACATATACTGAGACAGTTGTGTTTGTATTTGTAACTGGTAGCCATGCAGCCTTGCATTTTCAGTCTAGCTCAAAGGGGCTCCGTGGCAACAAACTTAATGACAAAATCCTGTGTGCTTGCATAAGATTGTTAGGGTAAGCCTAAAGAAGATTAGAAGACAGGGCTGAGGTAGTAGTAGCTCATTGATAGAGCATGTGGCTAGTGTCTGCAAGCCACCGGGTTCAAGCACTATAGGAAGAAACAGTAAATGAAGAACTTCAAGAAAACCAGAAAGTGATGTATGTTGTAAGCAGAAAATAAAATTATGTTGGAAAGCTGGAAAAAATGGAATATATAGGAATGCCAGAAGCCTTACCTTAGAAATAGAAAAGAATTGTAGGGAATGTGTTTCTGTATAGGCGTTATATAATCTCTGCATTGACTTCCCTGAACCTTGCACTTCCAGGGAGTACTTGTTAACTGTGGCTTCAGAGCTCTCTGCTGACTGTTTTCCACATTGGTTGCAAAACCTAGACTTGTAGCATGCCAGGCAAGTACTCTATCATTGAGCTCTAATCTGTCCCCTGCTGCTTGATTTTTTTTTTTTTTCCTTAATGAAAAAAACTTCATTGCCTGGATGGTTTGGTGGATAAAGAGGCTTAATGCTGAGTCTGATATCCTGAGTCCAATTCCCAAGTCTCACATGGTGGAAAGTGGGAAAGAGAACAGACCCTAGGAAGTTGAAAGTAATTCTCTGAACTACCCACAATAAATAGATTAAAAACAAAGTCTTATTTCTTGCTTTTTTTCTTTTGAGACAGGGTCTCTAAATAACTCTGACTGTATTGGAACTCACTGTGTAGACCGAGCTGGCTTTGAACTCACAGCCTGCTTCTGCCTTAGGAGACTGTAGATGTAAATAGAAAAAATTTGGAGTGAACAAAAAAAAAAAAAAAAAGGAATCATTGTAGACATTAAGATATATGAATAAGGTGGTAGCAGCACACACCTTTAGTCGCAACACTGTGACGAGGGTGGGGGTGGGGTGGGTGGGAGGGCAGAGCCAGGCTGATTTCTATGAGTTTGAGGCCAGCCTGGTCTATAGAGATCCAGGACAGGAACTACACAGAGAAAACCTTCTCGAAGGAAAAAAAAAAAGATATATGAATGATAGCCAGGAATGGTAGCTTGTTAGTCTTGTGTAGTCATTAAAAGACTGCTCAAGCACAAAGAAGACACAGGTGTTACTCAAGTTCTTTAGGCATCTCATAGCTGTCACAGTTTCTTAGATTTCAGTTTTTCAAACATTTGTTTTTTGGTAGCTTTACTTTTTTTGGAGGGGGGAACGGAGGAGGTATTTTGTGGACTATGCTGCTTGGGATTTGCCTGTCCCTTCCTTATCTGACTGCAGACATGGGTTTTAGGGGAAGATCAAGGGTTCTGCTACCCCCTTTGTCACATGGTATCAAGGTTGTATGTTGTCAAGTGGCCCATCACTGATCTAAACTGGCTGAGGTAGTCTGCCAGCTTTCTACACTAAACTCCCTCTTCTCCTTTCTGTTCTCTTTAGAAAGCAGTGGCAGTGCAGCCTGAAGGTAAGGATTGCTCACAATGCATGAAGGGGCGGTGTCAGTGAGTTCTAGATTCCATGCAGGGACTTGGTAGGCGTGTATAATCTAGTATTCTAATTGTGTTGCTCAAACTGTTCATCTTTGACCCTTCAGCTTGTTCAGTAAACTATTCCTCTGATGTCCTTTTGTGATTGTTTCATTGATCACTTACTCTCTGGCACTAGATATTTAGATTCCTTCCCCACCCTCCCCACTCTGGAACTGCTCTGCATCACTTCGTTTCCTGAGTGCCAGGGTTCTAGGCATGTGCCACCACATCTAGCTTCCACCCTTGTCTTGCAGGTTATCCAGTTCTCTTAGAATTAGCTGTTTCAGCCGGGTGGTGGTGGTGCATGCCTTTAATCCCAGCACTCAGGAGGCAGAGCCAGGTGGGTCTCTGTGAGTTCGAGGCCAGCCTGGTCTACAAAGCGAGTTCCAGGAAAGGCGCAAAGCTACACAGAGAAACCCTGTCTCAAAAAACCAAAAAGAAAAAAGAATTAGCTGCTTCAAAGAGTGTTCTTTCCTTTTATGAGAAACTAAGAACTTATATTTGGTCCATTGATGGTTAGAGTAATGTATCTTTCATTTCTTTGGGCCTTCTGGTTGACAGCAAGGAAGTATGTATGCATTCCAACTGGTGTATATATGCAAATACATGCAAACATTTTTATGTAACTGTCTGTATTAAACTAAACATTCATACAGATGTCTCTAATTCTGTTTGCATTGCCATATAGATTCTTCCAGCCTCTATTTGCTTATCTGTAAATTTTTATTCCAACAGAAAAACTGGCTCCCATCTACCATCTACTTAATTGTTCAGTTACTATTGACATACCTTGCCATATCAGAATCATTGACCCATCTGCCATGGGAAACAGCTCTCAAAGCTAGTGTGGTACTTTGTTTTGTTTTGTTTTTTATTTTTGTTGTTTCTTGAGACAGAGTTTTTAGATGTGCAGTCCTGGATGTTCTAGAACTCACTCTGTAGACCAGGCTGGCCTCAAACTTTGCCTGCCTCTGCCTTCCAAGTGATTGGATTAAAGGTGTGTGTCACCACACCCAGCTCACACAGAGTTGATTTTTATGGTCCAGCCTCTTGTTCTGCCCCTTTCAGAATGTTAGTAATTGGGATTCTGCAGCAGTTTGGCCTCTTTTGCTTATTTAGCAACACACTGTAGATTCACCTGTCGCCTTCATATTTGAGCACTTCTCTCAGTGATTAAACAAGATTGCCTAGTGTGGACGAACTAGTTTATTTTCCATTCACCTGTTGGAAGTATATTTTGATTGCCTTTAGAATTTTGGGTACAGGTCATTGACTCATTCCAGGCCTCTAAACTGCTGAGCCATGCGTGGTCTTTACCGCTGAACTGTATGTACTCCCTGCTTTTGCTTAGATTCTAAATGGGTTCTCTTATGCTGAGGTTTCTTTCTTTGTATGTTTAAATCAAGTCCATGAGATGTGTGTTTTGTAAATATTTTCTCCCAGGTTGTAATTGTCCTTTACTATCTTACGTTTTTAAAAGAGCAGAAGTGTTTTTTTTTTTAAACCCATAACATACACCAAAGTATTCTTTAAAGATTTATTTCTACTTTTTATTATGTGTATGTGTCTGTAGGAGGTTATGTGCACATGAGTGCAGATGTCTGTAAAGACTAGAATTGTTGGATTCCATGGAACTTGGAGTTATAGATAGGTGTAATCCTCTTGACATGCTGGGAACTGAACTTGGGTCCTCTGGAAGAGCAGGAAGCACTTGAAAGTGCTGAGCCATCGCTCCCTCTCTTAAAGTCCTAAATCTACACATATGTGTATTATAGTTGATAAGGAATTTGTAGTTCATCATTAGAACAAAGTGGTTTACATTTATTTTAGAAACTTAATTGGTCAATAGAGTAGATTGGGCCCATTTCCTTTTTCTTTTTTGTTTTATACTTGCCTGCAAAGTAAAGATCTTCATTGTAAAGAAGAGAAAAAATAAGTTCAGCATTCTCTGTTCTTTCCTCCCTCCCCTCTCGTTCCTTTTTCTTGTTTAAAAAAGTTTGTTTTTTTTTTTTTTTTTTTTTTTTTCCTTTTCTGGAGCTGAGGACTGAACCCAGGGCCTTGTGGCAAGCGCTCTACCACTGAGCTAAATCCCCAACCCAAATATAGTTTAAAAAAGCACTCAGGAGGCAGAGCCAGGTGGATCTCTGTGAGTTTGAGGCCAGCCTGGGCTACCAAGTGAATTCCAGGAAAGGCGCAAAGCTACACAGAGAAACCCTGTCTTGAAAAACCAAAAAGAAAAAAGAAGTTTGTGGGGGCTGGGGATTTAGCTCAGTGGGCAAGCGCAAGGCCCTGGGTTCGGTCCTCAGCTCCAGGGCGGGGGGGGGGGGGGGGGGTAGTTTGTGAGGCTAGCAAGATGGCTCACTGGTTAAGAGCATTTGTTGCTCTTATAGAGGACCTGGGTTTATTTCTCAACACTCACATGGTGGTTCACAATCATCCATAACTCCAATTCCACAGAATCTGACCTTTGCAGGCAAAACATTCATACAGATAAATCTAAAAATTTATTTTGTTCTTGTATGCTTGTGAGTGTCACAGCATATCTATAGAGGTTAGGGGACAACTTTAGGGAATCAGTTTTTTAGGTTCACCATGTGAGTGAGGGGTTTTGGGAAAATACTATGCAGAGCAGCCTGAGAGAAAGAACTGATTGCTAGCCAGAGATTGTACAGGTGTCTGCAGATGTAGACTTCCATGACAGGGTTTTGGGGTAAGGAATCTTACCTGGGTGTAGGGTGGCCTCAGAGAGGAATAATTGAAGCCATGATGAGACAGGATGTCAGTAAGTATTCTGTTGGTAATGGAGTCTGAAAGATCAGGGTTGACTTGGTGACCATGTGGGAAAGAGAAAATTGTACCCTGTCAAAGGCATGTTTATGCTTGTACATCATTCACTTGTTCCTCCAGTCTCTTGGCTCTGCTTTCTTAGGCCCCATCTACTCTCAGCTCACTTTGTGTGCTTTTTTTTTATTTTTATTTCGAGACAGGGTTTCTCTGTGTAGCTTTGCGCCTTTCCTGGAACTCGCTTTGTAGACCAGGCTGGCCTCGAACTCACAGAGATCCGCCTGCCCTCTGCCTCCCGAGTGCTGGGATTAAAGGCGTGCGCCACCACTGCTTGGCTTTGTGTGCTCTTAATAGCTCGCTCAGCTTTTATTTCAGTAGAACTGTGATCCTTTTAAAAAGAAGGCCTACCTACCACCCATGACGGTCTAGTTTAAACCAGAGACCTAAGTGCTTAGGAGATCCATCACCGCTAGGCTCGTTTTAATGTTTTAATCAGTAACTGTAAATTAGATGTGAAAGATATTTTGAACGTTATGAAATGGATTAGGAGTTAAGGAGATGGCTTGTGGGTAAAGGTGCTTGCCACCAAGCTGGTGACCTAAGTTAGATCCCTAGACTCCAATGGTAGAAAGAAACACTCCTGAAAGTTGTCTTTTGATAGCTTCCAAGAAGAGGGCACATCGTAAATAAATGTAATAAACTGGTTAATTGAATACCCTTGGTATTGTTTGACATCGTGTGTGAGAGAAAGAGACAGGGTTTCATGTGGTTTAAGGTGGCCTTGAAGTTAGGGTTTTCCTGCCTGAGCCAACTGAATGTTGGTACAGGTATGTACCAGAACACCCAGTTTATATTGGTATAGTTAGATCTGCTTGAGTGTTGCTTTCAACTAACTGATTTTAGAAAAGCCCTTTCTCCCAGGGTTCACCACCCCCCCACACCCCCGCTCCTTAGCCCCCACTTTTTCCTGGTTTTTCGAGACAGGATCTCTGTTTAACTGCTCTGGCTGTCCTGGAACTTACTTTGTAGACCACGCTGTCCTCAAACTCACAGAGATCTGCTTGCCTCTGCCTCCCAAGCGCTGGAATTAAAGGTGTGCACCACCACACCCAGCTCACTTTTCCTTTTTGATAGGTTGAAATACAGTATTTCTTTCAGTTCCTTAATTTTTTCTTTTTCTTTTTTTTTTTTTTTAAGATTTATTATGTATTGTGTTTTTTCTGCCTGTATGTACACCTGCAGGCCAGAAGAGGGCACCAGATCTCATTACAGATGGTTGTGAGCCACCATGTGGTTGCTGGGAATTGAACTCAGGACCTCTGAAAGAACAACCTGTGCTCCTAACTTCTGAGCCATCTCTCCAGCTCTAGTTCTTTGATTTTAAGCAAGGAGCAGGTGAAGGTTTTATGGGATTTAAAATGGAAGACAACACATCTTGCATTCTATTCTTTTTGCAGGTAGATCATGGAAGGAAAGTGGTTACTGTGTTGGCTACTGGTCCTTGGCACTGTAGCTGTTCAGGCTCATGAAGGACACGATGATGACATGATTGATATTGAAGATGATCTTGATGATGTTATTGAAGAGGTAGAAGATTCAAAATCGAAATCAGATACCAGCACTCCTTCATCTCCAAAGGTTTGAAGTAGATCTTTTTTGTTGTTGTTTTTTTGAGTAGTGAGACAGTGTTTCTCTGTGTAGCTGTGGCTGTCCTGGTAGACCAGCCTGGCAAGGAACTCAAGACACTGTTCTGCCTCATGAGTGCTGGGGTTAAAGGGTTGGGCCACCATGCCCCACTTGATGTAGATCCTTTTAGCTCTTGGTTTAAAAATCAAAAAGTATGGAGCCACAGTCTAGCAATATATAGTTCAGTGGTAGAGTGCTTGCCTAGTATATGTAAGGTTCTGTATAACCCCCAGCAAACCGCCTCCCAAAAAAGATTGTTTTCAAAGGCAAAGCAATTTTTTTAAAAAGATATTTGCTAAGCCTTCTAGCAGCTTTTGGTTTTATATGGATTGAATTCAGGGACATTTGTGACAATTGAAATTAAACCAAGAGAGTAAATTCTAAGGAATGTTACAAAAATGCCCTTCACCTCCCAACACCACCCAGTCTTCTTATAGCTCTGGATGGCCTGGGATTTGTGATCTTCCTAAAGGACTGGGGCTGGGCCATTGCTGCCCGGCTTAAAATTTTACTTCTTAATTACATTTTCATGTTTAACACAGGTCACCTACAAAGCTCCAGTTCCAACAGGGGAAGTTTATTTTGCTGACTCCTTTGACAGAGGATCTCTGTCAGGGTAAGTGTTTTCATGGGGGTAAAAGTTTGAAAGGTGAATGTCTTATAAATAAGAAAATACTGGGAAAGTTCCTGCTCCTTTTTGAAGCAGTATTGGGGTTGAACCTAGTGTCACATGTGGGAGGTAAGTACTCTGCTGAGAGCTACAGCTTTAGAAAGTGGGCCCCTGGGAATCCTGCTGAATAGAGGGAGGAAGGATTGTAGGAGCCAGAGGGATCAGGGAGATCACAAGAAAACCCACAGAATCAACTAACCTGGGTTCATAGGAGGGAAACTGGTCACGAGATATATATATATATATATATATATATATATATAGAGAGAGAGAGAGAGAGAGAGAGAGAGAGAGAGGGGGAGAGAGAGAGGGAGAGAGTTTGTTTTTTTTTTTTTTTTTTGGCTATTTTTTCGGTGTTTTGTTTTGTTTTGTTTTGTTTTTTTGTTTTTTTGTTTTTGAGACAGGTTTTCTATGTAGCCCTGGCTGTCCTAGAACTTCACTATGTAGACCAGACTGCCCTTGAACTCACGGAGGTCTTCCTCCCTCTGTCTTCCAAGTGCTGGGATTAAAGTTGTGTGCTAACACCACACAGCTGGGATATAAACTTTTGAATGAAAGAATGAAATGAAAGGAAGGAAGGAAGGAAGGAGGCCCCAGAAAGGAAGGAAGAAAGAAAAGTAGGCCCCTGGGATTTCATTTTAACAGGCACGTGCAGTGGTACAGCTCCAGTGTTGCACATGAACGTTGTCTTGGAACTTTGCCTCTTGTTGCTTTCATTGTTGTTCTCCTCTACCCTACATTTCTTTCTTTGGGAATTTTTTGTTTTCTCTTGAGCTTATTAAGTAGGCTAGATGGACTAGGGAAAAGATGCTACTCGAGGCAGCATTTCCTGTCACATGAATTTTAACTCGGGTTTGTCTTAATTACAGGTGGATTTTATCTAAAGCCAAAAAAGATGACACTGATGATGAAATTGCCAAATATGATGGTGAGAATATGCTCTAGATACAGTATGATATCAAAGAGGCATCTTGTTTCCATGGCGTCTCTTTTAAAACATAACATGCTTTTTAATTTTTGAGAATTTCATATGTGTATATATTGTATTGATCACGCACGCACACACACACACACACACACACACACACACACACACACACACCTCCCCTGACTCCTCCCTAGTCTATTTCTCTTCGTTCCTCCCAGTTTAAAGCCCAGTGATTCCAGTTGCTCACGCTGGGGTTAACCTCTAGGTCCATGTCCTTAAGACTAAGTAAAAAGATGTTTGATGCTAAAGTGATGATTCAATCAGGAGCATGTGTTGCTTTTCCCAAGCCAAGTTTGGTTCTCAACACCCATGTCAGTGGCTTACAACCACCTGTAACTCAGGCACTAGGGATTAGAAACCTTCTGGCCTCCATGTGTAGCTAGAGTTTTCCTGCCTTGCCCAACCACAGTCAGGACAAATCTTTGTCACCCGCCAGTTCCACAGCCGCTCAGACCCAACCAAGTAAACACAGAGACTTATATTGCTTACAAACTGTATGGCCGTGACAGGCTTCTTGCTAACTGTTCTTATAGCTTAAATTAATCCATTTCCATAAATCTATACCTTGCCACATGGCTTGTGTGGCTTACCCGTGTCTTTACATGCTTGTCAGCTTGTCATGGTGGCGGCTGGCAGTGTCTCTTCACCTCACCCTTCCGCTTCTCAGAATTCTCCTCTCTCCTTGTCCCACCTACTTCCTGCCTGGCCACTGGCCAATCAGTGTTTTATTGACCAATCAGAGCAATTTGACATACAGACCATCCCACAGCATCCATGGGTATTCACATAAACAAACACAATCACAAACAGAAATAAAAACTATTTTGTTTTCCTTTTAAAACTTTTTATCTTTGAAATTAAAATACAATTACATTGTTTTCCCTCTTTCCTTTCCTCCCATGCACCCTATGCTCTCTTTCTACTTCATGGCCTCTATTTTTTTATTATATACCTTTTCCCCTAAGTATACGAATACAACTTGCTCACTTTGTATAGAAAGTTGTTTGCATGTATATGATTTTAAGACTGACCACTTGGTAACCAATTTGGGCCTCTTCCTAGGGAAGACTAATTCTTCTTCCACTCCTGTCCTGGAACTTGCTCTGTAAATCAGGTTGTCCTAAAACTCAGGGATCTTCCTGCCTCTGCCTCCAAAGTGCTAGGATTAAAGGCTTTTGTCACCTTGCTTGGCTGAAAAATAAATAGTGTAAAAAGATATTTTCAGATTTTTCCCCCTTAGGAATTATACCATATTTGTATATGGCTTTAGATGTAATAGAAATAGACCTATTTAATAACCATGTTAGAAATGGAAGTTCCAAGCTGGTTGGTGGTGGCACACGCCTTTAAATCTAGCACTGGGGAGGCTGAGGCAGGCTGATTTCTGTGAGTTCAAGGCCAGACTGGTCTACAGAGTGAGTTCTAGGATAGCCAAGGCTATACAGAGAAACCCTGTGTCGAAAAAAAAAAAAGGAAGTTCCTCTTTAGGTGTACTGAATATAAAGTTATATACCTACAGATATTTCCAAACCACGTTCTACCCTTTAACAGATAGACACGCACTCTACAGTACCTCATCTTACAGGTAAATGTAATGGTAAATAAACATTGATCATTGTGATACTTATACATCCTGGAATTTAGTTTATTACCATTCAAAAAACCTTCATTGGTACGGCTAACAGTGGAGAGCTTTTTTGTATTGTCTTGTAGGAAAGTGGGAGGTGGATGAGATGAAGGACACGAAGCTTCCAGGTGATAAAGGACTTATACTGATGTCTCGGGCCAAGCATCATGCCATCGCTGCTAAACTGAACAAGCCTTTCACGTTTGACACCAAGCCTCTCATTGTTCAGTAAGTTCAGTGCCTTCTTGATAGTGTGTAGAAAAGGTAATCTCGATACTTAACATGCAACAAAAAACCCATGAGATGTTGACAGTGGGAATTTTGTGTGAATTTGAACACGTTGAGTGGTTTGGTTTTTTTTTTTTTAACTGCTTAGCAAATTGCTTCAAAACGTTCTGGTTGTTTACTCTCTTGATAGCAAACAAATGTCTGAATTTTGCATTAAGGATTGATTTTTTTTGTTGTTGTTGTTGATTTTTGCGGTTGAGTGGCCCCATGAAAGCAATAGAGGATGGAACCCTTTGTGTGGA
The DNA here is from genome assembly GCF_004664715.2 of Peromyscus leucopus. Classification (NCBI taxonomy): domain Eukaryota; kingdom Metazoa; phylum Chordata; class Mammalia; order Rodentia; family Cricetidae; genus Peromyscus; species Peromyscus leucopus. The sequence goes on along the minus strand of NC_051086.1, from coordinate 33,410,849 downwards.
ACTAATCATAGGACCTGTGATGAAATGTGACCAAACTGGGGAGAAATGAACTGGGAAGTGTGATCTTGCAAAGTGCCATAGCAATTATTATTATTATTATTTTTTTTTTGCTTTTTCTCTTTGAAACTAGGTATGAGGTTAATTTTCAGAATGGAATAGAATGTGGTGGAGCCTATGTGAAGCTGCTTTCCAAGACCTCAGAACTCAACTTGGTAGGTACTCTGTTTATGTACAATTTGTTTTAAAGATCTTAAGAGTTTGGAGTGTAGCTCAGTGGTAGAGTACATGCCTACCAATTCACAGGGCCCTGGGTTCAATCTCCATCCTTTAAAAAGAGAGAGAAGTTTACAAGACTTACGAAAATAAAGGCTGTTCTGCTGTCAAACAACGGAGGCTTGACACTGATGGGCTTGTGACTTGATAAGGTGACTGTTGAAGCTTTAGCTGTATTTTTTAAAAAATTTATTTATTTATTATGTATGCAGAAGAGGGCACCAGGTCTCATTACAGATGACTGTGAGCCACCATGTGGGGGCTGGAAATTGAACTCAGGACCTCTGGAAGAGCAGTCAGTGCTCTTAACCTCTGAGCCACCTCTCCAGCCCCGCTTTAGCTGTATTTTATCTCTGGTTTCTTAACTGGAATTTTTAGGGGTTTTTGTTTTGTGGTTTTATTTATTTTTTGACACAGAATCTGTGTCAGGCCTGGAACTTGCTCAGTAGACAAGGCAGGCCTTGAACTCCAAGAGATCCACCTGCCTCTTCCTCACAAGGGCAGGGATTAAAGGTGTGTACTGCCAATTTTCTGTTTTCTCAAGTTTATTTCTTGTTTTTGAAAGAAGCTTATATGCATGAAACTTTGTTTTCTTAAGCATTTTAATATTTCTGGTGAGTGCTAGTTATGTTTCATTGGTGTCTGAACAAGCACTATAAAGACATGAGATTTTCTTTAAAAGAAATAGGTTAATTTGTATTGAGTTTTTTAAATGATTATTTTATTTTATGTGCATTGGTGTTTGCTTGCATATATGTCTGTATGAAGGTGTCAAATCACTTTGAGCTGGATTACAGACAGTTGTGAGCTGCTATGTAGGTGCTGGGAATTGAACCTAGGTCCTCTGGAAGAGCAGCAAGTGCTCTTCACTGCTGAGCCATCTCTCCAACCCCTTGTATGGAGTTTTTTGAGGAAGTATTATATACTTTTCAAAGTTTGCTTTTTGAATTCTTTGACTAGAGTTAATTAAAGCACTTCACCTTTGTCTCTTAAGGATCAGTTCCACGACAAGACCCCATATACTATTATGTTTGGTCCAGATAAATGTGGAGAGGACTACAAACTGCACTTCATCTTTCGCCACAAAAACCCCAAGACAGGTGTATATGAAGAAAAACACGCTAAGAGGCCAGATGCAGATCTGAAGACCTATTTCACTGACAAGAAAACGCATCTTTACACATTAAGTAAGAAAACCCAGCTGCTTGGGGGTTTAAGACATTGCATACTTATCATCTGGTTAATGTTAAGTTTGCAGACTTGAATACTTATGCTTATCAGTAAATGCCTTTTCTTTATAATCTTTGGAAAGACCCTATGTACTATCTTCCAATGAAAATGGATAACAGACTATGCTCCAACCTCACCAGGAAACTAACTACTAAAATGCTTATGGGCTCAAAGTAGAAGTTGATGGAGAGGAGAAACTGTATGGTGACTGAGAAGGTCTCAATGCCATGTGTGTAAACTAACAACTTCCATGGTCACAGGTTTACTGCAGAAAGAAAACATGTGCTAATAGGAATGTGAAAGAGTGTTCTTACCGAATTCTCCACAGGTGCCCCTGCCCTGAAGACATTTCTACCAGGGTCCAGAACAGAAGCTACAAGCGGCTAGGATATGAATCTAAGCACACAGAGTTCTTTATAGTCCATTCGCTTTATTCTTCTCAGTCAATTCTATCTGCACAGTTTCTTTTCTGTTCTCATACTTAGCTCCTCTCAGTTCCTTCTGCTGTTCTCTCATATCTGTCTAGTTCTTTCCATCTTCCTTCTCATCTTTTTTCCCCTAAGTACACATTCGCGCACACACACTCACACATTTCCATTCATTAACAACTTGTTAGTAAAAACTACAAAGTAAACTCTCGGACAAGTATTCTGATAAGAGTCACACTTGGCAAAGACTTGGTCAGCTTAATTGGTGACTGACAACAGCTATAGGTTGTAAAAAGTTCTGGCTATCTCTTAAAAGGATAGCTACAAGGGTTACAAGGAAAGAAATGAAACCAATGAAAGATTTAAGGAAAAGGCAAAGAATATGTGTACTGTTTTATGTGACTAATAATATTCAGACATGGTTAATCAGTTAACAGCCTTTTTCTGTTAATCACCTGAATCTCAGGACCTATATATACATAATTAGTCTGCTGAGCCTAAAATCTTGCATTAAAAACTGGTGTAAAAAAGCCGGGAGGTGGTGACAGCAGTGCACGCCTTTAACCCCAGCACTCAGGAGGCAGAGCCAGGTGGATCTCTGAGTTCAAGGCCAGCCTGGTCTACAGAGCGAGATCGAGGACAGGCACCAAAAATTGCATAGAGAAACCCTGTCTCAAAAAACAAAACAAAAAGGCCTGGTGTAAAAATAAGTACAAAGTGTTCATTGTTTTCTGAATCAGTGGGAGGAGGTGTCAGTGGAGGAAGCTTAGGGCGGCATAGGTACTACTGATCTCTTGAAGGACTGAGATACACCAAGGACAGACACCTGCGCTATCACTTCTGGTTCACTATAATTCTTCTGAGGGTTTTGGTCCACAAGGCCAGGCACCTGCACCTCTGCTCTATGAAAGTTCGAGGACACTTAGTCCAGTCAACCCTGCTTGTCAGTGAAGAGTGTCCAGTCCACATGGAACAATAGCCTAGAATGAAGCGCATTTTTAGTATGTTTCTAATCATACAAATTGTACAGTTAAATAAGAAATCATCTTCTAGACTATCCACAATTGTGTATGCCCATAAAACTGAGATGCAATCATGAGATTACATGTACAGCTAACATGGAAATACACAGTAAATGGGGAGAATCATAGCTGTTATTGCACAAGAAGTTTGCAATAGGAAACTGCCAATTCATTCAAAAGGCAGTAATTCCATAATGCCTTGCATGATGTTTCCTCCTTGTTAAATAAAAAATTGTAATGAAATATTATTTTTTCATTATTGAATAGCTGTTGGTTAGCTAGTTCCTTTTTCATATGTGGTGTGTTGCATTTATCATTTGAATTACAAAGTTGTAGAGCAGATTGTCTTCTGTTCCTTTATATAGTAATAGGAGTTGAAGTTTGTTTTAATGCCATTTTCACAATCTGAGAAAAAAATTGTTTTTGTTTTTCAAGATAGGGTTTCCCTGTATAGCCCTGGCTGTCCAGAAATTCAGAGATCCTCCTACCTCTGCCTGCTGAGTACTGGGATTAAAGGCTTGTACCACCACACCTAGCAATCTGAGAAATTTTTAAAGTACATCTGTGGAGCAGGGCATGTGGTGCAGTTGTTGGATGTTTATCTAATGTGTTTAAGGCTCCAAACCTCTCAAATAAAACTTTAGTCCTTCCCTGGCTGCTGGCCCATGTCACAACTATCTGTGTCAGATCATTATATTAGTTTATATAGGTTTTTGGTGTTTTCCTGTGTTTATAAGTGAAGATTTTTTTTATTATTATTTCTGGGGGAGGGTGTTGTGCCTGCAATATGTTCACCACTTGCATGTCTGGTGCTGACATTACAGAAGAGTGTCTTGGTCCCCTGAAGCTGGAGTTAAAGACAGTTGTAAGCCACCATGTAGGTGCTGAGAATTGAACTGGCTCCTCTGGAAGAGCAGCTACTGCGCTTATTTAACCACTGAGTCATTTCTCCAGCCCCTATCAGTGAAGACCTTTGTGGTTTGTAGATGATTGTTGTGTGGAGATCAGAGGACAACTTGGTGAAGATGTTTCCTCTCCTATCCGAATGTGGGTTATTGGATCTAACTCAGAACATTGGGATTGTGTGGCAAGTGCCTTTATATGCTGCTGTGCATTTCACCATCCCATTCATTCATTCATTCATTCATTTTTGTGGTTGTTTTGAGACAGGTCTTACTGTGTAGCTCTCTGGCTGTCTGGGAACTCATTATGTAGCCAGGCTGGCCTCAAACTCACAGAGATCCAGCTGTCTCTGCCTCCCAAGTTCTGAGATTGAAGGCATGTGCCATTATACCTGGGTGTTTGTTGCTTAGGCTGGCTCAGACTCTATGTGTAGCTGAGAATTATTCTGATGGCCCTGCCTCTATCACCCAGATGCTAAGATCACAGGAGTGTGCTACCATGCCCAGCAAGTTTTAATTATTATTTATGTGATGGGTGTTTTTTCTCCATGCATGTCTATACACCATATGTGTGCTTGGTGCCCATAGCGGCCAGAAAAGGTTGTCATATCCTTTGCTGCTGAAGTTATAGAAGGTGTAAGCAGCCATGTAGATGTTGGGAATTGAACCCTAATGGAAAAGCAGTGAGAGCTTTCTTAACCACTGAGCTAGGAGATTAATCTGACCTAGGGTTAATCTCCAGATTGGAGGGGGAAAAAAACTTACTAAAATTTATCATTTGTAATTTCTAGGAACCTAAGGAAATGGCACTGGGGTCCTCAAGCTCTTCAGAACTAGGCTTTGTTGACTGACATTCTCACCCCATTGCCCTGAGCTCTTTGTTCCTTGACTACTCACTGGTTCTTTCTCTAGAACACATGATCTGTTGTGTTGGATTGATGGTAATGTTGGGATGAATGGTTAAGTCAGTATTTTTAATTGCTTTTAACTTCTTTTCAGTCTTGAACCCAGACAATAGTTTTGAAATATTAGTTGACCAGTCTGTTGTGAACAGTGGAAATCTGCTCAATGACATGACTCCTGCTGTAAACCCTTCACGTGAAATTGAGGACCCAGAAGACCGGAAGCCTGAGGATTGGGATGAAAGACCCAAAATACCAGATCCAGATGCTGTCAAACCAGATGACTGGTAAATCTTGGAGCTCCATCATTGAGTATTAGCAAATATTTTGTGTATTCCACACAGCTTGAACACCTAAATGGTGACTGAATGAGATCTGATTATTTAAATAATTTGTAATCGAACATTCAGGAGACTAAGGCAGAAAGATTGTGAGTGTGGAACCAGTTTGGGCTACATAGTAAGACCTTGCAAGAAAAGAAGGGGAGACTTATGTAATCTATTTTACAGGAGAAAAGTACCAATTAATGTGGCTGGAGAGAACCCAGTAGTGATATTATAAATTATCCCTCCTCCGCATTTTATAAACTACAGGATGCTAAAACTGTTGTGGTTTATTTGTACTGACAGAGTTGGCTTGTGGTAATCTCTTGGTCCAGTCATTCTAGGGCTCCTTTACTACTGGTTTTTACTGAGTTACAGTGCTAGGTATTGAACCCAGGGCCTCCAGCACACTAAACATGTGTTGTGTTACTAAGGAGTGATCTACTACCATCCACATTTAAAGCTAGCATTCTGAAATTCTTAATTGATATTTTTTTAACTTATTTTTATGTACATTGATGTTTTGCTTGTATACATGTCTGTGTGAGGGTGCCTTGTCCCTTAGAACTGGAGCTGTAGACAGTTGTGAGCTGCCATGTGGGTACTGAGAATTGAACCTGGGTCCTTTGGAAGAACAACCAATGCTTTTAACTGCTGAGCCATCTCTCCAGCCCTTATGTTTTTGTTGTTGTTTTTTTAATTAGAAAATATTTCTTGAAGTTTATTTTTGAGACAATCTCACTATATAGCCCTAGCTGACCTGGAACCACTGTATAGACCAGGATGGCCTACTAACAGAGATCTATCTGCCTGCCAAGTACTAGGATTATAGGTGTGCAACAACCACACCCAGCTAACTTTAAATTTGTGTTTGTATGTTGAGCATCTTTCCCTCTGCTTCTTGATTATTCCTGTAGTTCCATTAGAGAAATGTCTACTTGATCTTTGGCTGCTGTTTTCAGTTGAGCAGGCCTAGATAAATGATTTACAAATGATTTCTAGGATGAATTAATTGAGTTTTCTAAGAGGGTACATTGATTGATTCTCTGGCCAGTATTGTTATAGCTGGTGTTTTCTGTTTAAGGGATGAAGATGCCCCTGCTAAGATTCCAAATGAAGAGGCCACAAAGCCTGAAGGCTGGTTAGATGATGAGCCTGAGTATATCCCAGACCCTGATGCGGACAAGCCAGAGGATTGGTGAGAATTTGAGTTTGCTTTTAGAATTACCCATTGTTTTTTTTTTTTGGTTTTTTTTTTTTTTTTTTTTTTTTTTTTTTTTTTTTTTTTAAATCAAAAGCAATAGATCTGGGCATGGTGGTGCAAACCTTTGATCACAAAGAAGTCAGGCGTGTTGCTGCACACCTTTAATCTCACCACTCAGAGACAAGTAGATCTCTAAGTTCAAGGCCAGCCTGGTCTACAAAGAATTCCTGGACACAGAAAAATCCTATCTCAAAAATCCAAAAAGAAAAAAAAAGGCAGTAAGTACAGCCAAATGCCCAAGTTTAAGTAGAGAGCTCTATAAATTTCACTGTGTAAAAACAAAATTGATCTTTTATGAAAGATCATTGCTGCCAGGGATGAGAAATGAGATATTGTTCTGTAGTTTGCTGCTGATACAGCTTCAGCAGCATCTTGAGCACAGGGCTGGCTGTTCAATTGTAATTTGGCTGTACCTCCACAGGGATGAGGATATGGATGGAGAATGGGAGGCTCCTCAGATTGCCAACCCTAAATGTGAGTCAGCCCCTGGGTGTGGAGTCTGGCAGCGACCTATGATTGACAACCCCAAGTATAAGGGCAAATGGAAGCCTCCCATGATTGACAATCCTAACTACCAGGTTTGTGCCTCCTGATGGTTTACTTGTTTTCATTAATCTGTTTACTGTTAATGGTTTACTATTTTCATTATCTGGGTAGAAGTTTGACAAATAATGAGGTAGTAGGTTTGATGACTGTATTGAAGCTGTTCGATCAAGAAGAGAAAGTAATCTTAAGAGACAGTTGAATAATAAGCTAAACATAAAACCTAAAAAAACAGGAGAAAAGTGTTCACAATTGCTATGTGACCTTTGTTTGAAACTAAAAGTAGAGCCAGAGAACCTATATACCCTCTTGTCAAGTGTCAGGGTTTCTTCAGCCGCAGGATTCCGGAGTTACATTGGCCATAAGGGAACTGTGATGATAGTTGGATCTTGCCATGTCAAGTCAGCTTATTGCTTGGTCTCATTGGTTTTCTTCAATTGCCAAAAGACCGGGTGCACATGAAGTGGTAGGAATATGTATAATGAAGTTGTAAAGCCCCAGTTGTATTCTGGGAATGTATCTATTCAGATTTTTACCTGGCTTCAGTTTCCAAGCCAAGAAAATTACAGTCATTTCCATTTAGACTTTAAGATGTAAAGTATAGGTACATCTGTATGCATATACTGTGTATGCTTCTCTGTTGTAAAATTTTTTAGTTGTACATTTAGATAAGTAAAATGAAATAAAAATTATACTTTGGCTTGCCGTTGAACTATCTGGATATGTTGATACATGCCTATAATTCTAACACTTAGTTATCAGCATGAGGACCAGGAGTTGAAAGTCGACTTTAGCTATAATTAGGAGAATCAGGAGTAATTTAAGGCTATCCTGGACTATATGAAACCTTGATTAACAAAATAAAACTAAAATCACCACTGGGAAATGGCTTTACTGACTACATTCCACCAGCACTTAATAAGAGTGGAGTGGACTGCTCAGATCCAGGGGTTGGTTCCGAACAAGATCCTGGAGATTGGAAATTGAATTAGGTGGAATCCAGAAAACAGTATAAAAACATCATTAGCATTTATTGTTCTGCTGTTTGTTTAAATTTGACAAAGTTAATGCTTATCTCTGTTGATCATGCAAAATGAGTCTTATAGGTTTTCTTTTATTATTATCTGAAATGATGTTTTGAAACTTCTTTCCTTCCTCTACCCTGCCCACCCCCCATAAAACCTAGGGAGTCTGGAAACCAAGGAAAATACCAAATCCAGATTTCTTTGAAGACCTGGAACCTTTTAAGATGACTCCTTTCAGTGCTATTGGTTTGGAGCTCTGGTCCATGACTTCCGACATTTTTTTTGACAACTTTATCATTGGTAGTGACCCTAGAGTAGTTGACGATTGGGCCAATGATGGGTGGGGCCTGAAGAAAGCTGCTGATGGGGCTGCCGAGGTTAGTGATTGTTCAGTACTCTGCATTTATATCTGCTTTGGGGGAAACTGATTGCTTTGTGAAAAGCAGTTTTTTTTTAGTGTTAAGACCTGATTCTATTAGTCTCGTATTCTGGCTTTAGAGCCTGTATGTATGTACTGTTGTGTGTATGTGTATGTGCGTGCGTGCGTGCGTGCGTGCGCGCGCAGGTATTTACAATTTAAGTATATTTAATGCACTAAAAATGCTGAATCTTAGTTTACTCCTTGTATGGAATTTTCAAATAACTAATGATGTGGCTGAGCTGGGATTTGAAGGGTCAGAGTCTTGCTGGGATGAAGACATTACATTCTTCATCTGTTTCTTGAGTAAGGGACCTTTTGCAGTTGTTACAAGCCACCTTTTCCTGTACCTGTATAGGTGAAACCTCACGGTGGTGAGAGCAGGAAAGTGAGGACTCTTTCCTGTTTTTCTTATGCACATCTTAGTTTGACTCCTTTGAAAAAGAAGGAACCTAGTTGTGCCCATTCCTTGAGTAACATGGGACAATTAGAAGCCAGTTCTCTGAATTATTGTTTGGTTTTTCAGCCAGGTGTCGTGGGGCAGATGCTGGAGGCAGCTGAAGAGCGTCCATGGCTCTGGGTAGTCTACATTCTGACTGTAGCCTTGCCAGTGTTCCTTGTGATCCTCTTCTGCTGTTCTGGAAAGGTAGGAGTAAAGAGCTCTCTTGATGTCACGGAAAAATAACCAATTTACACTGTATTGACTGCGATTTTCTCTAGTAGTAGTGTTGATAAATACTTTGTCATATTTTGCATTGGCTTTTTTTTCTTTTCTTTTCCTTTTTTTAAACAAGATTCCCTGGGTTTGAGCCAGGGGAGATGATGTTTCTATCTCTGCCAGACTTTAAAAGGAGGCTGCTCTAGCACAGGTTACCTGACCGCCTTAAACAGCAATAAAAAAGTAAAATAGAAATCTTTATTTAGAATTAAAGCCAACACTTGAGTGTGACAAACACACCTTTCAGCTCAAAGTAGCGCCTCACTAATGGAGCAAGTGTTTTATTCTGCATAATCAGGCCGTGGTCAAACCTGGGAGAGGGTGCAGGGATACCGCAGGACTGGCAACTAGTCCTCTTTGCCCGGGTCCCTTCTCTAGTGTGTAGACCATGATTGCATTGACTTGTAAAACATTAGTCACCATTTCTCAGTGGGCTGTTGTGCCCAGATGACAGGATTTAGAGTCCTTTGTTTGTCATTCCACTCTATTACTAGTCGTAATATTTGGTGGCAGCTTTTAAAGAAAAAAGAACAACTTAGATACAAGATCAGCTATTTAGGAACAAATCATTTTCTCTCCTGATGTTATTTTTATTCTTATATTTTGTTATTTGGTCTTTAATTATTTATCCATTTCTCCCTCCTTGCCTTCACTCTGTCCAAACAATACTTCTCAAAACTATGCATGCCGGTTTTACAGCCTCAACGTTTTTCTTATTTGGCCCTTGTTGCATGTTGTCTCATAACTTAGGATTTGACTTCTGTGGATGACATTGTCAGATTCAAAGGTCTCTTTGCAGCCTTACCCTCACCACTGTTTGAAGTATCTGTCTCAGTCAGCTTGACAAGCTAGGCCTGTACTTCCTGCCTGAGCCTTTGTTCTTACTGTGTATTCTATTTTGGTACCTCTCTCCCTATGCTCCCCTCTCACTTTCCCTCCCAGGGGGAAAAATGAGTAAGAATATCTTTTTCACATGTCTGCATTTCTGCCCTGTACACAACCTTGGACACACTTTGCCCACAGACATTCAGGAGTTGAGGGGTAGTATATTTGTGACAACATAAACATGGTTCTCGCATTTGTTAATATTTCAGAAACAGTCCAATGCTATGGAGTACAAGAAGACGGATGCTCCCCAGCCAGATGTGAAGGAGGAAGAAGGGAAGGAAGACGAGAAGAGCAAGGGAGATGAAGACGATGAAGGGGAAGAGAAGCTTGGTGAGTGGTACCTAGAAATCTGTCCTAAATCCTGATTAACAAAACAAGTCACAGGAAAAGATTGTTTTTAAGTGATGCTCTAATTATTGTCAAGCCAGATGTGAAGTTTTGTTCAGTTGTTTTATTTTCTGTCTTAGAAGAGAAACAGAAGAGTGATGCTGAAGAAGACGGTGGCACTGGCAGTCAGGATGAGGAAGAGAGAAAACCCACAGCAGAGGTGAGGGGGCTCGCTCATCAGTCCCTCAGTCATCTCAGCTCAGTGGATGTGTATTGAATGGGTTGTTAAATTAGTGTATGTGGGGCGGGGCGGGGTGGATATGTGAGTGCAGATGCTTGAAGATATCCCCAAGGCACTGGAGTTACAGGTGGTGTGGGTCATCTAAAAGAGCAGTATGTGCTCTTATCCACTGAGCCCTCTCTCCAGCACAAAGGGAATGTTGTCACAGGTTAATTAATGATCAGCATTTTATTTGAATCTCAAGTTTTTCTGTGCACAAATTTTTTATTTTGTTTATTTACATTTTTGTATTAAGTAGAAGTTGGAAAAGAAAAATATGGTTTCTGAGATGGGGAGTGTCGAGTTTCTTAACAGTCCTGTGACATTTATTTAGGTCTCCTCACTGTGCCCTCAAAGTATTTCATGCATACCACTGTATTTTAAACTTTTTAGATAGGGTTTCATCTAACCCACACTGACATTGAACTCTGTGTCAGTAATAATATTGAACTGCTCGTCTTCTGCCTGGTATTACAGTTCCATGCTCCACCCTACTCTACTCTATGTGCTCTTCAGGGCACCCATATGGTGGCTCACAACTCTCTGTAACTCTAGTCCCAGGGGAATCTGATGCCCTCTTCTGGCTTCAAGGGTACCAGGCATGCACAGGGTGCACAGATACACATCCAGGCAAACACTCATAAAAATAAATGAAATCCCCCTCCCAAATTAAAATATTGGTAGGTTTGAGGAAAGTGCATGCTTTTGGAAAAGATTGAAATTAGATACCTATTATAATCCCACTACATATAACAGTATACTTTTTCTCCTGTTTTTCCCCAGTTGAGTTACTTAGTTTAAATGGTTATGGAAATTCAGCAAAATTTGGTTTTTAAATATGCTAATTATATGGTGATCTCTCCTTTTCATCTAATAGGAGGATGAAATTTTGAACAGATCACCAAGAAACAGAAAGCCACGAAGAGAGTGAAACAATCTTAAGAACTTGATCTGTGATTTCCTATCCCTCCCCTTCCCCTGCAAGTGTGGTCCTAGGAGAGGGCCTGGTATACCTTAGGTGGGAACTCAGAAAACCTCAAGACGTCACCATCTACAGGTTCCAGTGAATACTAGTCTGTAATTTTAAACATCTAGCAGTAAATAATTGCAATTGTAATGTAAAGGACCCTGTTTCTGTAGAAAAGAACATTTAACATAATGGTTGTGAAATGTAACATGAAGCAACTAACTTGTGTTTTTATTTTGATGTTTTTAAAATCTTTGGGTTCCCCCTTTTCTTTCTTTCTTTTTTTTTTTTTCCTTTTTTAGATAGAATTTTTGCCAGTTTAAAATCTTGGCTTAATTTAATATATTAATCTGTTTGTGCAGAAATAACACCAACATTAGGAATGCTAGGGGGAATGAATTGCAGTTTTTATAACATTTTTTTTAAGTTTGGTATTAAAACATTCATGTGTCTCTGTCCCTAAAGTTGTAATCACGTTCGAGTACAGTCATTTGTGGTTATAATCTTGTTTTGTGTGCTTCCATTACTTAATTCCTCCTAAAGATATAAGAGGAATTGGGCGGAAGCCCGAATTCATATCAAAGTTCTCTGAGTTATATTGAATAGACCCAAAAAGAACTAAAAGGAGACTTTGACTTGGTGTTGGTCAGCTCATAACGTGCAGTGTTGTGTTGTCCTTGGGACTGCTCCATTCACAGACAGCTTTGCAGAGGCCAAGAGCTGGCTTAATGCGGCAGTTGACACTGTACTCTCCATAAGGAGGTGGACAGCTCGCGTCCTCTGGAGCACAGGCTTTTGAAGGAGTGTGGTGGTGCCTAGGTAGACAGTCTCATCACTTGTTCCTCTGTGTTGACACTGCTTCCTCACGTCTCCTCAGTCCCCAGCGCTCTCTGCTATGCATTTCTTCACAGCGCAGCTTGCCGTCCGTGCTGAAATTATAAGCTCTGCATAGTGTTGGCTTTACTGTGATTTCATCTGTTTCTTATTTTAAGCAGGCCCCCACCTTTCCAGGGTCCAACTACAGGATAGATTACAGACTTCGTTAGTGTCTATTTCTTTTACTCTGTGTAGACTTTAGAAAGTCTAATTCAGAGGTGGGCCAATTCAGAATTGACTGTAATTGAACATAGGCTAAAAGTGTTTATGGGAGGATTGACACATAGCATGAGTTATTTGACTTTTGTAGGATATTTAAAATCTTCATTTGCAGTTCATGTAAAAGTTGTGTCTTAAAAATCACACAATAAAGCAGTCCTGTTCAAAATTTTTTTTTATTGTGGCTTGAAAAATTTTTTAAAGTGAATTTATAGTTTTTTTTTGTTTTGTTTTTCATGTGGAATGCAGATGGGTGCTAGAAGAGCCTCTCCCGCATCACTATAGTGTAATATCATCACACCACATTGAAATGTATTCAGAAACAGATGTTTCAACTTCATTCTTTCTCTAGAGGCGTTACAATTGTACCGATGATACTGTTCCTTGCACTGAATATATATAAACACTCCACAGTGTTTATATTGGGGAGATACTGGGAAAGAAATATATTTGTAAAGGGTGAAGGCTGTGTTACTTGTTGTCTTTTTAAACACTGGTTCATTTCATTTCTTTTGAGGGTGGAATGCATTTTTCTTGCTGTTCAGTGCTTTATCCCCATCTGTTGTTTGTGGTCACAGTGACCATAGCTATGTAGCGGATGTTCCCAAATTGTATAGAGTGAAATAAAGAGTTAATAGCAAGAAACAATACATGTCTGCAGGTTTCTCCTTGAAGCAAACATGGGGATGATTGCTGTTTTAGAAATCTGTTTATCTGTTTAATCATTCCACATTGACATATTTCATGCCTACTTTATTTCACCCAGGCTGTAAAATGACAGATTTATTTATATGATTGGTGGTGGTCATTGTCTTTCTGGGTCCTTCTTTCTCCCTCAAGGTGTTGAAGCTACAGCCTCCTTAAATGTCTGACACATTAATGACCAGCAGTCATCTTATAAAAAGCTTACCGGGCTGGTGTTATATAGCTCAGTAGGTAGAACTGTCAAGCATGCGCAAAGCGCCATAGGTTTGACTCCCTGGCACTGAATGAAAAAATAAAGATTCTTAAATTCTGATATTATGTGCTGGATTTCTTGTCGAATTGTTGTAAAATACCCACTCTTTCAGCTTGTGGTCTTCCATTTTCTTGTCCATAAAGTACTCTTCACTTCAGATTGTCATGTTACTAAACGGTGTTATATTAAAGCCCTGTGTTAAGTGTCTGCTTTTGACTGGACTTCATGATAACCTAGGATGCATTTTACTGTTTGAATAATGGTTTGATCTTTTCGTTGGCTACTATAGAAGAGTTTGATTCAGTCGTGTATTTAACTTCCTCTGTCCAGTAGTGGGTTAGTCATTTCTGTTGTGTAAAATGGACAGCAGCTCAGAAACAAGTTTTTTGCATGTTTTTTGTTTTTCAGTGCTGCGATTTGAACCAGCGCGTTACCACTGAGCTACACCCTCTCCTATATAATACTTTTTAAGATGTGTGGAAACTTTTAACGTTTTTTATTAGAAAGTAATCTTTGGGGTGTGGTAGCACATGCCTTTAATCCCAGCTCTTGGGAGGCAGAGGCAGGAGGATCTCTCTGAGTTCAAGACCAGCCTCGTCTGCAAAATGAGTTTCAGGACAGCTAAGGCAGAGAACCTGTCTTGGGGCCAGGGGATGATCTTTGCTCAGGCATATATGAGGTTATTATTGAAAGTCGTGCCCAAGATATTTTGTGATTATTGCAATTTTAGATTGTTTCCTGAATTGAAACACTACAGTATGAATAGTGCTAGTTCTGAAGAACGTGTACTTCCATAATGGTGTACCCTGTAACCCCAGCACTCAGGATGCAGAAGCAAGTATGGCCAGCAGCCTCAGCCAGACAATGCTTTTGATGCCAATCGGGTACCTGACACGTCTTAAAAACAAAGTTTCATGGCTGGGTGTGTAGTAAGTGGTAATGGCACTGTATGCATGAGGCCCTGGATTTAACCCCCTCAGCACTGTGCACAAAAATTAAAAAAGTTGCTTGTTTAACTTGAATGTTACTGGAACATTTAAAAAATTTTACCTTTGCAGCCCACTTCCTCTACCAAAAAAACCCGAGTTCCTTTTTTCTACTGCATTTGTATAAAAACATTTGGCTGTTAGCTTTTTTTCCTTGTGATTTTTAAAATAAAACTTTCATGAACTCTAGTATGGGGTTAAGAGTAACATGTTTGAGTGGCTGGTGGTGTCTTCTAGTGTGCAGCCTCGCATCATCTCCAGCTGTCAGCTGGGTTGTCAATATCCATTTAGAATTTCTTTTTTTGGTCCTTTTTCGGCTTTTTTTTTCCTTCGCCCATTTGCTTGCCAGTTTTATCAGTGGAGCCCAGCGTCTTCGGGTTGGATTTTGAGTGACTCAGTTTTATATACCAATCGGTTTTAAGTGCAAATCCCTGGAGATCAAAGTAACTCCAGTTTTCCACTAGTGAGGCTGAAGACTGCTTTTCCCTCCTCCAAAAACTGACAGTAACAGTGATTCCTAATAGATCCGTCAACCATAATGAGAAAACCACTATTAGCTCAATTATGAAGCTACATGTAAGGAATTAGGTCAGAAATGGATGACCTCAAATTAGTGTGGGCAGACAGAAAAGGTAGACCGCATCGGGTGTCCTGGTTTGGCGGCTTCCACCACATTCCGATTTACCCCGCGTTCCTCGCGAACCCGGAAGGGACTGCCTTCAAGGGGCGGTGTTGAGAAAACGTGGCTCCTCTTGGATAGGCTCCTGTCAGTCACAAGTCCGCTCTCCAGCACTGAGCCCGCCTCGGGGCTTCCCTTCCCTTCTTGCCCGAGTGTTCAGTTTAAATACCCGAGCAGTCCTAACGTGCTCTTCCCCACGCCCTCGGGCAGCGGGTTTCGTCTGGTTGGCCAGAGCTCCTGCCTATCAGCAGTGACGCAGGGTTCGCCGGCCCAGGCCCCGCCCTCTTCCGAAAGCCCCGAAAACAATTTTAAGATGGCGGCGGCAGCGGCGCGGAAAACAATGGGGCAGGGGTGCAGGGGACAGGCCGAGGCCTGAGGCGGGCGGCGTGCGCTGGCCTGGAGTCGGGCCGAGCGGGGCCGGAGGAAGACCCGCCGCCGCGCCCGAACCCGCTCCACCGCCCGCCGGGACATGGCGCGGCCGTGAGGCGGACCGGGGCCGCCAGAAGCGGAGGAGCCCTAAGTGCCAGCCGGCGCCGAGAGGCCCGGTCCCGGCCCGCGCCGCCCGCGGCCCATGGTGCTGCCCACCTGCCCCATGGCGGAGTTCGCGCTGCCGCGGCACAGCGCGGTCATGGAGCGCCTCCGCCGGCGCATCGAGCTGTGCCGGCGCCACCACAGCACCTGTGAGGCCCGCTACGAGGCCGTGTCTCCCGAGCGCCTGGAGCTCGAACGCCAGCACACCTTCGCCTGCACCAGCGTTGTATCCAGGCCAAGGCCAAGCGCGCCGGCAAACACCGGCAGCCGCCCGCCGCCGTCCCGGCCCCGGCATCCGCTCCGGCCCCCGCCCCGGCCCCATCGGCCGCGCGCCTGGACGCAGCCGACGGCCCGGAGCACGGGCGCCCGGTCGCGGTGAGTAAGGCAGCTACTGCCGCAGCAGCCCTTTCTCCCGATGACGCCTCCCCGACGCCGATCGGGCCTCGGAGAAACTTCCCCGGGCGTCCCCACTTCTGGGTCTGGGTCCTGCGAGGAGGCTAACATGGCAGGGAGCTGGGCGCTTGTCACCTTCGGGAAGTGGCACTGCCTTGTACTTTGGGGAAAAGTTACCGTGAGGACTTTGAGTAAAGTCAGTGCTGGAAAAGCAGGAGAAAATTAGCTGCTGATAGGCTTTCCTCCCAAACTTGATTGCCAACTGTTGAGAACTTCATCTTGTAATAGACCCGCGTTGGAGTTGCCTACGACTTAGGGCGTTCTTGCACAGTAGGCCTGGCCTCGTTTAGTCTTCAGATGTTGATTGGATCCTTGCTCCGTGGAAGGTCCGGAGCTGTAGGCAGGGTTAGGGCTTTAATATGGAAATAAGTCGCCCTTCAGTTGACAATATCCTACGGCTTTCGAATGGAAAATTGAAAAGCCTTTGGAAGCTTCAGTAAACTGTATGGTCTGCTCATTGAATTGCATAAAAAGTATTTCTTTTTTAGGGAACCCTGGAATTTTGTGAACACGAGATACGATACGAGGTGCTATACCATTGACAGTTCCAATTTTAACCTGCTAAGCCCGTTTAAAATCTCTGATAATATTAATAGTTGTTGAACGGGGGAAATGACGTTAGTTGTTGGTCAGCTGTGGCCTTTGGTTTTTTTAGTAACTAATCCTGAGATTTATTGGTTAGAAGTGTTGCCTCCCTGAAACTAATTTATAAAAGGGAAACGTGTGTGTGTGTGTGTGTGTGTGTGTGTGTGTGTGTGTGTAGGGGAGATTACTAAATTCTTGGTAATTTAAAAGTAAAAATTTACAATATTTAAATTATTCACTAATTCTAATTCATGTCTTTATTGCCTTTCACTTGGTCCATTATAATACTCTTCCCTGGGTGATTGTAAAACTCATCCCTAACTAGTGGTTAAACTTTCAGTCACTTAATACCCTTCCTCTTGAAATGTTAGAAGCCTTTCTGTTGCTGAAGGGATGAAGTTTAATCTTTGGTTGGCTTTTGGGACCAGTCTGACCTAACCTATCTTTCCATGTCCCCCACAGAATTATTGTTTTCCTTCTTTCTCACATTATCTTTGCTGCCGGACTAGAAGACAGAATACCTGGGTTCTGACCCAGCTGGTCAAGTCTTTTCGTCCCTACTTTTCTCACCTGTAAACCAAGGGTATGTTGGGCTTCTTACAAGGTTGCTTGAAGGAATCAAATGAGTATGAGGTCAGGTGTGGTAGTTCATGCCCAGGGGCAGGCAGAAAAGAAATGAGTGTGGATGTGAGTGGATTTCACAAGCTGAAAGGCTGCTTGCAGGATCTTCCTCAGCACTCTTCTGAGCCCTGTCATCCTTCAGCTACAGCCCACCTTCCTTTGCAGTGAGTTTCTGAAAACCCAGCCCACAGCAGAACCTCCTCTATCAACTCAGTTATGAAATAGACCTATGCTGTTTGTTTTTAGCACATAGTTACCTTGCAAGTTAGACTGTAAGCTTTTGGAGTCCATACATATTTTAGGCTGTCCGTATATTTGTTGAGTGATTGATAATGAACTCGGTTGTGCTTTACCAAATGATTTAACCAAAATGTAAAAGTAACAACAACAAAAATCTTTCTTTTTTTTTTTTTTGGTTTTTCGAGACAGGGTTTCTCTGTGTAGCTTTGCGCCTTTCCTGGAGCTCACTTGGTAGCCCAGGCTGGCCTCGAACTCACAGAGATCCGCCTGGCTCTGCCTCCCGAGTGCTGGGATTAAAGGCGTGCGCCACCAACGCCCGGCAACAAAAATCTTTCTAAGCACACAGAAACTACTGCACAGTGATCATGAGGGGGTAGGGTGGGGCACAGTCTTTTGTTTTTCAAGATGACTGATTTTTCCCCTAAGTAATTCCACGGATTCTTTTCTGACATTGTATGTTGTCTGTAATCATAATTTTCAAATTTCCAGGCAAGATCAATCTTTCTGCCAGTCTACTGGCCATTCCCACATTTATTTCCCATTTTCCCCCTGAGGCCTCCCACCCTCCCCCGTGGTACTCATCATTTCCTTTCTCACCGGGCCTTTCCCTTAGTTTACAAACAGTCTTTTCTCTTGTCTTTCTCACTCTCCAACTCCTGTGTTCTCCCTTCCCTGGGCCCTTTCCACCTGACCGCCCATTGTTATCTGTTGTTTACCCTCCTACTTTTCTGAAATTGCCCCCTTAAAGGACACCAAAGATGGTATTGCCAAATTCAGTGGCTTCTTAGTCATCGCACTGACTTCCTCCTCTGAAAGACTCTTAGCTCTGTCTCTTCTGATTTTCTTTACAGCTTTCACTCCGTGTGTGTGTGTGTGTGTGTGTGTGTGTGTGTGTGTGTGTATGTGTGTGTGTTTCTCAGTCTCCTTCCTATTTTTCTATAGTTCATGTAACAAATACTTGAGCTCCTACTGTGTGGGCTAGAGTGCTCTAGGTACTAGAAGTATACCAGTGAAAAGACAAATTAAAACTTGGCTGCCATGGAGAAAAAGGACCAGTAATTTTAAAAGTTAGTTCTACTCAGCTGTGTTGATGTGCACTTATGAGCCCAGCTACTCAGAAGGTTGAAAGGAGGGTCTCCAGTTTGAGACCAGCCTGGATAACTTAGTGAGATCCTATTTCAAAATAAATAAATGTATTTATTTATAAGATAGGGTCTCACTGCGTAGCCCTGGCTAGCCTGGAACTCAAGGGATCCACCGGCCCCTGCCTCCTGAGTGCTGGGGTTACAAGTGTGCATCACCACACTATCAAAGATGCTGTTCTTATTTGGATTTAAAGGAGGCCATTGGCTGGCTGAAAGTCTTAGGAAAGAACATTCCAGATAGTCCCACCTGCACAAATTTTCTGAGTGTGACGAAAGGTCAGTGTCAGGCAGGTAGGTGGCTGGCAGGTTATGGTAGGCAGGGATAGAAGTCAGGTTCATTGGAAAGCAGTAAGCAGAGGGGTTGAAACAGAAATACAATCTGGCTTTTCTTCAGGCTTTTATTTTCAATTTTTATTACATTTATTTATTTACTGTATGGGGGAGGGTACATGGAGTTAATGGAGATGTAATTCTCTCCTCCTACCGTGCTGGACACAGGGGGACTCAGGTCATCAGGCTTGGTGACAGTGTCTTTACCTCCTGAGCCATCTTACTGGCCTCTGGCTTAGCTGCTGCTGCTTTTTTTTTTTTTTTTTTTTTTAAAGATAATTTTGGTGCCAGGTGGAAGATATTTGTGGTTGATGAACAGTTCCTGAAGGTAAAGATGCAGGTCTGGATTGCTAGACTAGGTAGTTTGGCCATGCTGAGAAATGGACTTATGAAAAACGGTTGGGGGAGGGGGTGGGCTGGAGATGGCCCAGTGATTTAGAACACTTACTGCTATTGCAGAGGACCCAGGTTTGAGTCCCAGCGCTCACAGTAGCTCACAACTATCATAAAGAAACTAATTCCAGAGGTTCTGAGGCCCTCTTCTGACGTCTGTGGGCAGTGCATGAATGCATGCACACGAGCTCACGCGCTCTCTCTCTCTCTCTCTCTCTCTCTCTCTCTCTCTCTCTCTCACACACACACACACACACACACACACACACACACACACACACAAAAGCAAAACAGTCATACACATAAAATAAAAATAGAAAACTTGGGACTGAAAGTATAAGTCAATGGTAGAACATTAGCACAAGCATGACCCTGAGTTCGGTTTCCAGCTCTTAAACAGAAATGAAAGAAAAGCAAAACAGTTTTCCTTTGCTTTTTTGTTTGTTTGTTTTAGGGAGAACAGAGACTCATGTAGTCCAGTCTGGCCATGTAGCTAACCTTGGCTCTAAATTCCATACCCTTGGCCTCACCTCCCAGTCTCTGGTATTACAGGCACCACTCCTGGCTTTCTTCCTCTCAGATTTCTTTTCTTTTATGGGTGTGCATATGCACACATGCATGCAGGTACCAGAAGAGAGTGTCAGACCCCCTGACATGGGACTAGGAGTGGAACTCTGCTCCTCCACAAGGGAGTAAGTAATTGCTCTTCATCACTGAACATCTCTTCAGCAAACTCGACACAAGATCTCACTGTGTTACCCAGGCTGGTCTTGAACTTGTGATCTTCCTGCCTTAGGCTGTAAAGTGCTGGTATTACAGGAATACAGTATTATACCTGGTTCTTTTTTACACATTTGGAAAAATATTAATGTTCCTAGGCAACTATCTCCTACTTTTTTTTTTTAATAGGTGATTTTTTTTCCCTAAGTAATTCCACGGATTCTTTTCTGACATTGTATGTTGTCTGTAATCATAATTTTCAAATTTCCAGGCAAGATCAATCTTTCTGCCAGTCTACTGGCCATTCCCACATTTATTTCCAACATATCTAAAATGGCCTTCTTTCCTATCACATCTCACATGTCTTCTTTTAGCCCACTTAAGCTACCTGTATTGCTTTCCAGTGCCTCCAGCTTTCAGGTCCTTGTTCGTTCAACACCGGTATTAGCAGCTTGATGGGAAGGGCTGACAAAGCTGTGTGCAGGGCGCCAAAGCCTGTGGGACTAGTGGGGGAAGGGATGCCTCTTGAGTGCAGTTTGGAACACTTGAACTGGCTTGTCAGATGAGTCTTGATTTAGCCGAGATTTTTCAAGGGTTCAATGGAGCACCAATTTTGTTGGCTATTTCACAAGTTCTAGGAGCTGGTGGGATGTCTTGGTGGCTCAGTGATGGAACACTTGCCTAGAGGCTCTGGGTTTGATCTTCAGCACCACACACACACATACAGAAACTGAAGGGAAATATTTGGGAGACACTGGGCTAAACAAATGTAATCAGCTTTCATAATTTAGGGCATTACAAGCTGTAACAGGCCGATACCCATGAAGACTTGCACACTTACCAAAAGGCATCTAAGGACTTTGATTCCTTTAGGAAACTAAGATTTATTTCATTTTATTTGTGTATATGTATCTAAGACTGAGCATATGCCACATGTGGGGGTGCCTGTGGAGCGAGAAGAAGGTGTTGGATAGTCTGGAACTGGATTTAACACGTGGAAATTTGGGTCATGTGGAGGAGCAGCAAGCTCTTAGCCACTGAGCCATTGCGCTAGCCCCTGGACTGTGTCGTTTTGAGCACTCTGAACCCCAACTCTGACATACTAGGCCAGTGTTCTACTACCGAGCTACATCCCTAGCCTTCTCACAGAATTTTAAGTTGACCCCTCAGACTTCTTTTCTTTTTTGAGTTAGGGTCTCACTGTGTAGCCATGGCTGGTCTGGAACTTAGAGATCCATCTGCCTCTGCCTCCTAAGTGCTGGGATTAAAGACGTGCCACCAGGCTTGGCCAGACCTCTAAAACTTTTCATCTTAAGCTTTTAAACGTATTAAAAACCAAATGCAAGGTTAGAACAATGGTTTAGTATTATGAGCACTGGCAACTCTTCCTGAGGACCAGGTTTGGTTCCCAGCGCCCACGTGGTGACTTCAGACCGTCTATACTGCCAGGTG
Organism: Peromyscus leucopus; assembly: GCF_004664715.2. Lineage (NCBI taxonomy): Eukaryota > Metazoa > Chordata > Mammalia > Rodentia > Cricetidae > Peromyscus > Peromyscus leucopus. The sequence continues at coordinate 33,389,151 of NC_051086.1, read as the reverse complement.
CTGGGGACCCAGTGCCCTATCTTGGCCTCTTCCAGCACCAGGCATACATGGTGTACATAGACAGACATGCAGGCAAAGCACCCGTTCACATACTTTTTGGGTTTTGTTTTGTTTTGTTTTTTGTTTTTTCCAGACAGGGTTTCTCTCTATAACAGCCCTGGCTGTTCTGTAACTCACTCTGAAGGCCAGGCTGGCCTCGAACTCACAAAGATCCTCCTGCCTCTGCCTCCCAAGTGTTGGGATTAAAGGCGTGCGCCGCCGCTGCCACCACCCAGCTCACATACTTTTTTTTAAATTAAATATTAATGCATTTATTTAAGCCAGTTATATACTGAATTACTATAATTCACCTTTAAGTGAAAAATGAAATAAAATTATATGTAACAGCCTTATACATGCTACATGCTTAATATAAATCAGCTGTTTTAGAAAGTGAAATGGTTAAAAATGCTATTTATAGTTGCAAGGAATTTAACTTCCAGAGAATTATAAATATTAACATTTAAAAATAAAATGGTTACATCACTTTATAAACGGAGCCAGTAGATGTCTTAGCAGCATCAGCATACTATCTTTTAATAACCATTTGGAGAATGCTTTTCTTTAAACAAAATTCTGAAGCTGGCACTGGTGACACACTCCTTTAGTCCTAGCACCTGGGAGGCAGAGGCAGGTGGATCTCTGAGTTGGAGGCCAGCTTGGTCTACACAGTGAGTTCCAGGACAGCCAGAGCTACACAGAGAAACCCTGTCTCAAAAAAAACAAAAACAAAACAACAACAACAAAAACTTTGAATCGTTACTTTTTCTCTTAGAACTTACATTCTTTTACATTTTACACTGACTCCACATATGTATTTTGATTTTTAACATAATGTCTATGAAAATCTTTTTATTGATCACTCTTCCATATTTCTCTGTGACAAAAATAAATGTATAAATTGAGCTTCAGACTTTCATTGTTTCCCTTCATCGTGTGTATGGTACAGGGGATTGAACCCAGAGCTTCTTGTGGATTCTACTTCTAAACCTATACACGTGCTTTTTTGTTTTTGTTTTGTTTTGAGACAGGGTTTCTCTCTATAACAGCTCTGACTGTCCTGGAACTCTTTGTAGACCAGGCTGGCCTTGAAATCATTGAGATCCTCCTGCCTCTGCCTCCCAAGTCCTGAAATTAAAGCGCCGCCAACCACCTGGCTAGCCTGTTTGTTTGTTTGTTTGGTTGGTTTTAACAATAAATTAAAATGAAGTTGGTTCCTAGAAAAGAATACATGTGCAGAATATAGGTTTCTTTGTTTTTTTTTTTATGATTTATTCACTTGTACTCCATGCACATTGGGTTTTGCCTGCATGTATGTATGTATGTATGTATGTATGAAGGATCCCCTGGAACTGGAGCCACAAACAGCTGTGAACTGCCATGTGGGTGCTGGGAACTGAACCCAGGTCCTTCAGAAGAGCAGCCAGCACTCCTAGTCTCCAGCCCCAGAATTTGATTTTAAATAAAACGGCCTCTGGAAGGAACAGTGAGAGGGAGAGAAGCGAGAGGTAAAGGGGCAGTGACTATGGTAAGAAGAGATTGTAGGCATACATGACTGTCACGATAACGGATTATTTTGTACAAATGATGAATACTAATTATGGAGGAATAAAAGTGTGGACATGTGTGTCTGTGTACCACATCTGTTTCTTGAGTTGCATTATAATGATTTAGTATGCAATGAATAACCAGTGTATCATATATTTGTTTTAGACAGGTTTCTCTATGTAGACCTAGCTGTCCTGGATCTCCCTATGTAGTCCAGCCTGGTTCAAAATTCAGAGAGATGCACCTGCTTCTGCCTCCCGAGTGTTGGGATCAAAGGTGTGCACCACCACCTGGCTAAAACAGAAGATGTTTTTTGTTTTCTTTTTTTTTTAACCAAGACAGGGTTTCACTGTGTTACACATACTGTAATAGCATCAGAAAATAGCTCACTGTTTCTGCTGTTCTGCATACTCAGTGCAATTCCGTCCATGCCTCCCATGTCATGAAAGAAGTGCTGGGATTACGATGCATGCCACCACGTCCGTTTGTCTTACCTAGGTTCTGGAGACCGCACTTGGTGATGAGGCTGGCACAGCCAGCACCTTTACCTACCGTGTCTTCTTGCCACCCTGGAATATTGTTTTTATAAAAATTCAGATTATTATTATTATTATTATTTTGGTGTACCATGTGTGTAGCTGGTGTCAAAAAATGTCAGAAAAGGGTGTCAGACCCCTAGGACTAGAGTTACAGATGGTTGTGACCCACCATGTGGGTGCTGGGGAAAAAATTGGGGTCCACTGAAAGAACAACCTGTGCTTTTAACCATTGAGCCATCTTTCCAGCCCCTGGACTATTATTTTACTTTTGTTTTGTTTTGTTTTGTGACAGGGTTTCTTTGTGTAGCCTTGACTGTCCTAGAACTAGTTCTGTACACCAAGCTGGCCTGGAACTCAGAGATCTACCTGCCTCTGCCTCCCAGAGTGCCCAGGGGAATATTACTTTTAAAAGAAGGAAATCCTGTCTCTTTTTTAAGTGTGTGTATATGTGCAGACCAGAGGTCTGGCACCAAATGCCTTTCTGGGTCACTTTTCACTGGTTTTGTTTGTTTGTTTTGTTTTTTGTTTTTCGAGACAGGGTTTCTCTGTGTAGCTTTGGTGCCCGTCCTGGATCTCACTTGGTAGCCCAGGCTGGCCTAGAACTCACAGAGATTTGCCCACCTCTGCCTCCCGAGTGCTGGGATTAAAGACGTGCGCCACCACCGCCCAGGTCCACTGTATTTTTTTGTCAGAGTCTCAGAGTGATTCCCGCACTCACCAGTTGGCTAGCCCGGCTGTCTGGCAAGCTCTTGGGGTCCACCTATCTTTGTTTCCATTCCTCACTCTTAATCCCACGCCCAGGTGTGTGTGCGTGTGTGTAGTTGCTGGTAATCCAAACTCAGCTTCTCAAGCTAGCCTTTGACTGAGCCATCTCCTAGCCCCAGTCTTTTCATTTTGAACACGATGAACCCAGAGGCTAGTCTAAATGAAACCAGTCACAAAAAGACAAACACTACACCATTCCACTTGTATGAGATACTAAAAAGAATTCAAGTGGAGGTTGGCTCCTGGGGTCTGAGGGAATGTACAGAAGAGAATGTCCAGTGGATGTTGAGTTAGGGCTTTGTGGTTGCTTTGTTCTTAGTGTTGAAGGTTGAGCCCAGGCCTCATCACGCTAAGCAGATGCTCCACCATTGAACATCCTCAGCCTCTAAGGTTTCAGTTACATGGAAGACAAAGACATTCTAGTGATGTTTTATACAACAGTGTCTATACATGTATGTGTGTTAGTCTCCCTGCTGGGCTTCTTACATGGGTTTTGAGACTGGAACTCAAACGGGCAGGCTTGCACAGCTAACTTTTACCCAGTGAGCCACCTCTTGCCTTGGATGAAGTTATGTTACAAATCATATATCCTGAACATTTGTCTAATTTGTATGGAATTCTGTTTTTTTCCAGTTTATGTGTTTATGTGTGCCTATATGTGTAAGCATGTTTGTTTTGTAGGCACTCTTATATAGGGGTGTGTATGCATTGTAGGTGGAAGTCCCTCAGTAGCTCTTCCACCTTATTCTTTAAGGTTTCTCAGTCAAACCCTGAGCTCACTGATATGGCTAGCTTTGCTAGCCAGCTTGCTCTGAGGAGCCCCTGTATACTTTCTGAAGCAGGAATTAGAGGCAGGCTCCCATGCCTACCTGGCATTTATATGGGATCCAATGATCCAGACTGTAGTCCTCAGATGAACCACTGAACCATCATCACCCCATGCCCTGTTTGGGATTAATAAAAGTGTAGGACATTGTTTTTTTGTTTTGTTTTGTTTTTCCCCTAGACGGGGTTTCTCTGTGTAGCCTTGGCTGTCCTGAACTCACTCTGTAGATCAGGCTGTCCTCGAACTCACAGAGATCCACCTGCCTCTGCCTCCCCAATGCTGGGATTAAAGGTGTGTGCACCACCACCACCACCACCGCCGCCGCCACCACCACCACCACCACCGCCACCACCGCCACCACCACCACCTCCTGGCCAAGGATATTGTCATTTTAAAGGCAATTCAAAGAAAGATGTCCATAATTTTCTTCCTTCATGTGAGACAAGGAAAATTTTTGTTTATCTCTTATTTTCCAGCCTCACATAGTAGACGTTATTTGTTCAATTTGCATGTAACTAAACTGAGACTGACATTGTAGGCTAATTTGACAAAGTTGCCAGCTAAGTGTTAGAACCAGAATCAAACTAAAGGCCTGGTCGTGGCTCTGTATCCTCTCACTGGGCTCCTCTGTTTCTGCAGGTGGATCATATATGTGAAAGCACGCTAAGAATTATAGTTTTAGCCAGGCGGCGGTGGGGCATATCTTTAATCCCAGCACTGGGGAGGCAGAGTAGGTGGATCTCTGGTTCGAGGCCAGCCTGGTCTACAGAGCGAGATCCAGGACAGGCACCAAAACTACACAGAGAAACCCTGTCTTGAAAAACAAAAACAAACAAATGAAAAAATTACAGTTTTAGCAAATAAATTGCTGGTTTGTATTTTATTCAGTAGAGAACCGTTGTTTTTATCAAAGACTTTGTGGCAGAGAGCCATAAGGTCCCTCCTAGCAGCACATTTAACTGTTTACCTCCTTGCTTAACCGCACTGTCCCTACTTCTCACTTTCCTTCCTTCTTTTCATTGTTGTATGCCCAGTCTGGCCTCAACTCTGTGGCTGAGGCTGGCCTTGAACTCCTGTCCTCTTGCCTTTACCTTTCCTGTGCTGAAATTACAGCTGTTCACCATGGATCCGGGGCTCTTTCTGTTGTTATGAGCCTCAGTGATGTGGATGGATATCCTAGCCCTTGGTGGTGTGGGAGTAGGTAAGTGATTAGTTCCAGGTCAGGTCATTCATGCATCCACATGCACCCTTGCATGGCCTCACAGAGCAGGATACACTCTCTCATCATGTTAGTTTGAGTTTAACCATATGATTTTCTTTGGCCACTAAGATTTGTTTTGGAAGCTGGGAAAATACATATTATGCATTCACAGACAGGAAGAGCAGAGTCTTAGAAAATGTTACAATATTAAGTGTATCTGTGGAATTCATACACATGTAATTCTCCCAAACAGTAGAGAACAGGGGCAGCAAAAAGGATGTGGGCGATGCAGGGCTGTGAGACACTGGCCTCGTCGCTGCTGTCAGCGGTGCCGAGACCAGGGACTGTGAAGGGTGTGCGCTCTTTCTCGTTTGTCCTTCTGTTTGGTTTGGCGATTGGGAATTGAACTGCAGGCACTGTGCTTGGGATGCAGGCACTGTACTACTGTGCTGTGCCCTCAGCTTGTTTTAGTTTGTGGAGACAAGGTCTAGCTGTGCCTTCAGCTGGACTTCAACTTGTGATTCCCCTCTTTCCTCACAGATCTGGGGATGTATGGGTGAGCATCCCCTCTAGCTGCTGAAGCTTATATTTTTATCTAGGCATAGATTTACCAGGTAAATGGAAATTTACATTTATCAGGATCTCAGACAGGAACGAGACAGAAATATTTCACCAGACACAGTTGAAAGGGAATTTTCAGAAGAGAGAATTGGTTGTGCTGCTGCATCAGGGTCGGGATACAGCTACCCAGCTCCTTAGGGACCCAGGCCCCTGGCTCACCACCTCCTTGTAGAGAGAGGGTCTGTGAGAGACTGAAAGACAGCTAGATCTGTGCACCAAAGTCTGATGGGTAGATCAGCTTGGCATAGTGGACCTGAAGATCCTGGGTAACAGGGGTGGGGAGGGGGATGTACAAAGGCTCCGCAGAACAGGCTGCCTTCATCCCGGAGACAGATGAGCTGATCTGTTCCCAAGGCAGCCTGTACTCACAGGGACTTTTAGACTGCTTAACCCCACTGTACTTGAGGAGTGATGAACAGCTCAGTCCTCTATTGTTTGAGATGGGGTAGCTTTGTAGCCTAGGTTAGCCTCAAACTCCTGCCTTTATGCTAAGAATTCTAAGATGACAGTGTGTGCCACCGTGCCTGGGGCTTCTCTCTCTCTCTCTCTCTCTCTCTCTCTCTCTCTCTCTCTCTCTCTCTCTCTCTCTCTCTCTCCTCCCTCCCTCCTCCCTCTCTCCCTCCTCCCTCCTCCCTCCTCTCTCTCCCTCCCTCCTCTCTCCATCTCTCTCTCTCTCTCTCTCTCTCTCTCTCTCTCTCTCTCTCTCTCTCTCTCTAAGAATGTCTCACTGTCACCTAGTATGGTCTTAAACTCCCAGACTCAAGCAGTCACCCCCCTTAGCCTTTCAAGCACCTCAGCACTGTGGGGTGCCTAGTTGTTTGTTTGTTTGTTTTATAGTGTTGCCCGGGGCCTTGTTTTGCTAGGCAAGGACTCCACACTCAGCTGTATCATCAATTATCAGCCCTGTAATCTATTTTTTAATCAGGTTCCCAACAATATCAGAGGTGAGGCCTGGAGGCTGGAGAGATGGCTCAGCAGTTAAGAGCGTTGGCTGCTCTTCCATAGGATCCAGGTTCGATTCCTAGCACCTACATGGCTCCTCACAGCTGTTTATTATAGCTGGAAGTTTTCCTGTGTCCCGCAGCCGCTTGGTCCCAAATAAACACAGAGGCTTAATATTAGTTACAAACCGTTTGGCCTATGGCTCAGGCTTATCATCATTAACTAGCTTTTACAACCTACTTCAACCCATTTCTATTAATCTTAAGTGTTGCCGTGTGCCTTCGTGGCCTACCTGTGTCCCGTTACATCTTGCTCTTCTAGCCGTGCTCAGCATCTCCTCGCACTCCCCTTTTCTTCTCTTTGTCTCTCCCTTGGATTCCCCTCCTGGCTCTATTCTGCCTTGCCATAGGCCATAACAGCTTCTTCATTAACCAGTGGTAGCAGCACATATTCCTAGGTACAGAAAGACATCCCACAGCAATCTGTACTCCAGGTCCAGGTGATCTGACATTCTCTTCTGGCCTCTACAGGCACTGCGTGCACGCGATGCACAGACTTACATGCAGACTAAACATCCATACTCATAAGATTAAAAAAAAAAATGAAGCCTGGAGCTTTGCTGCTGACACTGACACCTGTGGGAAGTCACTTCTGGGTGAGTTGACACGAGGACTTCAGAGTGTGTGTGGGATTGGGTTTGGTTTTCAGACAGGCTCTTCCCATGTAACCCAGTCTCAGACCCTCTGAGTTCCGGGATTACAGTGTGGACTGTCACCTCTAACTTGTTTTTCTGTTCTGTTTTGTTTTGGAACAGGGTTTCTCTGTGTAGCCCTGGCTGTTCTGGACCTTGCTCTGTAGACCAGGCTGGCCTAGAACTCACAGAGACCCACCTGCCTCTGCCTCCCAAATGCTGGGACTGAAGACATGTGCCACCACTGCCTGGCTTTTTTTTTTTTAATTGAAAAAATAAAACGAAGAAGAACTATACATCAGGTAGAAAAGGGATAAAGTCAGGCGTTGTGGCTTACATCCATCATCCTAGCACTTAGGAGGCAAAGGCAGGAGTGAGGCCAACCTGGGCTACAGAGCAAGACCCTCCATCAAAAACAGAGAAAGGGCCGGGCGGTGGTGGCGCACACCTTTAATCCCAGCACTCGGGAGGCAGAGCCAGGTGGAACTCTGTGAGTTCGAGGCCAGCCTGGTCTACAGAGCAAGATCCAGGACAGGAACCAAAACTACAGAGAAACCCTGTCTTGGAAAACAAAACAAAAAAAGAAGAATTTGGAGGACAGCTCAGTAGTCCAAATATCAGAATAATAGAAATGATAGTAAAAGAACAGTAGCAGGAAATGACGTACATAATTTAGTTTGATAGCTGAGGGAGTGAGCAGCCACATTAAAGGGTATGCTTGTGCCCAGCACTAGGTTAGTTCCACACCTCCTTCAGTCATAGCATCTCACACTTCAGGAAGGACGGTCCTCTGACAGGGTAAGACCCACAGCAGCAGTAGGAAGCAGGAAGGGAGCTGAACAGTCCTTCAAAGTCCTCAGGGAGGCTCTGGGGAAATGGCGAAGGAAGGCGGGAGGAGTCGAGCTTGCTGGGTTGCTGTGCTGCTCACCTGTACCCCAGCCCTCGGGAGGATGGGCAGGTGTGCGTGGACTTAGCCAGACGTGTCCAAGTGGTGGACTCTGGGGTCAGTGGGTAAGGTGGACAGTGATTGAGGAGAGTACCTGATTTCAGCTCGGGACTCTGCACGCACACACACACACACACACACACACACACACACACACACACACACACACACTGTGGGTCAGAGGACAACTTGCAGAGGTCTGGGGAACAAACTCAGGGTGTTAGTCTTGGCAGCAGGCATCTTTACTCACTGAATCATCCAGCTGGCCCTCCCTCAGTTTTAAATAAGGGCCTTATTGAGATAACATTCACATGCCGTCTCCGCCTCCCATTTCAGATACCCAGTAGGCATTTTAGTCTGTTCATGGGGTTGTAGAGCCAATGTACTGTCAGTTATAGATTGTTTTCATTGGAATAGTAAGAAATCCTCCATAGTAGGAAAGCCAACCCCTCCTCCCCCATCATGCCCTCCCCCCCCATCATTCCCTCCTCCTCCCCCATCATTCCCTCCTCTCCGTTTCAGTCCCTCCTCCTTCCCCTTTCACCTCCCTCTTTCAGTCTCTCCTTCTCCTCGGCCCCTCCCCCTCCCCTTTAGTTCCAGGCAACCACTTACTGTGTCTACTCTTCAAACTGAGCTTGAGAAAGAATAACTCCCTATGCTCACCCTCCAGGCCCTCCTACTCTGTAAGGTCTGAAACTGCTCAGGAATCTCATCAGTGACGCTGCTCTAATGGCGGGTCCCCTGCACGTGTACAGGGTTACCTTTCTGTTCTGTTTGGCCAGCCGATCTCCTTCATGCTCTGTTTGCTTCCCCTTCCCTGAGCGATACGGTCTGCTGCTCATGCTCCAGCCACGTGTCCGGCTGAGCTCTCTCCACAGAGCGCATAGATACTCACTACTCTTAGATATGACTGAGATGAAGTTCACCTTGTTCCTCTTCAACCAGGAGGGTACAGAGGCATTCAAACTAGCTAGAAAGCCTTTCTCAAACTCCCTGCAAGTAAACTATAACTTCCTGAATTGTCTCCAGCCTGACTCTGACATACTTCCTTTCCTCTCATGAGGCCCTCTCATCTTTCAGAGACAACTCACACTGCTTCAGGGGCTCAACTGGTGGAGTCACCAGCTAAAGAACTTCAAGGCCAGCCTGAGCTACGTGAGCTAGTTTAAGAGAGAAACGGGGAGACTGGTGGACAGAGTGACCTTTCCAGACTACCTCGGTAGTTTCCTCATGATCTAATTGTCTCACAGTAAACACTTAAGGACGGTGGTGGCAAGCAGCTCTCTGGGTGCTGCCAGGGCACTGCCCTTTACCAGTGTACTCCGTGAACCTGTTTTCTTCCTGGAAGGAAGCAGTACTGTGTGCATGCTGCAGTGTGCCTGTAGTCCCAGTATTAGGGAAGGCAAGGCAGCAAGACCCTGACTCATAATAACCCTCCAGAAAGTACTTAGACACCAAACTGTGAAGTCTTCTGAAGTGAACTTGCCATCTTGAGGATGTCCCTGGCAAGTGGAAGGAACCTCTGTAAATGGAGGCAGAGTTTTTCTGTCCCCACTGCCTTGATCCCAAATAAACACACAAAAGTTTATATTAATTACAAAATGCTTGGTCAATAGCTCGGGCTTATTAACTAGTTCTTACTTTTAAATTAATCCATTTCTATTTATATATTGTCACGTGGCCCGTGGATTTACCTGTCCTCTGGCATCTTGCTTCTTGGGCAGCTTGCTCACGGCTCTCTTGACTCTGCCTTTCTTCATCCTCAGTTTGATTGTCCCACCTAACTTTATCCTGCCTTGCTATAGGCCAAACAGCTTTACTATTAACCAATGAGAATAATACATATTCACAGCTTACAGAAGGACCATCCCAAAACAACCCTCCAGAGGCCTATGTCTTCCCCATGCTGGGTTGTTTGCATTCTAAATGGTGACTATTCTAAACTAGAGGCAAATGTATAAAAGCGGCCGTTTTTAATAACAGGGTCTGTAGAAGCAGTTCTGTTGTACTCCTTTTCCTTTAAGTATCTTTTGGTTTCGGGTTTTCCCAGACAGGGTTTCTCTGTGTAGCCCTGGTTGTCCTGGAACTAGCTCTGTAGATCAGACGGGCCTTGAACTCAGAGATCCCACCTGCCTCTGCCTCCTGAGTGCTGGGATTAAAGGTATTCATCACCACCGCCCGGCTCCTTTAAGTATCTTAAAAAGAATTGCTGTGGGCCTCTGTGCTCTTCTTTTTCTAGGGATATGTGAATGGGGCTCTTCATTCTTTGCTGAGGGGAACATTTGTATGATCTGAAACTCTGATGCATGCCATTTGCCCACTGGTATTTCATCTGCAAGATTGGATTGAGGGATCTGCAGAAGACTCCAACAGGATCCTTCCCAAGATAGCCAGATAGCTGAACACTGAAAGCCTTAGAAAACCTATGGGATTTACTGAGTTTTATTGGATATACAGTAACAGTGGGCCTTGTGTTCTAGGATTGTTTGAATATTGAGCGGGATCCTAGACTAAGAAACTAAAACTGAAAACTGTGGTTCCTACACGCCTTTAATCCCAGCACTTGGGAGGCAGAGGGAGGCAGATCTCTGAGTTCAAGGCCAGCCTGGTCTACAGAGTGTGTTCCAAGATAGTCAAGCTATGCAAAGAAACCGTGCTTATAGAAACCAAAACCACACACACACAAAGGATTGTGAGTCCAGGCCAGCCTGGGCTATATAAGATGAAGTGGCGGGGGGAGAAACATGAGGTTTTTCTTTTGGTTTTAACCTGTGTTCTAGAGGAGTCCCAGGGAGCCACAGCCTTGGTGTGGCCTGAGAGAAGGTGCTCAAGGATAGCAAAGCCAAAGCTTGAGGCTGTGAAGACCCAGGAGCAACCAGGAGCCACAGACGAGCATAAAGAAAGAAGTGACCACACATTTGCTAGTCACTGCCATCATCTGACCCTGGAGTCAAAAATGGTGGGAGCTAGGTTGCATTAAGACTGGTTTTAGAAATGGTTAAAATAGTTCAAATAAGAGAAGCTGCTAGTGTTAGTGGATGCAGCAAGTGAATGAGACGTAGAAAGGCTATGGGGGTGTACCTCAGTGGTAAAGTGCTTGCTTGGTGTGTAGTCCTGTCGACTCCCCACCGTTAAGAAAAAAGCTAGGCATAGTGGCGCATGCCTCTAGTTCCGGCACTTGGGAGACGGAGGCAGGAGGATCTTTGAATTCCAGGCCATCCTGATCTACATGTATAACTTGGGGTGGATGGATGGATGGATGGATGGATGGATGGATGGGTGGGTGGATGGGTGGGTGGATGGGTGGATGGATGGGTGGATGGATGGGTGGATGGATGGATAAAAGAGAAAGTTAATGAGGTACATGACGGGAAGACGGAGGAGACCGCTATGATGTAAGGGGTAAAGGGACTCTGGCTTCTGTTTGTGTAACTGGCTGGCTAGTCGTGACATCCTCTAAGATAAGAGCGAGGAGGAGGGGGACAGTGTAGGACTAGATTTCATCTGAAGGTGTCTGTGTGCCCGGGGGGCAGGCGTGCAGGTGTGTAGAGGGGGAAACAGGAGTCTATAGAGGTGGGTGGGCTGGAGACGGTATTTCTTTTTTTTTTTTTTTTTTTTTTTGGTTTTTCGAGACAGGGTTTCTCTGTGTAGCTTTGCGCCTTTCCTGGGACTCACTTGGTAGTCCAGGCTGGCCTCGAACTCACAGAGATCCACCTGGCTGGGATTAAAGGCGTGCGCCACCATCGCCCGGCTGGAGACGGTATTTCTATCACCTGTGGTTACTAAGTGCTCCTCACCATCCCAGGGATAGGTGTGGGAGAGTGTTTGCTCATCATTCTCTTGGTGCTGATCTACGCAACGTCAACAAGGAACTAGGAGAGCCCGATTGTGAGGAGGTGCAGATGAGTCACTTTGAAAGGATCAGAGGAAGAGCTGTTCTAGGTAAAAAGAAGAAAGTGTGCCAGAGCCCTGTGGCAGGAATGAGCCTGAACACTTAAGGACTTGGAAGGCTGATGGGGTGCACTGTGGGAGCAGGAAAGGTGATGGAGAGGCAGCTGCCAACTCAGCATCCCAGCCCCTGGGCAAGTGGACTTGTTCCAGGTGTGATGGTCAGCCCTGGAGCGTAAGGTCAGGGGAATGAATGGCTGTGATCTGTTGGATGACAGTGTTGTGGGAACAGAGGAGAGCACTACACTGCCTCATCAAAGGACAGGAATCACATAGCTCAGAGGAAACCAAGAAGAAGCAACTGGGAAGGTTGGGTGGTAGTGGCACAGACCTTTAACCTCAGTTGAGTTCCAGGACAGCCAGGGCTACACAGAAAAACCCTGTCTAAAACAAACAAACAAACAAAAAAGGCCAGTCAGTGGTGGTTTCTCTGTAGCTTTGGAGCCTTTCCTGGAACTCACTCTGTCGCACAGGCTGGCCTCGAACTCACAGCGATTGATCCACCTGCCTCTGCCTCTTGAGTGCTGGGATTAAAGGCGTGCACCAGCTGTCCACAAGGTGTGACTGACTCCAGCTACTAATATTCTGGAGACTGCCTAGAATGGAAAGTGGTGGGCAGTGCCTGGAATCTGAGGCCTTTCAGTGGGAGTGCTGGCCCACAGGAAGGTGGGAGTCAGGACTGGGTATGTCTTGATAGAGGCACTCGATATTCTGCAGATCACAGCCACCCAATTACACCATCCCATCGAACTAGATCATTCCAGAACTCTGTGCACCTAACTCTGCATCTCCAGGCTGAGCCTATACAGGCTCATGTCCAAGATGGAGGGTGGGCTTGTGTTACTGTACAACAACCACATAACTTTATTGTAGTAGTGATGGGGATGGAACATAGAATATCACCTTGTTGCTATGTCCCATCTCCATCCTAGTCTGTGACCTTTAACCTGTTCAGATTGTTTCTTAACTCCCATATGATTGTCTGGAGAATGGGCTCCAAGGCTTCCCCGCCTCTCCTTCCCCCACGGAGACTTTGCACATGTTGGGCACTCCCCAAAGTGCCTGAGGCTTACGAATCTGCCAGGGCTACCACAGTACCCCCACCCCGCCTACAGCACTCCAGTTACATTTTTGCCCAGTTGAAGATGTGGCTCAGCACTTCCGTTGGCTAACAGCAGTGGGTGTTAGAGAAATGAGCTGTTCTTTTCAAACTCATCTGCAGCTGTCTGCCTGTGGCTGCTGAAAGAGCACGGCAGGTTTTCTACTTGGTAGAGTCGAGGAGGATTCTGTGCTAATCCAAGGCAGCTGACCGACTCAGATGACTTGACCCCTTTGGCGTCCACCTTCCCTAGAATGATGGGAAACTGACCAGCCCAGACATGGCTCTGTGGAGCAAAAGATAAAGGTAGGAAAGACGGAAACAAACGAATTGTTAGAGCCCAGTGTGGTTCCTTATGCCCTTCCTTAATCCAGCACTTGAGAAGCAGAGGTAGGATTGACAGTTCAAGGCCAGCCTGGGCTAAACAGCAAGACCCTATCTCTAAAAACAAAGATAGGAGGAGAAATACTGTCAACTATATTTCCTCTGACCAATAAAGGGGGAATGGATGATACATTCACATTCTCCAAATAAAACTTCAAACTGAATTTTATGAAGAATGCGTTTTTTCTTTTTAGGAGGGCGGCTCTCTTATCCCCAGCTACCCCTAGGTGGCAGTAGGAAGCAAAATAACCTCCATGGAAGCAAAGCAACACCTTTGGTTCCAAGGGCTTGTTCTTAAAAAAGAAAAGATTTAATTTATATGTGTACACAGGGGCAAAACATCCATAAAATGGAAGAGAGAAAATGTTGATGAGGTGGAAAGAAGGATGGCACCTCTCAGTAGACTGAGAGGTGGAGGAAACTGTCCTCAGTGACCAGAGCACAGCCTGCTGCTGAGAGCTGCCGCCCTGTTGTAGGCTCGGGTAGCAGACTCAGGTCAGAGCATGCCTGCACTCTGACTTCAGGGCAGTGGTCCTCCAGCAGCAGAGGGATAGTGTGGACTCTGAAACTTAGCAGCTGTTAGGAACTTGTGTTTTAAAGAGAGTCTCACTGTGGCCCAGATTGGCTTTGAACTTTTGAGATTTCACTCAGCCTCCTCAGTACTGGGATTACTAGTATATAACACCACACACACTGCCAGGCTGGAGCGTTTTTTTAGTAGCACACTTCATGTGCTCAGGAGTAGTGGGAGGCAGGCGTGGTACTGGGGGTGAGGGGTAGAGGACAAGATATAACTTAATAAAAGTAAGTATAGGAAGGGAGGGCTGAGAGCTGGAGCCCAGGCTGGGGAAGGAAGGAGTGAGTCACAGACCTCCTCCATGCTCTGTCAGTTCTCCTCATGCAGTTCCCACCCTCAACTCTAAGGCACTGATTTTACAGCGTGCATAGGGCCTTTGCCTTATTCTACAGCCATGTGTGTGTGTGAGGAAGTGTGCACCATGGAGGGAAAGGTGGCTGTGAGAAGGGTACAGGAATGGGCAGTTGGGTGGGTGTGGGATTATTGTGGTAACACTGCCACTACCTGAGACACAAACCACACCAGTCAGGGCTCCTGCCTTAGGTGCTGTTCTGTCGCTGCTGTGAGGAGACACCAGGGCAAGGCAACCTTTTTTTTTTTCAAGACAGGGTTTCTCTGTGTAGCTTTGCGCCTTTCCTGGGACTCACTTGGTAGCCCAGGCTGGCCTCGAACTCACAGAGATCCACCTGCCTCTGCCTCCCGAGTGCTGGGATTAAAAGCGTGCGCCACCACCGCCCGACACAAGGCAACTTTTAAAGGAAAGTAGTTAGCTGGGGACTTGGTTACCAATTTAGAGGGTTAGTCTGTGAGCATCATGACAAGTAGTATGGTGGCAGATAGGCAGGCATGGCTCACATGGCAGGAGCTCATCTCTGACCCACAAGTTGCAGGTAGAGAAAGAGCAAGACTGGGCCTGGGGATGGACTTTTGAAACCTCAGAGGCCATCTCCAGTGACTCACCTCCTTCAGCAAGGCCACACCTCCTATTCCTTCCCCAATAGTTCCACTAACTGTGGACCAAGCCTTCTAATATATAAGTCTGTGGGGGCCATTCTAACTCAAACCACACAGCTCCTTGGGTTGGAAGTAACAGAATCCATGTTACATCAGTCTAGGCCCAAGGGGAGAAAATGTGTTGGTTCAGATGAGTAGGAAGTGGGGATTGGCACTGGCTGCTCTTGGGTGTGATGGTACACAGGATTCCAGTGTTAGGGTCTTCTGCAGACCCTCCAACTAGATGGCAGTGGCCATCGGCAAGCTGTGCCCTATCAAAGTCCAGAGTCTGATGCTCGCTTTCCCAAGCTAGATTGGCCAGTCACAGATCTGGTGATAGAGGCAGTACTGTGAGGGGAAGCCGAAGTGCGGGGAGGTGTGAACCCCCAGAAGAGTGCTGCAAGCATGGCAGTCTCTGATTGAAGTCACTGTTGGAAGCAAGGGAACCTAAGACAAGGTATCCGTGTTCCTAAGTCTATTGTTCCATGTTTTCCAGCATCTTCATGATACAGTGAAGAGGAATCTTGACAGCGCTGCCTCCCCTCAGAATGGTGATCAGCAGAATGGCTATGGAGACTTATTTTCTGGGCATAAGAAGACCCGCCGAGAGGCCCCTCTGGGCATCAGTGTGTCTGCCAATGGGCTTCCTCCTGCCTCACCCCTTGGTCAACCTGACAAGCCTCCTGGGGGAGATGCCCTGCAGTCTGGTGGGAAGCACTCCCTGGGGCTAGAGCCCATCAACAAGAAGTGTATGGCAGACTCAAGCATCCACCTGAATGGAAGCAGCAACCCGAATGAGCCATTTCCTCTAAGCCTGAGTAAGGAACTCAAGCAAGAGCCAGTAGACGACCTGCCATGCATGATAGCGGGTGCTGGAGGCTCCGTATCCCAGAGCAATCTCATGCCCGATCTCAACCTTAATGAGCAGGAATGGAAGGAGCTCATTGAAGAGCTGAACAGGTCGGTGCCTGACGAAGACATGAAGGACCTGTTTACTGAAGATTTTGAGGAGAAGAAGGATCCAGAGCCCTCTGGTTCTGCCACACAAACCCCCTTGGCCCAGGACATTAATATTAAGACTGAGTTCTCTCCGGCAGCCTTTGAGCAAGAGCAGTTAGGTTCTCCACAAGTGAGGGCTGGGTCTGCAGGACAGACCTTTCTGGGACCTTCATCTGCCCCTGTGGGCACAGATTCTCCAAGCCTTGGGAGCTCTCAGACTCTGTTTCATACCACTGGTCAACCTGGGGCAGACAATCCCAGTCCAAACCTGATGCCGGCATCAGCCCAGGCCCAGAATGCACAGAGAGCCCTCACAAGTGTGGTATTGCCTGGCCAGGGCCCAGGAGGGGCCTCGGAGCTGTCCTCTGCTCACCAGCTCCAGCAGATAGCTGCCAAGCAGAAGCGTGAGCAGATGCTGCAGAATCCACAGCAAGCTGCTCCGGCACCTGCCCCGGGCCAGCTGTCCACATGGCAGCAGGCAGGGCCCTCCCACAGTCCCTTAGATGTCCCTTATCCCATGGAGAAGCCTGCCAGCCCTCCTGGCTATAAGCAAGACTTTACCAACTCCAAACTGCTCATGATGCCTAGTGTGAACAAGAGTTCTCCTCGGCCAGGAGGTCCCTACCTCCAGCCCAGCCACTCGAACCTGCTGAGTCACCAGTCACCACCAAGTAACTTGACTCAGAGCTCCGTGAACAACCAAGGGTCTGTGCTAGACTATGGCAATACAAAACCTCTTTCTCACTACAAAGCAGACTGTGGGCAAGGTGGCCCTGGGTCTGGCCAGAATAAACCAGCTTTGATGGCGTATCTTCCCCAGCAGCTGCCCCATCTGAGTAATGAGCAGAGCTCCTTGTTTCTGATGAAACCAAAGCCAGGAACCATGCCCTTCCGGTCACTGGTTCCACCTGGGCAGGTGAGTCGGAGCCTTCTCTCCATCACTCTGCTGTGGGCACTAGTGAATGAAGTCCCGTAGGAAATAGAGTCAGTGTTGGAGAGACCGTGGTGGGAGCATCTGCTGCTGTCATCCTTTGCAGTGGAAAATGTACAGGCTGAGGCAGGATTGATCCTTGTGCTTTTGAGGGACAGTCCATTTAGCCCTGGCTGGTTGTGGAGCCAAGCTGCTCTTGAACAACAGATTCCCCTGCCTCTGCCTCCCAAGTGTGGAGATTACAGGTGACAAGACTTGATCCTTAGGATAGCCGGGCGGTGGTGGCACAGGGCTTTAATCCCAGCACTAGGGAGGCAGAGATAGGTGGATCTCTTGAGTTTGAGGACAGCCAGGACTGTTACACAGAGAAACTCTTGTCTCGAGAAAAAAAAAATCCTCAATATAACTTGATTTGAACTACACAGACACTTGAGAAATCACCTAATTTAGTTCAGTTGTCTCATGCCAAACAAGTGTATAAGGCCCTGTGTCAAAGAATGAAGATAAAGCCGGGTGTGGTGGCACATGCCTTACATCCCTCAGTCTCTCTCTCTGAGTTCAAGGCCAGCCTGGTCTACATGGTGAGACTGCCACAAAACAACAAACCAGTGTGCTTCACAGCAGTCTGAGCACAGGGACGGTGAGGCAGGAGGGTTGCCACAATTTTGAGACCAGCCTGAGTTGCAGTATGAGGCCTTGCTTGTTTTGTAGGAAAAAAGAGGGGGAGGGGAGTGTATAACACTTACATAGCCTTTAAGCATGAACTTGAAGGCCGAGTGTACAGTTGGTGGGTGGTGCGGTCAGAAAGGGCTTTGGAGACAGGACCCTGCCAACCTAGCCCCATTGGGAAGCTCTCAGGTCAGTGAGAGACCCTGTCTCAGAAAATGAAACAACTGATGTTAACCTCGGGTGCACACAGAAACACTAGACAAATTTTAAAATCTAAAGATATAAAGGATCTGACAAAGCTATCCAGTGCCTTGCCAGGAAAATATGTGTATACAAGTGGGCATTAAAAAATGATTTCATGGAGGCTGGAGAGATGGCTCAGAGGTTAAGAGCACTGGCTGCTCTTCCAGAGGTCCTGAATTCAATTCCTAGCAACCACATGGTGGCTCACAACCATCTATAGTGAGATCTGGTGCCCTCTTCTGGCTTGTAGGGATATGTGCAAGCAGAATACTGTATACATAATAAATTAAATAAATAAATAAATCTTTTTTAAAAAAGGAAAAAAATGATTTCATGCTTTTTGGGGATAGCCATAAACCAAAGGTGGGATATTTGTAAGGCATTACTTTTTTTTTTTAATGTGGATTTTTGTTTAGGGTTGGTTGGTTGGTTGATTTGGTTTGGGGGGGGGAGTGTTTGTTGTTGTATTGAGTTAGGGTCTCACTATGTATCCCTGACTGATCTGGAACTCACAAGAGTTCCAGTTGGCCTCTGCCACCCAAGCACTAGGACTCAAAGATGCTGCCACCACACACATAAGGGACATTTCATGTCCAAAGTACATCAGGGAAGCAGAGGCTTGGAGTTAAGAAAGATGAACAGTGAACACGACTATCATGGATGCAGCTTACCTGGCCCTGATGAGGACTGGGACAGATCATCCATCTCATCTGACTTGGATCCCTTCATCTCTGTTGACAGGAGCAGAACCCTTCCAGTGTCCCTGTACCAGCCCAGACTGCCAGCGTGGGGACCCAGCCTCCTAGTGCCTCTGTGGCCAGCACTCACAGCAGCTCCCCGTATCTCAGCAGCCAGCAGCAGGCAGCCGTGATGAAGCAGCACCAGCTGCTCCTGGACCAGCAGAAGCAGAGGGAGCATCAGCAGCTGCAGCAGCAGTTCCTGCAGAGGCAGCACCTTCTGGCTGAGCAGGTAACAGGCACTTCGTGAGTGTGCTTGCAGCCAAACTCAATGCTGTGTCCTTTAAAATCCCCTTTTTAGCCCAGCAAGAATCCAAAGTAGGTTAAGTGCTTGTCAGCCTGATGACCCAAGTTCAATCCCTGTAACCCACATGCACATGAAAGATGAGAATCACTCCACAAGTGACCCTCTGACCTCCCCCACCCCACCAACACACAATTAAGATAGATTTTCTTTTTAGAAATTAGGACCAAGCCAGGTGGTGCACACCTTTGATCTCAGCACTCAGGAGGCAGAGGCAGGCGGATCTCTGGATTTGAGGCCAGTCTGGTCTACAGAGTGAGTTCCAGGACAGCCAGGACTGTTACATAGAGAAACTTTGTCTCAAAAAACAAAAAACAAAAAAAGAAAGAAATTAGGACCAGCTGGGCTAGAGGTCATACTGCTCTTGCAGAGGACCTGGGTTCTGTTCCCAGCACCCACATCATGTGGTTCGAAATTGCCTGTACCTCCAGTTCCCAGGGATCCAACTACCTCTCTCACCTCTGTGGGCACTGCATGTATGTGGTACACATAAACTCACACAAGCAAACACACATACAAATGTTTGTTGTTGTTGTATTATTTTATATACCAGCCACTTTCCCCTCCTTCCTTTCCTCCTGTTCCCTCCCTCCATCTCTCTACCCCTCCCCAGCCACTCTTCAGAAAGGGTAAGGCCTCCCATGGGAGTCAACAAAGCTTGGACCAAGCTCCTCCCCACTGCATCAAGGCTGAGGCATCCCACCATAGGGAGTAGATTCCAAGACGCCAGCTCATGCGCCAGGGACACATCCTGGCTCCACAAACAGACCAAGCTACTCAACTCACCCACATGCAGAGGGCCTAGGTCAGTCCCATGCAGGCTCCCTAACTGTCAGTCTAGAGTCCATGAGCTCAGGCCAGCTGTCTCTGTGGGTTTCTCCATCATGATCTTGACCCACCCCCTGGTTCCTACAATCCTTCCTCCCTCTCTTCAACTGGACTCTCAGAGCTTGGCCCAGTGCTTGGCTGTGGGTCTCTGCCTCAGCTTCTGTCAATTACTGGATGAAGGTTCTATGATGACAGTTAGGGTAGTTACTAATCTGATTACAGGAGATGGCCAGTTCAGGCACCCTCTCCACTATTGCTAGGAATCTTAGCTGGAGTCATCCTTGTGGATTCCTGGGAATTTCCCTGGCACCAGGTTTCTCCCTACCCCCATGATGGCTCCCTTTATCAAGATAGCTCTTTCGTTGCTCTCTGTCTCCATCCCTCTCCTAACTCTACCTTTCCGATCCCTCATGTTCCCATCCCCTCTAACACCCGTGCTGTCCCCAGTTTACCCAGGAGATCTCATCTATTTCCCCTTCCCAGTATGATCCATATGTGTCCCTCTTAGGGTCCTCCTTGTTAGCTAGCTTCTCTGGAGTTGTGGGTTGTAGTCTGGTTATCCTTTGCTTTACATCTAGTATCCACTTATGAGTGAGTACATACCATGTTTGTCTTTCTGAGTCTGGGTTACCTCACTCAGGATGATATTTTCTAGTTCCATCCATTTGCCTGCAAATTTCAAGATGTCATTGTTTTTTCACCACTGAGTAATACTCCATTGTGTAAATATACCATATTTTCTTTATCCATTCCTCAGTTGAGGGGCATCTAGGTTGTTTCCAGGTTCTGGCTATTACGAATAATGCTGCTAATGAACATATTTGAGCAAATGTCCTTGTGGTATGATTGAGCATTTGGCTATATGCCCAAGAGTGGTATCACTAGGTCTTGAGGTAAATTTCTGAGAAACTGCCATGTTGATTTCCAAAGTCGCTGTACAAGTTTGCACTCCCACCAGCAGTGGAGGAGTGTTCTGCTTCCTCCACATCCTCTCCAGCATAAGCTGTCATCAGGGTTTTTGATCTTAGCCATTCTGACAGGTGTAAGATGGTATCTCAGAGATATTTAGATTTCCCTTATGACAAAGGATGTTGAGCAATTCCTTATATGTCTTTCAGCCATTTGGGATTCTTTCTTCTGTTGAGAATTCTCTGTTTAGATGGCTTTTAAAAGTCTGTGCCAGGCATAGTGGATGCACTCCTTTAATCCCAGCACTCGGGAGGCAGGGACAGGTGGATCTCTGAGTTCAAAGCCAACCTGGTCTACAGAGTGAGTTCCAGGACAGCCAGAGCTACATAGTGAGACACTATGTCAAACAACAATAAAAGTCTTTAATAATTTTTTTTTATTTTATTTTATTTTTTAAATAAGGCCAGTGAGGTAGCTCAGTGGATAGAAGTCCCTGTATGCAGGTCTGCCGAGCTAAGTCTGACCCAGGGTCCCACAAGGTGGCAGGAGAGGACCAACTCCAGCAGGTGGTTCTCTGATCTTCACACTATGGCACACATTCATACAAATAAATAAAAATGTGCTTCAAACTTTTCCTTTTTTAAAAGAGTGCCAAGAAATGTTTTTAATATTTAAAATAAGTAAATAGAACCTTCCTTCCCAAGGCTAGCATTTCTTAGGCTTGTGTCTGTGGGGACTAATGCAGGCATCTTCATCTGTGAGGGGCACACAGGCCATCAGTCACTGTGGACGCCTCTTTGCTATGAGCGTGAGGTGGGAGGAGCATGAGCACGAAGAAGGAAGGAAAGATGCCCCTGAAGTCCTGAGATCGTGCATGGTTCCCTCACGCTGGGTTACCAGAGGTCGAGTGCCATGTCTTCTAACTAAGACAGGAGCCAGCTGGGCATAGCTCTTAGGAAGCTGATGCAGGAGAATGTCCTCATGCTGAGCTACATAGTAAGTTCAAGGCCAGCCTTGAAGAAAAGAGACCAGGAAGTGGCTAACCAGCCTGAGGCCCCGAGTTGAGACCCCTGGGACCCATGTAAAGCAGGAGCACAGGTCTGTAACCCCAGGGCTCAGTGATGGAGATGGGAAGCAGAGACATATCCCCTTGATGTACGTGGGCCAGCAGGTCTGGCTTCAGTACAGAACGGAAAGAAACCCTGTCACAGCACAAGGAAAAGGGCAGGTCTCACATCCAGAGCTGTCCTCTGATACACACCATGGCCCATGCTTGCCCACACACGAACACACAAAGAAACCACACTTGGCTGAGGTTGGTCATTGCTACAGTTCCACCATCTCCCTCCCTCCCTCCCTCCCTCCCTCCCTCCCTCTCTCTCTCTCTCTCTCTCTCTCTCTCTCTCTCTCTCTCTCTCTCTCACACACACACACACACACACACACACACACACACACACACACACACACACGTGCGCCCTGTTTTTTTGAGAGGGGGTTTCTCTGTGTAGCCCTGACTGTCCTGGAACTTGCTCTGTAGCCCAGATCCTCCTGCCTCTGCCTCCCGAGTGCTGGGATTAAAGGTGTACGCCGCCGCCGCCACCCCCCCCACCCCCACCCCCCGGCTGCCATCATCTTTTTTAAACTACTTGCTTATTCGGATGTAATTCGTGTCACATATGGTTTGTTTCAACTACATGCTTGAGTGGTTTCCATTGTAGTTAGAGTTGTTCGGTCGTGGCCAGAACCCGTGTTTGTCACCTGGACACTGCACCGTGAGCAGTCGCTGGCCTTCCCTGCACCCCAGGAGCCTGCCCCTGAGCCTCCGCTTGCTTGTGCACCTTGCTTTCCTGCACGTTGGTTTTTCTCTCAAGTTTTACTGTTTTGTTCTTGGCACTTTCTAGGAGAAGCAACAGTTTCAGCGTCATCTGACCCGCCCACCCCCCCAGTACCAAGACCCAACGCAAAGCACCTTTCCCCAACCGGTTGGACAGTTCCCAGGTAAGAGGAGATGAAGGAGGGTGTGGGGAAGGCGGCTCTGGGCATGAAGGTGGGTGGAGCTCATGATGTGTGGTGCTGAGGAGTTCCCGAGTTGACTTGCTCATGGAGGCTGTGGTTTGGAAGAGAGGGAGGCGTGGATTTTCAGTTCCTTTGTGGGACAAGAAGAGGGTCTCCAAGGTTGACTGAGGATGCTCACAGTTAAACAGGCCTTCGAAGGAAAATGATTACTAGTTAGAGGGCATCTTATGTGTAAGCCCTAATGAAGATAGTTCTTTGTATCTTCAGAAGAATCCCAAAGCTGGGGTAGTGGTGCATGCCTGTAAGCCCAGTACTTGGAAGGTGGAGGAGGAGGATCAGGAGTTTAAGGTCATCTTAGTTTGAGGGCGCTTGCCTCAAACAAAACCTACAAAAATGTCTGATTTTCCAGAGGAAAGTTCCTTCTAATGCACTTGTGTGGCTTTTGCTTGGCTTCTCCTCACTATGGTGTCATAGGGAAGGCAGAAACACCTGAGCCTCAGCCGTCACCTCCGATGGATTGAGCAACTTGTTTGGGTAGAGATTGCAAGTGTCATGTCAGTCAGGTGTGCTCTGGTCTGGCTTTCTTTCGTGACCTTCATTGTGAAGTGTCTCAGAGAAACTGACTTCAGTCATGTAAGAGTGAGTCTAGGTGGGTTTCCCGGTGTGAGGCTGGGATACGGAGTTCAAGTGTACAGGTGCCACGGGAGCCTGGGTCTGACCTGGGCTGCCCAACTCCATCCCATGCCACATTGGTAAGAGCTGTTCAATAGGAGTGAAGTCGTCCAGTTCAGCTCTCCCCTTTTCCTCACACCCTTTTTTTTTTTTTTTTGCTTTTCTGAGACAGGGTTTCTCTGTATACTCTTGGCTGTTCTGGAACTCCCTCTGTAGACCAAGCTGGCCTCGAACTCACAGAGATCCTCCTGCCTCTGCCTCCTGAGTGGTGGGATTAAAGGCATATGCCACCACTGCCCACCCTTTACACCTATTTTTTAAGTTATTTCCATTATGTCTACATTGCGGTGGTGGGGATGGGGGTGGTGTTAGCGAATGTGATGCAGATCTCCATGGAGGCCAGAGCGCTGGATCCCTGTGGAGCTAGGATTATGGGCAGATGGTGGAGACTAAACTTGGGTCCTCTGCAAAGCTCAGGCCAGATATGGTGATAATCCCAGCACCTGGGAGGTGGAGGCAGGGGGATCAGGAGTTCCAGGTCAGCACACAGGTCTCTCTAAGAAAGGAGAGGGCTGCAGAGGCCTTAGTTGGTAAAGTGCTGGGAAGGATGATGATCTGAGTTGCTCCTCAGCACCCATGTGAAAGCCAGGTGCTGTAGCATCTGTGTGTCATTCAGGTACCACACAAAGTCTGACAGCTCCCTGGAGCTTTCTAGCAGGCAGTCCAGCCTACTTAGTGATCTTCAAGCTAATGAGACACTGTCCCAAAGAACAAGGTGGACAGTTTCTGAGGAACTGTGCTTCAGGTCAACCTTTAGCCTACACATGCGCGCGCGCGCGCGCACACACACACACACACAGGAAGAGCAGACAGCAAGTTTCCTGAGGACAAGCTTGTGCTCAGTAAATACCTGGTCATTCCATGCTAGATTTCTGCCTGCCTCAACCACCTTGTCACCTTGTGTCCTAAGGAACAGTGTCTCCAGCCATGTCTTCAGCTATGAAGAGCCCTTCCCAGACAGCCACTGCCCCATTCAAGAGCCAACAGCCACCAACAGCCACCCCCAGCAGAACTAAACTCCAGCCTCACTTTACTGTCCTTTTCTTGATACATCCCAGCCATGGCTGCTCCTTAGTGTTCCACAGCTTGTCACAGTTCTGTCCCTTCACAGCCTTTTCTCCGTTTCGAATGCCCCTCTCCTCTAGACTGTCACGTCACACCTGCATGTGGGTGCACATCTGTGTATGTGTGCATTTGTTTATCCATGAGTTTGTGCTTACATGTGTGCATGTGCGTTTGCATGGGTGCATGCACATGGGTATGCATGCTTTGTGCACGTGTGTGCTGCTTTGCTGCTGGTGATAGTATGCTCTTGTGCATACTAAAGTGTTCTACCTACTGAGCTACACCCCCAGCCCTAAATTCAATTCTAAGCCCCCTTCTTTCTGAAGACTTTCCCACATCTTAAGCACAAAGCCTTCAGACCCCTGCTTCCTACAGCCTGCTGCTCAGACTTTGACCCTGTCACACATTGTGGTGGCCTTGCCTTCCACAGACTATCCTGGGGTGTCTGTCTTGAAATCTCTAGTGTCTAACTAGGTCCCGGCTGAAGAAAACTTTGTTGGATGCTTAATAAGGAAATGGACAAGACAGCTGACTTTGCCGCTTTGGAGCTTCGCTCTGTCCTCTGTCCCTGAGTACTGTCATTGCCCCACTGCCTGTGAGGAGGAAGGGCTCTGACTTCATGCCCATGGAAGAAGAGCTGCAGCTTAGGTCTATATATCTCCACCACAACAGTCAGGAATACCAACAGGGGCTGGCAAGGTGGCTCACCAAGACGAGACATTTGCCACCAAGTCGGATGACCTGAGTTTGACCCCTAAGGACCTTCATGGTGAGGGGAGGAAACTGTACTGACTAGTTTTATGTCATCTTGACACAAGCCAGAGGCGTTTGGAAAGAGGGAGGAAGCAAGCCAGCAAGCAGCACTCCTCCACTGTCTCGGCTTCAGTGCCTGCCTCGAGTTTCTGCCCCTGACCTCCCTAATGATGACTACAAACTATGAAATAAACTGCCAGCTGTGGTGGCCCACGCCTTTAATCCCGGCACTTGAGAGGCAGAGGCAGGCGGATCTCTGTGAGTGTGAGGCCAGCCTGGTCTACACAGTGAGTTCCAGAACAGCCAGAGCTACCCAGAGGAACCCTGTCTCAGGGAGGGGGTGGGGGGAGGATGAAATAAACCTTTTGCTCCCCAAGTTGCTTTTGGTCAGGGTGTTTATCACAACAATAGAAACCCTAACTAAGGGGTTGGGGATTTAGCTCAGTGGTAGAGCGCTTGCTAGGCAAGCACAAGGCCCTGGGTTCAGTCCTCAGCTCTGAAAAAAAAAGAAACCCTAAGACAGGAACCAACTCCTGCCTGTTGTCCTCTGACTTCCACACACTGTTGGCACATATGCACCTACACACACACACACACACACACACACACACACACACTCACACACCACACACAGACACACACACACACAAACACACACACACACACACACACACACACACACACACACACACACGCACACGCACACATACACACAAATGTAAAGAAAAAATGAATGCCAACTTGATTGCTAGAATTTTCTGTCTTCTAGGACCTTCTGCTGCTGTGCCTGGCATGAACAACTTGGGTCCATCCAGTTCCAGCTGTCCTCGAGTGTTTCCGCCACAGCCTGGGACTCTGATGTCAATGGGTCCTGGACATGCTCCTGTTTCTTCTCTCCCCTCCAGCTCAGGCCAGCAGGACCGAGGAGTGGCCCAGTTTACTGGGTCTCAGAGCTTGCCTCAGAGCAGCCTTTATGGCATGGCCTCTGGCCTACCCCAGATAGTTGCCCAGCCCCCACCACAGGCTACCAGTGCACATGCCCACATTCCACGGCAGACCAATGTGGGCCAAAATGCCTCCACTCCAGCTGCCTATGGACAGAACTCTCTGGGGAGTGCTGGCCTCTCCCAGCAGCACAGTAAGGGAACCCTGCCTCCTGGTTTAACAAAGCCACAAGTCCCAAGGGTGTCAGCAGCCATGGGAGGCCAGAATGCCTCATGGCAACATCAGGGAATGCCAAACCTGAGCAGCCAGACGCCAGGGAACAGCAGCGTGAGCCCCTTCACTGCAGCTTCCGGTTTCCACATGCAGCAGGCTCACCTGAAAATCCCTGGCCAGCAGTTCTCCCAAGCCATGCCCAGCAGGCCCATGGCCCCCATGAGTTCAGCAGGTGCAGCAGGCTCATTGCTGCCCCCAGGGAGCACCCAGCAGAGGAACGGTGCCCCTGCACCTACCCCTCCCCAAGCAGCCCCTCAGCAGGGCTTGCCCGGCCTAAGCCCCGCAGGGCCTGAGCTGGGGGCCTTTAGCCAGAGCCCCACTTCACAGATGAACAGCAGGGCGGGGCTGCACTGCACTCAGGCCTACCCTGGGAGGACCATGGGCCAAGAGCTGCCCTTCGCCTTCAGCGGGCAGCCAGGGAGCAGTGGGCTGTCCAGTGTGGCTGGACACACTGACCTGATCGACTCACTGTTGAAGAACAGGACTTCTGAAGAGTGGATCAATGAGCTGGACGATCTTCTAGGGTCACAGTAACAGGAAGTTGTGTGTTTTCCGTGTTAGATATCTTATATTTTTGTTCTCAGACTCAAGAAAGAGCAACTACTTTGGACCAAAAGCCCAGGGCCCAGAGAGCTAGGCCAGTAGAACTTAAGGCACAGCTGAAGCCGGCTCTGGTCAGTGTCTGCTGGTCCACTGGGCTGGCCCAGCCCATTGGCATCACTACCTGAGGGTGGGATCGCAGGAGAGGGGTTTGAAAGGTGGCTTCCTACCCACATGACCAAAAAGCCAGTGGAAACAATTAAGCCCCACCATGTCAGGCTTATCAAAAACAATGTGCTGTGTTTTTACCCAGATTTCTTCACTTGCCTCAAGGCTGGGAACAAATTTCTGTTGAAATTTTAAATAGAATAACTTGCATTTTGTAGCATAGCAGTAACTTTTTTAATTTAAGATTTTTAAGCAGATTAGGATAGGTGGTGGTTGTACTCGTAAGCGGCACTGGAGACCTGGGGTTTCCTTTTGAGTCGGAGCTTTCTATTCCTGCTCTGTCAGCTTTCATGGTCACTGGAAATCATTGCCACAAGTCTAGGCTGTGGCTGCAGATGCCAAAATGATCAGGATGCCACAAGATGGTAGATCGAGTGGTCCAGATCGGGTCCTTCCTTAAGCTCCTACTTCCTAGCTGCCACTCACTCTGGGATACTGGGCCCCCGAGGGTCCAGCCTCTGCATCTCTGACAACCCGTATTTACCACGGCAGCAGTGCCGTTCAGTGTGCACACCTCTTTCCTCCTCCACATCGCCCCATGACCCTTCTTCCTGCCTCCTCATCCTCTTCCAGCCAAACTGGGAAATGGTGATTCACTTTACTACATTAGAGGAGGAAAAGTCAAACTCCTTAGGGAGCCTGAAGGCTGCAGGCAGCCCGCCGCCCAGGAGTCACTCTGCCCTTTCCCGCCATGCTTGCGCTTCTCCCGCGGCTGGCGATTTGCACTTTGAAAGTGGCTTTATAACACTAACCCATCCTTGCTAAAGATGCGAGTGCATTCTCTCTGAGGTCTGTTGATGACCACAGACTGGAGCGTGGCGAGGGGGCTGCCGACAGCGCTTGTCCTTACCACAAGCAAGATGGCGAGACCTTTAGCAGGATGGCGGAGGGAAAGGTGTTTGCTGGAGTGACTTGCGTGCCGAGTGGTCTGTAGAGGAACCACAGCTCTGCCCATTGTCCTGGGTCCCAGAACTCTTGATCCAGAGTAAAGAACTGAGCCAAGGGAATGACGAGGGCAGCCAGCACACTTGGAGGTCAGGGGTGTACACACTGCTCACTAGTTTGCACCGGCAGTGCCTTTCCCACTGAGGGCACCAGTGCTCTCAGTCCTTGTCTCATAGCCATTTCTCCTACCGCCTGCCCTCCCCAGAAACTCAGTTCAGCTCTAAAGCAGGTGAATCCTAAAGCCAGTGAAGATGCCACCCTCTGCTCATCCCCCAGTTGTAGGGGGAAGAGGGTGACTTCAGCAGGTTCTCTACCAAAAACGTGGCCGAGGGCTGGCGCCGGGTCCTGGTTCCTCTTCCAGCCTCCCGTGACAGCTGCCCCCCTCCTGCCCCCATCGCCCAGGGCACGCCAGCCAGCCAGCCCCCACTCTACCTGAGGCCCAGGCTGGCCACACGGGCAGTGGGCGGCTCACTTGCTGCAGTGTCATAGCAATAAAATGTGATTCTTGGGGTCCCCCCAGAGCTGCCCATGGCTTTATTTATGAGTCTGGCTTTGAGGAGTTGGGAAGAGGTGACCCCACTTCCTCGCACATCCCATCTTCTCAGAGCCATGCCTCAGGCAGAAAAGGGTGCTCGGACTTTGTTCTACACATGTGCTTTGTGTAAATAAATGTTTACAATTTTATATTGAAGATGAGATAAGTGTTAGAGCGTCCAACTGTATATTTTTTACTTTTATAGATTTTAAAACTGATCCTTTATATGTGTTTGGAGCTATGATAAGTTTTATGGCAAGCAGTTGGTATTGTTAACTTTTTGGTCATCAAAAGTGCATAAAAGTCCTATTAATCCCCTTATTCTGCTTCCCTTAGCTCTGGTATACACCAAAAAGAAGTCTTTACTTTCCTTGTGTTATAAAAATAATAAAAATATTTTACTAGTATGGAAACCACCGGTGTGTTGGACTTCCGTGGGGTGGACTAGCAAGGGACATTTGACAGTGCCAATCTCCCTGATGGAACTTTGCTCTCTTCCTCTGTCTGTTGGAGGCTCCCTAGATGGTGGCAGTGAAGATAGGTAGAGCCACTGGCATGCTGCTAAAGAAGAGTCCTTTCACTGTGGTCAGACCAAGACCTGGAAAAGAACACATTCCAGGTAGTCAGTGGAAGTGGGCACGAAAAGTGGGGCTGCTGGCTAGCAATGGCACCCTGGAAAAGATGAATCTCCAAAGGCCTTCCTGATAGCCCGTAAGAATGATCCTCCTACTTCAGCCCCCTGGGTGCTGAAATTAGACACACCACTGTGCCCAGACAATAAACTCAGCCACTAGTATTTTTTTAAAGGAACAGAAAATGAACTAAGGATGCCAGTGCATGTTAAACAGGAAGGGGCAGCATGCTAAGGCACTGCGGGGCACTGCCTGTAGGAGCCAGTCCAGAGGACCGTCAGTGCTGGATTGGGGGCAGGGAGAGCTCAGTGGCAGCCCTCTGCTGCGATACAGGACTTCCACCTTGGCGGAACTCCAGCAAGCAGTATAACAGGCTTGGCTCTTGGAAGCTTTGAGGAGGCCACCATCCTCACTAAGGGAAGTCACAATGCAGAAGTGACTTTCAGATGGTTGGGGAGAGGGAGCAGACATCTATAGGCACAATTATTCTGGGATGGAGTGCTCTGTGATTGGTGGGCCTCAGCTCACCAGCCAGATACATCTAGTAGGTCTCAGAGCACATTCCATTTACCAGAAAGAAAAAGCATTCGTGGGAAGCCAGCCCAGGCCTCTCTGTGAAGCTGTGGGTTCCTCCTAGGGCCAGCCTGCCAGTAGAAGAGGTGCCCTGATAGCAATGAAGATTAAGGATCTTGAAGAAATAGGGTCAGGAGGCAGCTCAGGACCTCCCAGAAGCCAGACCGGGTCAGTTATCATAAGCCCATGGGAGGTGGAGACAGAAGAATCACCTCAAGTTCCAGGTCAGCCGGGCTATAGAACAAGAAGCAAACTCAAGTACATCGGTGTGCTCCTAAGTGTCCAGGCTGGAGGGGCAGCCAGCAGTTCCTCACCTCTGGAGGGCTGGGGAGAGGTCAGTGGATAGGAGCACAGCCCAGGCTACCTACAGCCAGCCTCCGTCAAAGATGCTCAGTTTGTGATCGCTCCACCTCTGCACAGTGGGAACTGGAGGTGTGGTCAGGAGAAACTGCTTTAGAGTCTGAGTCTGGGTGTTTTCCCAGGCCACCCACACCCAGCACTGCCTTCTCACGAGGCTTGGTGCTGACGCAAGTGCAACTCATAGGTGTCACCGCAGCCTGAAGGAAAGCATGGAGGCTCTGCGTTTGCCGTTGCTGAGCTGGCCAAGTGTACAATAGTAAATGTCATAAAGTTAAAAGAAATCGTGGAGTATGAGCAGTGTGTCGTATGTCTAGACTCTAGCACTCAAAAGGCTGAGGGAAAGGCTCGTGTGAGCCCAGTATTTCAAGGCCAGTTTGAGAGAGCATGAAGGAATGAGAGGGAGGGAGGGAGGGAAGAAAAGAAGGAAGAAAAGGAAGAGTTGGAAGGGATGGATTTACAAAGAAAAGATGGGAAGTGGGTGGTCGGCTCGGTGGTTAAAGGCACTGGCTGCTCTTCCAGAGAACCTGGTTTCAGTTCCCAGCACCAACATGGCAGCTCACAACCACCTGTGACTCCAGCTCTAGGGGCCCAACACTCCTGATTCTGGGGGCATCTGGCATGGACATGCTGAACATACATGGAAGGCTAAGCAAATCTGCAGACAGAAAGATGGCATTGGATCAATAACAGGAATGGAGAGAATCCCAGAGAGCCTGGAGCAGCTGGAGTGCTGCTGACCCGGTTACCATGGCAACCCTAGAAAAGCGGCAGCTACCACCGCACTATCATCACCTCCATGAGTGGCAAAACTGACACCCAGTAGCCACCGGCTAACACCAGCTCCAATCCGAAGCCTAGTACCGCAAGCAGCCCTGGCCCAGGCGGCCTGAAGACTGCAGTGGCCCCGTGACAGGAACAAAAAGGTTATCTCAGTCAAGGTTTTGTGAACAGTAGAACGGTTTGATGTAAGCAGTAGATAGGGAGGCCACACATGAAGGCACTCCCCTTTAATCCTAGAACTCAGGAGGCATGGGCAGGTGGATCTCAGCAAGTTTCAGGCCAGCCCCTGGAAGGACTCCAAAGTTTGGAGTCACTGTGGTGGTCAATGCCGAGGTAGAAATGGATTCAGAGGCAGCCAGCGTTACCAGGCCTGGTGGAGGGACAGTCCACAACAGTAAATACACAGCAAAGGGAACCACTGTTGACACTATCTGCTTCCTAGGGGTTCTTCATGCAGTAACCAGCAGGATTACCCCAATGGTGTAGGGGTGGGGGTGGCAGAGCACTCCTGAAGGCCAGACCCAACAAGGCCGGCCCTGCTGCAGGGGGAAGTTCCCACCTTAATCTACAGAAGACTGAGCAGACCAGTTCCCAGCTTTCTGTGCTGGGAAGAGTGATGGAGGCCGCAAACAGCCACCGTGCAGGACAGAAGGGTAGGCCAGGGAGAGAGACCATGTGGAGATGGTGATAGACCAGCTCCACATAGCCTTCCTGGCCAAAGAGCCTAAAAAGGATGGCAAGGAAAGTCAGAGCCCAAGGTCAACAGCCACCTCAGCATCAGTATTAACAACTTCAGCTGCCTACACAGATGCCCAGGGCACCCTAAACCAAAAGATGGCAGAGACAACTAGCTGAGAATCTGACCCCTCCCGAGGCTGAGCAGGGCAAGGCTGAGCAAAAGCTGGCTCAGCATCTCAGCCATCATTTGGTTTAGCCATCCGTGTAGAAATGCGTGTGCAATCACAGCTGTAGGAAATGAGAGATCGGGCAGAAAGCCTCCGGGCTTGCCCATTGACCAGGTACACTAGAACTATCCACACCGTCACACAGCGTGGGGTTTTTATTATTTTTACGCAAAGACATGTCTGTTTGGTAATGATGTTCTGTTTGCTTTCCTGTGGCTGTGATAAACACCATGGCCAAGGGCACCTTGGAGAGGAAAGGGTTTATTTCACCGTACAACTCTCAAGTCCCACTCCACCAAACAGAGAAATCAGGGAAGAAGCTCAAGGCAGGAAGTGGGGCAGATGTCATAGAGGAACTCTGCTTCCTCCACCGTGGCTTACCCACCTTCTTTACTTATTCACCCCAGGACCACCTGCCCAGGGGTGGCATGCTACACAGTAGGCTGGGCCCTCTGGTGTCAATCTTTAACAAGAAAATGCTCCACCACGCACATCCACTAGTTAGTCTGACGGAGTCTACTACTTCCCAGGTGACTCTAGTTTATTAAGTTGACAAAATTGGGCTGGAGAGATGGCTCAGAGGTTAAGAGCACTGACTGCTCTTCCAGAGGTCCTGAGTTCAATTCCCAGCACCCACATGGTGGCTCACAACCATCTGTAATGAAAGCTGGTGCCCTCTTCTGGCCTGCAGACATACATGCAGGCAGAACATTGTATACACAATAAGTAAAAATAAATCTTTAAAAAATATATAAAAAAACAAAAAACAAAAAAAAAAAAAATTAACCAAGTTTACCCCTTGTTAACATCACGTACAAAGCATCACTGTTAGCCCATATGTTTCTCTTCTTGCTTGTACCAAGATCATGTTAATGTTACCAAGATTAATGTTAACAATAAACATAGTACAACTTTTAAAAAGTCCAAACACTCCAGAGGCAGGGGCAGGAGAATCTGTGGGTTCGAGGCCAGCCTGGTCTACAGAAGGATAGCCAGGGCTACATAGAGAGACACTGTCTCAAAAAAATTAAAACAAAAATAGAAAAGTAGCTAAGACAACCTGTTAGAATTCTGCCCTCACTCCAGCTACATGCACCTTACATCATTGGTGTGCACTGGTGACTACCCACATGGCGTGGTCACGCAATCAGCGCATGCGTGGTGTAGGTCTGTACCAGGAGCCCTTAAGAGCTGGACACAGACCCTGCCCTCCCTCTCTGCTCTGCTCTCTCTCCTCCCACCCCACCATCTTTCTCTCTCTTTCCTCCCCAGGCCTGGTCCTTTTGTCCCTCCTCCCCTTCCTCCTAATAAAGCTCTGTGCTACTAAGCAACCGGGTTCAGCAACCAGGTTCTGTCGTGACCATGACCTTTCTGCCGGTAACCAGTGTCACTTATCATTCATTTCATTGGTGCCACCGAGACTCGGATAGGACATTCTGCCCGCTCTGCCTTCGGAGCTGAGTGTTGGAAACCTATACTGAGGTTCATTGGACTTGCGACTGCCCACTCCACTTTTTTCATCTGCCTAGCCGCCAGACCCGCGCACCACACCTGCCAACCAGATTGGTGAGTTTTTCCCCTTTCCAACCCCTGCTATTTCCCGAGACTATAGCCTGAGATATATTCCTTGCACCAGACCCCCCCCGGGGGGGGAGGGGTAGTCCTCAGGCTGCACAGACACCGACTCATTCTCTTTCTTGACGAAGAGGTCAAGGCTGTCGGACTCTGGGGGAGGGGGTGTCCTTGTGCTGCGTACGCTCCCAGCCCTTACTCCTCTCTTGATGAAGCGGGGTGTGTGTGTGTGTGTGTGTGTGTGTGTGTGTGTGTGTGCGTGTAACCTGTGCTGATTCACAGATCCTTCTCCAACCTCGGGGACGCCTGGGACTGGAGTCTGATCCTGTTTCTTTATTTTAATTTTTTATTTTTCTCTCTTGGCGCTACAACTACGGGACATAGGGGCTTCCTTCTCGTGGTTCCATTCCTCCTCTGATAAATGCCTCAGATATCCCTAGATACCAGTAAATTTGGCCACATAATGGCTGCTTGAACTCTGATATTTCAAGGGAATTATCTACCTTCTGCCAGCAAATGGGCAAATGA
Organism: Peromyscus leucopus; assembly: GCF_004664715.2. Classification (NCBI taxonomy): domain Eukaryota; kingdom Metazoa; phylum Chordata; class Mammalia; order Rodentia; family Cricetidae; genus Peromyscus; species Peromyscus leucopus. The sequence continues at coordinate 33,355,027 of NC_051086.1, read as the reverse complement.
AAAGAATTACCTTATCCCCATGCTTTTTTTTTTTTTTTTTTGGTTTTTCGAGACAGGGTTTCTCTGTGTAGCTCTGCGCCTTTCCTGGAACTCACTTGGTAGTCCAGGCTGGCCTCGAACTCACAGAGATCCGCCTGGCTCTGCCTCCCGAGTGCTGGGATTAAAGGCGTGCACCACCACCGCCCGGCGCTTATCCCCATGCTTTTACCCAAGATCCTCTCCCTTTCTGACTCTCCTGACCATGTGCATTCCTATACCTAAGGAATCTCTGACTCCACAGAACCTTGTCTTATCTGTTCTCCGCTCTGTGCTCTGCTCTCCACTCTCCAATACGGGGCAGGCCGCTTCTGGCCAACCCTGGCTCTCACCTCAACTCAACCTTAACTCCTCCCACTCATTCTCAAGCTGCCCTGAGGAGCACAGACCGGTCTGAAAGCAGGCTAGGATGCATGCAAATAAGTTTACGATCAGGACCCACATGGGGATCACAGTAGTAAGGATGGCTCTCTAGCCAAAGATCAGTTCACACCCTGCCTCCTGGTGGGTCTTCCTAAAGCTGTCCTCAAGCCAGCAGACATAAAAAAAAAAAAAATTTTTTTTTCAAGACACGGAATAAAATCTGTCTCTTGTCTCCCAGACCTCCCCAACATAAGGGCTAAAACTTAAGCATCTGGAGAGCAAGGCTCCTGACCCAACAGGCAGAAGTTTCAGCTGTGGCATTTAAGGTACGCCAGGAGAGATGAAAAAGCCCCAGAACAGAATTGCCAAGTGCTGGCACACTGTCCGAACTGACTTCCGAAAGCTGCTGGGTCCCTGTTTTAAGTGGGGGCGGGGGAGGCCACACAAGCTAGTGCTCGCCCTGCCGGGCCATCAATTGAGCCTTGTTCAAAGTGCCACCTAGAAAGACAACCAGTCAGCTGACTGCACCCAGGCACCAAGGGGCATGGGAGCATCAAGCTGAGACCTCCAGCAGACCTGGGCTTGGCCACAGGCTTGCTTGCAGCAAACCTAGAACACAGCATGGAAGTGATCTGTTTCTTTCCTTCTGAACTCCAGAGCCACTCACCCAGTCCTGAGGGTTTTGGGGTCTCTCCCCTCCTCATTTCCCTATTGTCAGGGTAGGGAGGACAGCCTTACCCACCTCACCAGACTTAATTGTACTTTCAGTTACTTAATGGGAAAAGATTTCCAGCTAAGGTAGGAGCTTTCATTTCATTTGCTCCCTCCTTGTGCCTCACTCCAGACCAGTCAGCAGGGCTTCCCATGCAGACACACAGACAGGGCCCTGCTCTCTGCCTTGTGCCTAATTCCAAAGAAATAAGTTCTCATGTACTGCAAGCTTTTCTCTTCCCAGTTCCTCTCCTAACTCACTGCTCAGCTAATGGTGAAGGACCACCACAGAACTGGAGTCCAGGGATCATCAAGTAAGAAACTGTAACAGCTAAAAGGTATTTACACCCCCAGACCCAAAAGTGTCTGGGCTCTGCAAAAACAGACTCTAATGTAACAGTCTATCACTGTTAAATGCTCTCAACAATTGATCACCTGTGTCTCCTGGATGCTAAACTAGTAAAGCAAACAGGTGCCTCAAAATAATCTGTCTCTGATAAGACTTAACATGTTCCAATCTCTGTCTCTCCCATTAACACCCTAACCAATACAGTACTAAACACTACAATGGTCACTAATCTTCTCATGGCTGCTTCTTAACATGTTCAAAATTTTTCCAAAGCTCCAGAAACCAGGTTAAATCCCTCTGGACAGGTCAGATCTACTTCAGATAAGTGCCAAACACAAACTCCCTGGTCTGAGAACAGTCCAAAGAAAATAAAAATAATAATGATTCTTTTTTCCTAAGCTTTCTCTGTCTCACAGCGTCCTGTCAGACACAAAGGTGGCCAGATTGCCAAGCCGAGAGGGATGGACATCTCCGAAGCAGCAGGACAGCCCACCATCCAGGACGCCCCAAGTCAGCTGGAAGCAGTTTTTCTGGGAGAAATGACGCCCCTATTCCTGTTCACTTGCTTTTTTATAATAAGCAATGAGTCTGGAATGTTAGAATTCTGCCCTCACTCCAGCTACATGTGTCTTACATCACCAGTGTGCACTGGCGACTACATGCATGCAGCATGGTCACGCAATCTGCGCATGCGTGGTGTAGCTCCAAACCGGGATCCCTTAAAAGCCGGTTGCAGACCCCGCCCTCTCTCTCTGCTCTGCTCTCTCTCCTCCCACCCCACCATCTTTCTCTCTCTTTCCTCCCCAGGCCTGGTCCTTTTGTCCCTCCTCCCCTTCCTCCTAATAAAGCTCTGTGCTACTAAGCAACTGGGTTCTGTCGTGACTGTGACCTTTCTGCCGGTAACCAGCACCATTTATCATTCATTCACAACCCCTTTGTGCCCTCAAAACCAGTAGCATGAGGGAGACTCTTACACATTCCTAATTCTGCTTCCGGCTTGAGATGCAGCCTTGCCCTCCCTTATCTCAACTGGGCCACAACCGACCCTCAGGAAATACTCCTCAGATGATTTTGCCTCAATGATGCTGCTCTTTTCTTAATTCCAGCTGATTAATGCAGTATCCATTGTCCCAGTGAGGCAAAGGTTTCATTTCCACAGACTCTTAGTCCCAAATATCACACAAATAGGAACAGTTCTGTAGAGCGCTGCTTGATCCAAAACAGAGGTTCTCAACTTGTGGGTCGCAACCCCTTTATAAACCTCTATCTCCAAAAAAGGTATTTACATTAAATTTATAACAGTAGCAAACTGACAGTTAGGAAGTAGCAATGAGAATAATTTTATGGTTGGGGTCACCTCAACATAAGGAACTGTATTAAAGGGTCGCATCATTAGGAGGGTTGAGGACCACTGGTCTAAAGCCTCACAAACCGGGCCCCACAGCACACTGCTCTCAGCATTACCTTCCAAGTTCCCACAACAGCTCTTCCGGCTCTGAGCATTCAGTGGCTTTTCCAGTTCAAAGCTCCAAAAGCCTCCACCTTCGCCCAGTGAACAGTCCAAGGTTTAAGAGGGCAGGTCCCTTACAGCATCATCCCATGTTCCTTTGACCAAGTTCCTGTTACTGTGATGAACACTGTGACCAAACGCAATACAGAGAGGAAAGGGTTAATCTCAACGTACAAGTCCCAGGTCGTAAGGCCACCACAAGGACATCAGGGCAGGCACCCGGAGACAGGAACCTTGTTTACTGGCTTGGTCAGTTTGCTTGTTTATACAACCCAGGACCACCTGTGTAGTGGTGGCACAGCCCACAGTGGGCTGGGCCCTCCCACATCAGTCATTAATCACGAAGATCTCCCACAGGCTTGCCTATAGATCAGCTTTTCAATTGAGGTTCCTTTTCCCCATGTGACTCTAGTTGGTGTCAAACTGGCAAAAAGTAGCCAGCATAAATGATAAACATTTTGTTTTGTTTTGAGACAGGGTGTGTACCCCTGGCTGGCCTTGAACTCACAGACATCTTTCTCTGCCTCCTGAGTGCTGGCCTTAAAGCAGGTGCCACCATGCCCAGCCAATAAACATTTTTTTTTTTAAGATTTATTTATATAGTGTTCTGCCTACATGTATGCCTACTCACCAGAAGAGGGCACCAGATCTCATTATAGATGGTTGTGAGCCACAGTGTGGTTGCTGGGAATTGAACTCAAGACCTCTGGAAGAGCAGTAAGTGCTCTTAACCTCTGAGCCATCTCTCCAGCCCAATAAACATATTTTTTAAGGCACAACTTTTCTCAAAACATTTTTAAAGGTTTTTTAAAATCAGTTCATATCTGGTCAAGATATGATTTTTTTGTTTTTTTTTTTAAAGAACTCAAGTTTTAATTTTTAGCAAAACTTTACAACTTGACCTTCTTTAAAAAATCACTTTTAATAAAGGTCTTAAAAATGACTTTATAAAAAAACCAAAACTAAGGCCGAGTTTGCTCCTTTGGTCACACACGTGCCAAGCTGCAGGAAGGTGGGTGCTGGGGACACTAGGGGCAGAGGTGTCATTCAAAGAGATGTCCACCGAAAGAGCCACGATGTTACCCATCGTGTTCTTGACATTGGTGCGGACAAGTCAATTCTGTTTTGTTTTGTTTTTTCTTTATTTTTCTTTTATGTGCATTGGTGTTTTACTGGCATATTTGTCTGTGTGAGGAGATCTCTGGAACTGGAGTTACAGACAATTGTGAGCTGCCATGTGGGTACTGGGACTAGAACTTGGATCCTCAGGAAGAGCAGCCAGTGCTCTTAATGACTGAGTCATCTCTCCAGCCCCTTGTTTTGGTTTTCTAGACAGGGTTTCTCTGTGTATCCCTGGCTGTCCTGGAACTCACTCTGTAAACCAAGCTGGCTTCAAACTCAGAGAGCCGCCTGCCTCTGCCTCCTGAGTGCTGGGACTAGAAGTATAAGCCACCACTGCCCAGCTGGTACATTCACCCGTTTTAGATGCCCAGTTCAGTGGGTGTTTTGGTATACTCATAGAGCTGTGGAGCCATCGTCCAGTCACACAACATTTTCATTAGATCACCCGGCATCAAGTCAGTTCTTACCAAGAGAATACATGTGTGCCAAGCATATGTCAAACATTCTAAGAGAGCAACATGATGGATGACACAGGCTGTGATCTCTCAACATCCAGGAAGCAGGGGCAGGAGTGTGGCTGTAACTTCAAGTTACATGTCAAGTTCCAGGCCAGCCAAGGCTACATAGCAAGATTCTGTCTCAAAAACAGAAGTAGGGACCAGTGGGACAGCCTATCCGGTAAAGATACTTGCCAGCAAACCTGACAATCCATCCCCAGAACCCATGTAAAGGTAGGAGAGAACTGGTCTCTCAAAGCTGTCCTCTGAGCTCCATAAGCACCCACGTTATAACTGCATGCACACAACAACAACATTCTTAGAGCCCAGACAGCTTCCTGAAACGGTCAGAGAAGTAGGAAACCAAAGAGAAGGATGTCTGTCCAGCTTCAGCCAGCCTGCTCCATCTGGAGCAGCACACAGGCTGCTCCATTCGCCGGGTTGACGGCATGATGGCATAAACAATAATAAAGGACACTGGGTTGTAAAAAGTAAAAGTAACTTTAGGTGACAGTTTCACCTGGTCCTTTGAGTTTCTCATGCCAAGAAAAGAGCCCAGTGGGAGAAGCTGAGCCTGAGCCTCAGGAGCGGAAGTAGACAGACAGGCGAAAGAGCACCAAATGTGAGCCAGGCACAACTCCACCTCTGTCCTCTTCGGGACGCAGCATAGGAGAGGCTGAGGCAGGAGGATTCCAGCAACTCTGAGGCTGACTGGGGCCATGTGAGACCCTGACTCAGGAAACAATCAAATAAAAGGTGAAAGACGGGGCAGTCACGAGGCCCCGTGTTCAGATGCCGTGGGGGCATGCAGACATCAGCTTTAGTGGAGTAGGTCATCCCAGGAACAGAGGTCAGAACCTGCTAGGGCAGTGCTGCAGTTTGGGCAGTTCCCTTTCTGCCGTTGGTGCATGGCTCACTTCACAGCAGGCGCCATGCCAGCGCCACACTTGGTACCACCACCTGCAGGACAGACCGACATCATGTGCTTCCTGTGATAAGACACCGAGAACCCTCGACAGCGCTACCCTTGTCGAGGGGGCATTAATCAGCTTCCGCCCTGCAGAAACCTCAGACTCTGAATCAGCAGACTGCCCAGCAGCCAGCGTGAAAGACTCGTGAACCCAGAGACTTCTCCAGACTACAGGACACAAAGATGCCAGGAAACTTGGAGTGTAGCTCAGTGGTAGAACACTTGTGGGGACCTGGGCTGGACACCCCGCTGTCCTCATACAACACAAAGAAAGGGGATAGAGAGATGGCCCTGTGTTTAAGAGTTCTTCCCACTCTTGCAGATGACCCAAGTTGGGCTTCAAGCATCCATCCTGAAAGGCTCACAACCAGCTCTAACGCCAGCCCCAGGGAGATCTCACACCTCTGGCCTCTGCAGGCGTGTGCACCCATGTTCACATACCTACATGCACACACACACACACACACACACACACACACACACACACACACACACGTCAAAATAAATCTAAAGAGAGAAAAGAAAGAGAGCCAGGCATGGTAGTCCAAGCCTTTAATCCCAGCACTCTGGAGGAAGAGGCAGGTGGATCTCTGAATTCAGGGCCAAACTCACTACACTGGGAGTTCCAGGCTTGCCAGGACTACACGGTGACACCCGGTCTTGTTTTTTTTGTTTTTTTGTTTTTTTTTTCTCCCAAGATGGGATTTCTCTGTGTGACCCTGGCTATCCTGAAACTTGCTCTGTAGACCACACTGGCCTCTGCCTCCTGAGTGCTGGGATTAAAGGTGTGTCCCACCACTGCCTGGCTCTGTCCCATTCTCTTTATGTCTAGGTACAAGACCAGAAAGGCCTATCTGGCCTGAACTAGTTTTGGGTGCACATAGGGCAAAACTATATCCTTAAGTGATCTTTTTAAGGAGACGCTCCTATTTACCATCTTATGCCTATGCATGAGTGGGCATGCATATAATTAAAATCAGATGCATTATGGGAAGGGACATGCATTGTAGACAAAAACAACTATATGGGCTGGGAGGTGGTGGTCTACAGAGCGAGTTCGAGGCCAGCCTGGTCTACAGAGCGAGTTCCAGGACAGCCAGGGCTACACAGAGAAACCCTGTCTTGAAAAACAAAACATTTAAGGATAGCATCATGTTGCCCAGGCTGGCCTCAGACTCTATGTTAGTGCTGAGGATTCCCTTAACCTTCTGACCCTTCGGTCTCCGCCTCCGGATGACTAGAATTACAGGCATGTGCCGTCAGGATTGGTCTGTGAAGTGTTAGGTGTCAAACCCAGGGCTTCAAACATGCTAGGCAAGCACTCACAGCTAAGCTGTATTTCCCGGTTTCTAAGATGACTTTCTCGAGCAGTTTGTCAGGGCGACAGAAAGCTAACCCAGTTACAGAGCTTTATAAGATAACGTGGGAGACTGTCGTGATGATCTGAGAGGTAGAAAAAAATCACTTAGCTCAGATACAAAAATTAACTTGTTAAGATTAAATTAAGAGTTTGTGTGCACCCTTTAATCCCAGCACTCAGGAGACAGAGGTAACTTCAGAGTTCCGGGCTAGCTGGGGCTACACAGTGAAAAGGGGGCGGGGGTTGGTTTGGGGCTGGTGGTTAAGGGCACCAGCTGCTCTTCCAGAGGAACCAGGCTCACTTCCCAGCACCCACATGGCAGCTCACAACTTTCAATAACTCCAGTTCCACAGGATCCAGGGCCCTCTTCTGGTCTCCATAGGCACTGCATGCACATGGGGCATAGAAACACATGCAGACAAAACATCCATGTGCATAAAAATAATTTTTAAAAAGTCCACCTGCCTCTGCCTCCCAAATGCCGGAATTAAAGTGTCCACCATCACACCCAGCACAAAGCCCCTTGTCCTCTGAGCCCCAGGCACAGCTGGCTGCCTTTCCTCCTGTCTAACTGGGTCACTATAGGATTCCCAAATGTGAAATCTGCTGCCTTCAGAACCCAAAGAGGCCACGTCTTATGCTCCGTTTTCAGTGGTAGGCAGTCCAAAGCCCAGTCACTTGCACTTCCTTTAAGGAGGCATCTGGCACGGTGGTGGTGATCACTGCCAGGTGGTGAGCCTCGCTGCGAGAGCAAGCCTGGGACCCTGAGTGTGTGCAGCGTTTCTCACCTTCTGCGGTGCCTTGTTCTTATCAAGGCCTCCAGCGCCCTCCTTGCCCATCACGTCAGTTAACATGATGTTGTCAATGCAACGGCCCAAATAGTTGCTATAGAGAGTCTATTTCCTCTGAACCAGAATGAATTAAAATAATCTTGGAGTCATGTGTAATGCCGCACACTTATAATCCAGCACTCAGAAGCAGGAAGATTGCCATAAATTGGACACCAGCTTGGTCTTATACTGAGCTCCAAGGCAGTCAGGGCTATGCAGATAAACTTTGTTAACAAAACAAAACAAAACCCCACACCCAAACAAACTAAAGAGGGGTTGCAGGATAGGGTGTAACTTAGCTGGTAGTGTGCTTGCCTAGCATGCATGAATGGATGGGTTTGATCATTACATCACATAAACCCGATGGACAGAAGAACCCGAAGTTCAAAGGCATCCTCAGCTACATAGAAAGTTCAAGGATAAACCCAGTCCTCAAACAAACACACAACATCAACACGAACAAACAGCTGTCAGGCAAGACTGTAAACATGGAAGGCTGTTCATTCCACAGGCAGGTGCATTGTCTGAGGAGAGGTGGTTTCCCATGAGAAGGGATGGGAACTTACCAATAGCTGAACATCACACTCTGGACCCACACACAGCCCTGCAGCTGGCACCCAGCACCTACCTGGCTGAGTCTGCAGTAACCCACTGCTCGTTAGGGCCTGCTTGCTTCTTACAGGGGCCAGATGGCGAAGGAACTGAGGTCATAATGGGAACCACCCATCCTCTGCATCCTTCAAGGGTGATGCTGAGTCTTCCTTCCTGGATACAATAATGTTTTAGGGTTATTTATTTATTTATTATTTGAGACAGGGTTTCTCTGTGTAGTTTTGGTTTTTGTCCTGGCTCTCGCTCTGTAGACCAGGCTGGCCTTGAATTTACAGAGATCCACCTGGCTCTGCCTGCCGAGTGCTGGGATTAAAGGCATGTGCCACCACCGGCTGGCCGGGGGTTTTGTTTTGTTAATTTTTTTATGGTGCTGAAGATCAAAAACAGGACCTGGTGGTGCTAAACAAGAGTTCTGCCATTGACAAAGTCTCACCATGCAGCCCAGGCCTTGTACCTATGATCCTCTTGCCTTCATCCACACCCAACTCTCAATATATTTTTGAAACTAAATAGAGACTTTCTGTATACACAGGTTCCAGATGTGAGGATCCAACCAACCTTGAATGACAGCTATTCAGAAAACAAAAACTTGTATGTGTACCAGACATATGCATAGCCCTTTCCCTAGTCCTTATTCCCCCAAACAGTAAAAGTATTTGCATAATGTTGATGTATTAAGAATTATAGGGGTCCCTAGGACGACTGTGACATATAATAAATTTCAGTTTTACTCAATTATTGAAAAAAAATAGCCAAATGAATGGAAACACATAAACTATGAACCAAAGGCTGAGGGGCCCCCAGCTGGATCAGGCCCTCTGAATAGGTGAGACAGTTGATTGACTTGATCAGTTTGGGAGGCAACTAGGCAGCGGAACCAAGTCCTGTGCTCATTGCATGAGTTGGCTGTTTGAAACCTGGAGCTTATGCAGGGACACTTGGCTCAGTCTGGGAGGAAGGGACTGGACCTCCCTGGACTGAGTCTACCAGGTTGATCGCAGTCCTCAGGGGAGGATTTGTCCTGGAAGAGGTGGGAATGGGGGGTAGGCTGGGGGTAAGGGAAGGGGGTGGAGGGGGAGAATAGGGGAACCATGACTGATATGTAAACTGAATGTATTGTAAAATTAATATATATATATATATATATATATATATATATATATATATAAGAATTATAGGGGCTGAAGAGATGGCTCAGTGGTTAAGAGCACTGGCTGCTCTTCCAGAGGACCCAGGTTCAATTCCCAGACCCCACATGGCAGCTCACAACTGTCTGTAACTTCAGTTCCAGGAGATCTGACACCCTCATACCAATGCACATAAAATAAAATTAAATAAATTATTTTTTAAAAAGGAATTATAAACCAGCCAGGAAAGCTAGGTGGTGGTGGCACATGCCTTTAATCCCAGCACTCTGGAGGCAGGCTGATCTCTGTGAGTTCGAGGCCAGTCTGGCCTACCAAGTGAGTTCCAGGAAAGGCACAAAGCTACACAGAGAAACCCTGTCTGAAAAAAACCAAAATAAATAAATAAATAAATAAATAAATAAATAAATAAATAAAAATAAACCAGCCAGGAGGTAGTGGCACATGCCTTTAATCCAGCACTTAGGAGGCAGAGGCAGGTCGATCTCCAGCCTGGTCTATAGAGCGAGCTCCAGGACGGCCAAGGCTATACAGAGAAACCCTGTCTTGAAAAACCAAAAGGGGAAAAAAGGACTATAAGCCATCTAGACATGGTTTAAAGTCCACAGGACATTGTGTGTAGCTTATATGTAAACAGTACCCCATTTTACACAAGACTTAAATGTTTGCAGATTTTGGCAACCAAGAGGGGGCTCTGGACCAGTCCCTGGTGGAAAATCAGGGATGATCCAATTCTTTCCACAGTGGGTAGCAGTTCAGATTCTTCTTACTCTGATACCTCTTAGTCTGCACGTCAAGGAACCAAAGTGGGATTCAGCCTGTTTCAGGGAGGATCCCTTGCCCACTAACTGGTGGGGTGACTTGTTGGGAGGATGCTCACCTCGAGTTATGATTCATTATGGCGAGTGGACACAGACTGGGCTGGAGATGTAGCTCATTTGGTAGCATGTTTGCATGAAGCTCTGGGTTCAATCCCCAGCATCAAATAGAAACCAGGCATCGTGGGGACACCGGTAATTCCAACACTTAGGAGGTAGAGGTGAAAAGACCAGGAGTGCCGAGTCATCCCTGGTTGTGAAGCGAATTCCAACCTGGACTATGTAAGACCGCATTCCCCCCTCCCAAAAAAAAGCACAAGTAAACCCATGGTTGGGTCCCTACAAAGGAGACCAGAGAAGACGATGAAGACAAAGTGTTGCCATGACAACAGCACACACTACCAAAAGTCAGATTTTGCAGCTGAGGGCCAGAAAAGGGAAGTTTGTATCCAGGACCACAGGGACAGGAACCCCAGGGTGAGAGACTTCCTTCAGAGCTTGTCAACTGTGAACACCATGTCTAGACATGTGATGTCATCACAGATTACAAAACTCCGGGTTTGGTTCTGTTTGGCACCAGTAAATGACCTTTCACTAGATGTCAGTTCTCAGTTGGGATTTGAACGGATTCAGCCATGACTGAGTTCCTCCAGAGGGAGGCGGGCCAAGGTGGCTCACAAAAGTGCGACCTCCTCTTCCTCCCACTGTGCGTACCAGGCAAGCATTCAACCTCTGACCTCTGACCTCTGAGCTCCAACCCCAGGCTTCTCACTTTTCTGAAACAGGATCTATTGGGTTTTGTTTGTTTACTTGATTTATTTATTTATTTATTTATTTATTTATTTATTTATTTACGGGTTCATCCTTTTATTGGGTATGTTAACAAAAGAGGTTTAGTCAAAAAGACCAAAGCCCATGTCGTCATCAGACTCCTCAGATTCTTCCTTCTTTGCTTCCACTTTCTTCTCCTCAGCTGGGGCAGCAGCAGTCGAGGGGGCAGGACCACCTGCTGGCGGGGCTCCAGCTGCAGATGAGGCTCCCAATGTTGACATTGGCCAGGGCCTTTGCAAACAGGCCAGGCCAGAAGGGTTCAACATTGACACCAGCTGCTTTAATGAGGGCATTGATCTTGTCCTCCGTGACCGTCACCTCGTCGTCGTCGTCGTGCAGGATGAGGGCGGAGTAGATGCAGGCGAGCTCGGAGACGGAGGCCATGTTGCGGACTGCCGGCACGGTGCTAGTCACCAGATGAAGTGAGGGCCTCACCCCAATGCGGCCTTAGCTCCCTCGGAAGAACCGAGCACCTTGGCAGCAGCTGAGGAAAGTACTTGATTTATTTTTATTTTATGTGCACTGGTGTTTTGCCTGCATGTATGCCTGTGTGAGGAGGCCAAATCTCCTGGAACTGGAGTTACAGACAGTTGTGAGCTGCCATGTGGGCTCTGGGAATTGAACTCAGGTCCTCTGGAAGGGCAGTCAGTGTTCTTAACCACTGAGCCATCTGTCCAGTCCCTATAAGTTGGAATTTTTGAACTTGTGGTCCTCCTGCCTCTGCCTACCAAGTGTCAGGATAACAGGTGTACACTCCAAGCCCAATTCAATACGGCTTTATTTTAATGATGGTGACATAAAGTTTATTTCAAAGATTTAAATTAAAATGTTGATAATTCTCAACAAAGACTAATAACTGGAGTCTGGAAATATATAAAATCATTATATATGATCAAATAGAAACTATAGCAAGAAAGGAATGTTGGTTTAACATTAAAAATAAAAATAAAAACAAAACAAAACTGAAGCTAGGTGGTGGCGGCAGCCGCACACGCCTTTAATCCTAGAGCTCAGAGAAGCAGAGGCAGGCAGATCTCTCTGAGTTCGAGGCCAGCCTGGTCTACAGAGAGAGTTCCAGGATGTAGGCCAGGGCTACACAGAGAAATTCTATGTCAAAAACAAAAACAAAAACAGCTGAGCGGTAGTGGCACACCTTTAATCCCAGCACTTGGGAGGCAGAGGCAGGTGGATCTCTGTGAGTTCGAGGCCAGCCTGGTCTATAAACAGAGATCCAGGACAGGCACCAAAACTACACAAAGAAACCCTGTCTCAAAAAAAAAAAAAAAAAAAAAAAAAAAAAGCCCAAACACCACCACCAACAATGTATGCAGCCAGACATGGTAGCAAATGCCTATAGCCCCAATATTTGGGAGGGGGAAGCAGGAAGGTCAGGAGTTTAAGTAATACTGTGAGTTTGGGGCCAGCCTGGGCTCCATTGGTGCATGAAACTTTGCTTCATACCACCCCACCCCAAAACTACTGAACGCCGCACTCAATATACAATATTGATTACAAAGACACTAGACAGTGTCAAGATCATGAAAAACAAAGGCCAGGTGTTGTAGCACACAGCTGTAGTCCCAGCACTTGAGAGGTAGGCAGACCTCTATGAGTTCCAGGCCGGCCCGGCTACAAAGAGAGACTCTGTCCCACACCCCTCCGAAAAACAAACAAAAACCAGACAGAGGACTTGTGTCTCACTTTGGACATAAGGACACATTTCAGCAAAATACAGTGGACCGGAAAGAGGACACTCTGAGATAATTGTGGAACTTTGAACATGATCTATGCTGTGATCATTTGTCCCCTCCAAATTCACGCAGGAGTTCGATCCTCAGAGTCCTGGGTTCATGGTGTTAGAGGGTAAGATACTAACCCAGTTATTGTCCCTGAGGTGAGGCCTCAGGACATGATCAGGTTAGATCTGTTCATGGGAGTGGATCCCTTAGGATTGAACCCTCGAAGCTTCATAAAGAAAGGTAGTGTGACTACACAGAGATGCACATGGACTTTAAACATACAGATACGGACGCACCCATGCTATAGTGAGACACACAGAGCTCTCACTCAGCAGCCCCCAACCCCCAGAAGCCTGTACCATGCCATTTGGACTTCGTGTCCCTAACAAAACCTTCTCTCTCTATAAAAAAATAGCTTGCCTCTAGTAATGAAAACTAACAATGTACCCATTAGTGAATAGGCTCGCATCAGTGTTAATTTACTGGAGTTGATAACTATATTGTTAATTTTTAAAAAGTTGCCATCTGGGGAAGAAGGCATGGGTGAAAAGAATAGATTCTTTGGAGTACTTTCATTTATTTGCTTTTATGTGTGTGTTTAATTTCTTGAGAACGATTCTCATCCTGTAACTGGTTACAGTCCTGGGACTCACGTGGGGCTCTCAAACTGTCAGCAATCTTGTCTCAGCCTCCCGAGTCCTGGGATTATAGGCCTGACCCACCGGAAATGGCTTGTACTGCTTTTGTTGTGCTCTGTTTCTCCGGGAGCAGCTTAGTCCAATCAGTGTTAGTGGGTTCTGTCTCAGGGAGCAGCTGTTCCCGATGGATGCAGGACAGGCTTATGGCTCCAGTGCTTGTTGGGTTCTCAGGGGCTAGTTTTTTTTGGTGAGGGGGCAGGGAAAGGTAGCTATCTGGTCCCTGGGACTCCGATGGGTAGGGCCTCGGGGCTAGAGACTTGGTTTGCCGGACTGGAGATGGGCCTTACCTGTTCCCAGACGTAGGGTGGGCTTATGATTCTGGTGATCTGGTTCAGTGGCCGGGCAGCTTCTGCTCTTGCGTTCTCAGGTTGCGTTTTGCTTGCTCGTCAACTCCTCAGCTGATCTTGTTTCCTCAGACTGCAGACTGTAGGCTTCTGAAACCTCTCCCGAATGGATCTCAGCTGAGCAGGTTGATCAGTCCCTTGCCAATTCCTCAGCTGATCTCGTTTCTTCAAACTGGAAACCTCTGTGTCCTCATCTGAATGGATCTCAGCTGAAGTGCTGCTCAAAAGCCTGAAAGCTTAACTGGCTTGTACTGCTTTTAAAAACAACTTTAAACCAACAAATTATTTTTAGAGTGTTTACCTAAATGTGCAAACAATACCATAAGTCACTTTTACACTTGACCTTAGCCAAAGGCCAGGAACTGATCATAAACTTACACTTTTGAAACATTTTGGGAACTGGAGAAATGGCTCAGAGTTAAGCGTGATTGTGTGATACAGACTCCACCAGCTCCGACTGGACCAAGAGAGCTCATCCAGTAACTGATGGAAGCAGATGCAGAGATCCACAGCCAAGCACCTGGCCGAGCTCCAGGAGTCCAGTCGAAGAGAGAGAAAAGGGAATCTTTGAGCAAGGGGCATCAAGATCATGATGGGGAAATGTCAGAGACAACCAAACCAAACTAGTGAGAACTCATGAACTTTAGATCAACAGCTGTGGAGCCTGCGTGGGACTGGATTAGGCCCTCTGTACAGGCAAGACAGTTGTGTAGCTTGATCAGTTTAAGGGGCCCCCTGGCAGTGGGACCAGGATCTGTCCCTAGTGCATGAGCTGGCTTTTTGGAGCCCACTACCTATGATGGGACACCTTGCACAGCCTTGGTGCAGGGGTAGGGGCTTGGACCTGCCTCAACTGAGTGTACCAGGCTCTGCTGATTCCCCATGGGAAGCCTTGCCTTGGAGGAGGTGGGAATGGGGGAAGAGTTAGGGAGGAGAGGCGATCTGTGGTTGGTATGTAAAATTAATAGAAAATTTCTTTCTTTTTTTTTTTTTGGTTTTTCGAGACAGGGTTTCTCTGTGTAGCTTTGCGCCTTTCCTGGAACTCGCTTTGGAGACCAGGCTGAGAAAATTTCTTAATGATAAAAAAAGGGGAGAAAAGTGATTGCGAAATCATGAGGGCTGGAGTTTGGATGCCAGCACTCATGTTACAAACTAGGAGTTCAGGGCATGCTTGTAACCCCAGTTCCAAGCCAGGGCTTACTGACTTTCAGCCTGAGAAAATGTGAGCTCTGGGTTCAGGAAGAGACCCTGACTCACAGAGTGACCAAGAACACAGATACCTTCTTGCAGCCTGAATATGTGCATGCCCACACATATGTGTCTACACACATACACAAATAAGTAAGTAAATACTCTGAAGTTTTTTTGAGGAAGTAATGGAGACTTTTTAGCTGGCCTGGAATTCACTATGCAGATCAGGCTGGCCTGGAACTCAGAGAGACCTGCCTGCCTGCCTCTGTATCCCCCCGAGTGCTGGATTAAGGGAGTGTGCTGCCACATCTTCCTTGGTCTTTTAAAATGGTCATGGGCCTTTTGGTGCAGGCTGAGGGGAAGAGCACACAGTTCCAGGTCCTGCCTGAGCCAGTGAGCTTAAGGCCAACCTGGGTAACTTAGTGAGATCCTGTCAAAAATGTAAGGTAAAAATGGCCTGGGGACATAGCTGAATGGTAAAACACCTAAGGACGTGTAAAGCCCTAAACTCAACCTCCAGTATCGCACATACACCCAAACTATAGCCACCCAATGCTCTCAGCCCTAGGCAATCCCAGAATGTTTTCTTCACTGTCTATACTATGATTTGCCTTTTCTGGCCACTTCATGTTTATAGAACTAATCACTATGTGGCTTTGTGTGTCTGACAGAACTTAGCATCTTTTGAGGCCTTGGTACTATTTGTGGGACAATTGATGAAACATGAATGAGACCTGTAAGACGGCCTGGCGGCATTCTATCCACGCTGCGTGTTGGTCTGCAGGCTTGTAGTCTGGTTGCACAATACAATACTTTAATATTGGAGGAAGTGGGGAATGGTATGCGGGAATTCCTACCTGCATTTTTTTTTAAATATATAACTCTAAAATAGAAGCAGGTCTCTTATGTAGCCCAGGCTTGCCTGAGACTCTCCATCCTCTTGCCCCAGCCTCCCCAGTGCAGGTATCATGGACCCTATATGCAACTTTCACTTACAGTTTAGAGTCAAGGGTCTGACTGTGCACCACTGCTGATGTCCAGTGCAGAAACAGTGACTTCTTTCCATCCTCGTGGTCCATCCGCTGACCTTCCCACCTGTCAGAGGTCATTCACGAACGCAGCATCCAGAAGATTCCGCAGGGCCTTGTAAGGGCTGAGTCAAGAAGGGCATATCTTCTGGGGTTCAAGAGGAGGCTGTTGGTGCCTGCAGGGCTGGCTCTCTGGTCAGAGGGTGGGCAGGCCCAGTGGAGCGCTCAGGAGCTGGGCAAACTCAGAGGACAAGACAGAAGAATCAAAGGAGGCCGAGAGGGAGTCAGAGACTGAGACCCTTGTCTCTACCTTGAGCATCTGCTCAGACTTGCGGATGTCAAGCCTCTATTTCCTGTGGCCAGGCCAGAGAGAGTGAACTTGGATGGGTGGACATGTGAGCCGGAAATGCCAGCTCGGCAGAGCAGAACCTGAAGCGACATAAAACACAGACCTGCTTGCAGCCTGCACCCATGATCACCCAAACTCACAGGTGGAGACCCACAGATATGTTCGTTTGCTGATGGGCTTTCAGACAGGCACAGCATTCACGTGGGCATATGGGAGCACAGCCTCCCAGTGCCGTGCCAATGCCTTGGCTCCAAGCTTCAGGATATCCAGTTGGCACTGGAGTGGAGACCGATAAGGAGGCTGCAATCAGGGCAGCTTCAGGGAGGGAGGGAGGGGGTTAAAAGGTAAGACAGAGCATGGAATGCCTGTGTCCCCGCCCATTCCTCTGTCACTGAACACCAGCTACTGCTATTATACCTTGGTGGAGAGCGGGGACCAGCATGAGACCCAACTCTGTCCTTGAGAAGCCTGCAGAGCCCCAGCTGGGAGTCATCAGGTTTCCTGGGCACAATGATGAACAGAGTGGACAGAAGGGCTTCTGGGGGAGCCCACAGGGACCAAGGCCTCAGGCTGGCCCTTGGCCTTGAGGGCAGCAAGGGAGGAGGCTGGCTCTGTGGCAGCGGTACAGCTCCCAAGGACCACCCTGATGTCTTAAGGCTCCCATGATGTGACCAGGCTGGCTGCAGGGGCCTTAGGAGGGGAGGAGCTTGTATAGGAGGTGTAGCCTGGGTAACCAGGCAGTTAGTTCCTCAGCACCAGCCCTCTCCTGCCCTGGGCTGGCTTGTTCCCTCCACCTGTGGCTCTTCTAGACCAATCTGGAACCCGCCACTGCTGACCAGATTCACCTCAGACCAACTTCATCAGAAAAGAGAAGCGACTGTTTTACAAGACCACACAGTGCAGGGGCACACACCAGAGGAGGTGGTCCCAGGGCCCCAAGGGCTCCACAACGTCAACCCTCAGCTCCCATACCCTCAGCTTCCCTTCCCAAACTGCGGATGAAGTGTCAAGGACCGGGTCTCTCTTCCATCAGCCTTGGCACACATGTCCGTCCCACAAGCTTGGCAGTGGGGGAATTTTCAGCTCTATCTGGTGTGGGAAGGGCTGGGCTAAGGAAGGGAAGGATCAGTGCCTCGAGTCAAGTGGGATGCTGGGCAAAGAGACTGGCAAAAATACACCGGCCTAGAGACAAGTGTTCTCCCACAGCCCAAGCAAGGATGGAAGCTGATATTCCTGAGCTGTGAGGTTCTGAGGGTGGTGGGCCAAAGGAGGCTTAGAAGGAGCAAGAACATGGGTGGGTAGGTCCGTTGTGGCTGAGGACCCCTGGACAGTATTATGAAGCCCAAGGGAGTTGGGAAGGGTGTGCCAACAATATCCATTACAGAATAGCCTTAGATGGGGGTGCAGATACAGGTTATACAGGTTAAATAATTGTAGCGGTGGGAGAGGTCAGGGCCGGGAGCCTGACCCTGAACCCAGGATTAAGGGGAGGTCTGAAAGGCCAATGGGAAACTACCGAGGGTGCAGGGCCTGGGTGACGTGATAGCTGGAAGCACTCGAGGCTAGGGTGGGCCTGGGTGAGCAGCTTGGGCGATGCCATCACTGGACTAAATGCAGAAGGGTCAAGAACTGTAATTAGATGTTTCCTGTCCCAATCGCCCAGTCCCAAATAAACACACAGAGGCTTATATGAACTATAAATACTCAGCTAATAGCTCAATCTTATTACTGCCTAGCTCTTACATTTTAAGTTAACCCATATTCCTTATTTACACTCTGCCACATGGCAGTACATTTATTAGCATGGCACATTCATCTCCTGCTCCCTCTGTGTCTGGCTGGTGACCCCTTCTGACTTCTCCTTCCCATCATTCTTAGTGTGCTCGCCCTGCCTATACTTCCTGCCGGATATTGGCCAATCAGCGTTTTTATTAAACCAATTCAAGTGACCAATCTTTACAGCGTACAAGAGGATTATTCCACAGCATTTCTCCCTTTTTGTCTAATTAAAAAGGAAGGTTTTAAACTTTAACATAGTAAGATTATATACAGCAAAGACAGTTATCAAGTAAGAATTGCAGTTACAATATCCAGTCTATTTATATTTGACAAAATCAGAGAAAATATTTAACTATCTATCCTATCTTGGTGAGTCCAAAGTTTTATATCTAATTTACTCTTTCATCATAACTAAGAAAAATTATGACTATCTAGTCTTCAACTCCATCAAAGACACCAGAAGGATGAAATGTTACCTAATGACAGGGACATCAGGCTGCGTGGACAGTCACCCAAGGTTTCTCTGCAATGTTGGGGCATCCATCTTTGGCCTACAGGCCTAGCATACCTGACAGATTATCTGTGAAGGATTTTTGAAGGACTGTCTCACCTTGTCTTGGTAAAATTCGGCACTTTCTTTTGTGTCCTGCTTATCCAATTTGAATAGCATACTGTCAGCAGGGCACTTTCTTGCCCAGTGGCTAATTTTTGCCACAAAGAAAGTAAACTCCATTTGTCATTTCTTTGATGCCCATTATATTCTCTGAAGTAGACTGGTGCTGCCAGCAGCAGATATGTCTCACTGTCATAAAAAAACAACAACAACAAAAAACCCATGTTATTAAAACATCTTTTTTTTTTTTTTGGTTTTTCGAGACAGGGTTTCTCTGTGTAGCTTTGCGCCTTTCCTGGAGCTCACTTGGCAGCCCAGGCTGGCCTCGAACTCATAGAGATCTGCCTGGCTCTGCCTCCCGAGTGCTGGGATTAAAGGCGTGCGCTACCACCCCCTGGCTTTTTTTTTTTTTTTTGTATTAAAACATCTTAAATGCCATATTCCATAGATCTCTGAAGTGTCTGAAGACTACCTGTCTATCTAAAATATATCTGTTTGACCTTGAAAACATACCTAACATGACTACAAGTTTTATTGTAATAGGTGACTAACTACTAACCTGCATTTCTTTATTATCCTAAGTAGTTTGTAATAATAACTTTCAAGGACTAGAAATTGACATTACATTGTTAAATGAGCTGTATAGGTACAATACCTTGAATAAGAGTAGAAATGTATGCACAGTACATTCTAATAAAAATAACCTTAAATTTGTATTAATATACAAAAATATTTTAAACAAGAGTAGAAACATATATACAGTATAACAAAAATAATCTAAAATTTGTATCAATATACAAAATTCATATCAATGTAAAATATTTAAGACTAGTAGTTGCTTTTTTGGTTTAAAAGTAAATTCAATAATCTACGCTTTCATCTTATTTCTATATATCCCCTTTTTCTTTTTAGAACAAGATCCCTGAATTTAATCTCTTTGTTCAGCTTTTTTCCTGACCATTACCAATAACAATTTGTAAACAACCCCCCTTAAATGATAGTAAATATCCATAATCCATTTTTTGGGAATGTGGGCATAGTTCTCTAGACTACTTCCTGTTGACTGGGGGCACTGGTAATCTTTCAGGGACTCTGAGAAAATTTAGGATTATGGTGAAATCTTGTCTGGAGTAGTTTGTAAGGCTGGACCCACTCAGCCAGTAGCCTTGAAGCTGTTCTGGATGAAGAATTGCAAGGAAATTGCAACAGAGGCATTTTGAGATGCTGGATCACCTGGGCCATTTGTTTTCATTGGTGTCTGGTCCCCTCGTTCTGAAAGCACATAAACTTTTTTTTTTTTTTAAGATTTATTTATGAGGCTAGAGATGGCTCAGAGGTTAAGAGCACTGGCTGCTCTTGCAGAGGTCCTGAGTTCAATTCCCAGCAACCACATGGTGGCTCACAACCATCTGTAATGAGATCTGGTGTCCAGGTACATGCATGCAAGCAGAACACTGTATATATAATAAATAAGTAAATCTTTAAAAAAAATATTATTTATTTATTTATTTATTTACTTATTTATTTATGTATACAGTGTTCTGCCTGCATGACAGAAGAGGGCACCAGATCTCATTACAGACGGTTGTGAGCCACCATGTGGTTGCTGGGAATTGAACTCAGGACCTCTGGAAAAGCAGCCAGTTGCTCTTAACCTCTGAGCCATTTCTCTAGCCTAAAAATAAATAAATAAATGCATAAACTTTTAAAAGTAATATATATGTATATTTATTTATATATATATGTATTAATAGAAGTATAGACTGTGCATTGTACACAAGTTAGCCAAAGATGATTTTTGTTTTATGTTTGAGCAGGTAAAATATATACCATGTGTCTTGTAGTTCTTCTGGGTCTATTTCTTTATGTCTGTAGCCAGGATTTCTGGGGGTCTTCCTCAATCAAACCTGATTATTATTTTTTTTCCCTTTTTTTTAGTTTTTTGAGACAGGGTTTCTCTGTGTAGTTTTGGATCTCCCTCTGTAGACCAGGCTGGCCTCAAAATCACAGAGATCCTCCTGGCTCTGCCCCCGAGTGCTGGGATTAAAGGCGTGCGCCACCACTGCCCAGCAAACCTGATCATCTTTAACTTTGAACGAATCCAGTCTTTCATCTTCTTTATTGTAACTTAAAGTGTAAGAGCTAGTTAGTAATAAGCCTGAGCTGCTGGCTGAGCATTTATAATCCATATAAGCCTCTTGTGTGTTTATTTGGGACTGGGTGGACAGGAAACGTCCAATTACAAAGAACAATTGGAGGGAAGTGGCCAAGCTGTCCACAGCCCTGGTTTCTACCTTCCCAGCCTGGCCAGGCTTCCTGCCTCTGTGGATACAGTCATGTCCCCACCCTTCCCCGCCTCCACTGAGAAGGGGTGGAGAGGGCGCTCTCTTCCTCTCCTGGGTCAGCATCTGAGTAGCACACTGGCTGATAAGAACTACGCAGCTAACTCTGCCTGTGGCTGGTACCATGAAGGAAGACGTGGCTCTTCTGGCTACCGTTACCCTCTTGGGAGTTCTGTTGCAAGGTGGGTTGGCTCCTGTCTGGGAGGTGGGTGGATGTTATACTCATAGGCCTGCTTTCTGTCCTCCAGGCACTTAGGGTAGGGAATGGGGGTGCTGGCAGCCCTGAGCCCAGGCCTGGGTGAAAGACAGGAGACTTCTGTGTGCCGAAGTCCAAACTCTCCAAGAGCTACTGGAGTCTTGGGTGTCTAGGGGCCTGAGTCCCGGCTAAGGGGCCAACACCTCCTGTTGTGGGGAAGAAGTCCCGAAGGAGTGTCTGTCAGGGAGCAGTGGAAAATGTGCATGAGTCAAGGTCTAGAGTGTCCAATCAAGGGGGATTGTGCACAATCAAGGGACCAGCTGAAGGATGGTAAAGACTGCTGAGGGGTCACTGAGGAAAGCTTGCCTTGTGGTGGGGGCTGGGCTGGCGTCTGCTTGGAAGTATGATGAATAGTAGGATAGCTATTTAGATTGGGAGAGTCCTTATTACAACCATCTGGAGCAGGGTATCTGCCAGAGTTAGGGCTGGGTCCATGATGTCTAAACAGAGAAACTGAGACAAGAGTTTATGCCATTATTTGGTGGCACTGAGACCCAGGCATGAGTGACTCTGGCCTGAGGCAGGGTCCCTTCTGGCTGACTCTGTAGGAGAGAAACCAGGGTCCCTTAGCCACAGGATGTGTGCTTTCTGTTCCTTGTGCCAATTTTGTCCTAGGACACTGGCTACTCAGGGATTTTTTTTTAATGGGTGGGGGGGTCCAGACCTGCAGAACGGGAGGTGAGCATTTGCCTGTGCTTTGCAAGTCAAATAGTTCAGAAGTCAAGTCTCCTGGGGCGCCTCCCACCGACAGGTGTTACTGGAGCGTGCATCACCCAGTCAACCCTCAGGCGGGCTGGGCCTCTCCTGTGAAGATCGCTAATGGGCCAGGTCGGAGGAGGGAGTCAGAAGGGAGTCGCTCGGCGAGAGGCAGGGAAAAGGAAACTGGGGGACCGGGCCTGCCCTTGGTATGGGGGCGCCACACCTAACCGCCACATCCCCACGGCCGTAGCCTACTTCTCCCTACAGGTGATCTCTGCGCGCAGGGCTTTCCATGTGTCGCCGCCACTCAACTTCTGGACCTCCGGAGTTCGAGCGCGTCTTCCGAGCCCAGTGAGTGGGGCTGGTCCGGGAGGGTTCGGGTGTGTCAGCCCAGCCCGACCGCGCGCTCACCCAGCCCGTCCCACGCAGGGTGAACTGCAGCGAGTACTTCCCGCTGTTCCTCGCCACGCTCTGGGTCGCCGGCATCTTCTTCCATGAAGGTGCGGGACAGCGCGGGGACGCGCTGGGGGGGGGGGAGGAGGTGGCCCCCGGGTGGCGGGCGGGCGCGCGTGTTCACCGCGCTGCTTCGCCTTGCGCAGGCGCCGCAGCCCTGTGCGGACTGTTCTACCTGTTCGCGCGCCTCCGCTACTTCCAGGGATACGCGCGCTCGGCGCAGCTCAGGTAACTCGGGCCGGACTTCCGGGGAAGCGCGGCCAGGGAGGGTCACTCCCGGACGCGGCTCCATGGGTGGGAGGCGGCGATCGGCCGCAGAGGACCGGTGGAAAGAGATGACCTTTGGGGACCGCAGGTGGGCGGACCTAATCCAAGGGAGCCGGTCTAGTCCGGCGGAGGAGGGGCCTGAGCCTGCGGGGCGGGGGCGGGGTCTGTGGGGGCGGGGCCTAGCTCTGGGGGGCGGGGCCTTGGCTCAACTCCCGCTGAGCTCTGCCCGCAGGCTGCCTCCTCTGTACGCAAGCGCGCGCGCGCTCTGGCTGTTAGTGGCGATGGCGGCGCTGGGTTTGCTGGTCCATTTCCTCCCCGGCACGCTGCGGGCAGCGCTCTTCAGACGGCTCCAGGCGCTCCTGTACATGGCCTGAGGCGAAGTACCTCCGAGTCAGCGCAACTGGAGAAGAGCAAAACGCAGGGGTGCCGGCCTCCGAATCCCAGTTTCTAATTAAAGTTCCCACGATGGTCCCGCCTACATTCTCTGGGTCAGAGAAGGTTGCTTAACCAAGGGCTGTAAGCCCTGGGGGCCCCAGCCACCGACAGATGCAGCCAGGCTTTGGGAAGCGGCGTGGGCCGGCTTGGATTCGAGTTTCTCTCACTATACCCTCCTCTAGACAGCGACTTGCCTGCGCGGCTACCTCTGCCGTGACATTTATTTCCAAAGATAGCCACCCTTCACCCTCCTTTCTGTGCTCGGGGCTCTGCCCTCTCTCAGGCTGAGCCTCTGCTGCCGAATCATGTGTGCCTTCTTGTCCTCTACACCCCAACTTCACAACTAGAACCAGTTGATCTTTCCCCAGATGAGAACTGGGTCCTGTTATCTCCAACACCAGTTGGGTGTAGGTGTTCAGGACACCCCTGAAGAGGCCCACAGAGCAGTGAGCACCAGGAATGCAGTCAGTGAGACAGTCTCTCAAGGAGACCTCAGGGTGCTTGAGGGTCAGACTTGGGGAAGGCCTACTGACCAAACCTCTCTAAATGACTTTATCCTAGCTGGCCAGCGAAAATGCTTCTCAAACAGGTCCAACAGTGTGGGCAGGGGCCCTGAGGTGGGTGGAGGTGGCCCATTTATGTTAGAGAAGGCCATAGTACGAGCCAGGTGGTTCAGGGTTGGAATCCCAGTACTTGGGAAGCTGCGGCAATGTCTCAACCCCTCTACTACCCCCAACCCCTGCCCCTGCCACACACACATACCACACACCTATTATTTGAGACCAGAGGAGGGGCAGGGAGAAAGATACTGGGGAACATGTGTGTAGGTGTGTGTGTGGGGGGGGGAACCAACAGACAAGTTGGCAACACCTCCCCCAACTGAGGCACTCAGGGATTCAGGTCTTTACAATAGTTGGGGTGGGTAATGTGACGCCAGCCCAAGATGACATGAGAACTTTGGAAGGGGATTCCTATAGAATAGGTAGGCACAACTCTGGGTGCATGAAACCCCCAGTTACTGACTGAGTGGCCAAGACCTTCCTGCTCAGTGGGAAGGAATGAGGCCGTGTTGAGGTACGCCAGCACTGCACTGGGACACTTCAGGGTTTGGGACTCCCTGGCACGACAGAGGTCAAAGTCACCTTCACCAAGTAGCCAGCCAGCACTGGATGAGAGTCTCCCAGCATAGGTGAGCTCTCCCAGTCCCCCGCCATCAGCAAGTTTGGGGAACCCATGGGGATACAGACAGGCAGACATGCAAGTGCCTGGCCAGAACATGCACCTATGAGGCATACACTTCATTAACCCTTTATTACAAGTCACGCTCTTATATAAGTATATGCGAACTTACGTGAAAAAATCAAATGTATCCAAGAATAAAAAACACAGCACATAAAGTAGTGTATGCATTCCAGTGTTCGCGCCCCACACAGCGGGCACCCAAGAAAAAGCTCTTCTAAAATGGCCTGGCTCAAGCCGACTGGCCAGGGGCAAACGGTACGGTTCGTTCGGTTCTTTTTGGGCGGCAGCAGGCCGGCCCTCAGGCACAGTGTGGGGGCCGCTTGCCTCCTCCAGCGGCCCGGCGCAGCACCAGCTTCTGGGGCCTCCGGGCCAGCGGTGGACCCCAGGCCAGCCCGAGCCGCCTTCCAGGCAGAACCCTTCGGGTGCGGTGGATATGCCTGGTCCTTTGGGGCGGCGGCGGCGGCGGCGGCAGCAGCAGCAGCAGCAACACCCTTGGAACCGTGGGCTCCAGAGCCGGCCACGGAGCACCCTTGGAAGCCTTCCATTTAGTCGGCCTTTTTCAGAAAGATCTGCAAGAGTCAGGCTCAGGATGAGCAGGTGCCTTGGGGCTTCTGATGGCCTCGAGGCTCGTCCCATCCCTGTGCCCAGCCGATCTCACCTCACTCAAGATGACCCACACTGGGGAGTCCGTCTGGATGGAGAGGCGCAGTGCTTCCAGGGGCCCAAAGGCAGGATCCACTTCCCCTTCGGCTACACCCTTATAGAAGGAGCCTGTGGGAGGGCAGTACCTAGAGGTAAAAATCAAAAGCCACACCCAAAGGCCCAGCCCACACAGGCCCTGCCCTACTCACCGATCTGGAGGTAACCATCAGGGCTCCTAGGGTACCGGAGAGTGGCTGAGCGGCCCTCCTGAAGGGCCTCCTTCTCTGACTGGGGGTTCTGGGGGCAAAGCGGCAGGGTTGGAGTGTCTGGCCAGAAGGGGGCAGCCTCGGCTCTCACCCCGTACCCGCCATACTCACGTCAAAGGGCAACACCTCCACAGAAGTGTTGAAGAGCTTATCTTCTGGGTGCTCGATGTTCCCGCTGCGGAAGAAGAACCTACAGGCGCCAAGCAGGCTGGTGAGCTGTGGTAAAGGTGAGGTACTGCCCAGGCCCAGCAGAGAGGCCATGCCTGGGCCAGAAACTATCAGGGGCCTCCAGGTGCTGGGGGAGGTTTGGCACCATCCTGGACAGCCCATGGGCCTTACCCTGAGGCCGTGGTGATGGCTATCACTGAGTCTTTAAAGGTCCGCCTGCCTTGGTCCTCACAAGGTAGTCAGAACTATTATGGGTAGTGCTTTTCAATAAGGAAACTGAGCCAGGGTGGGGCTAGTTGGTGATGGGGGCAGATAATGCCCTCAGGGATGGTAGAAGGGGTCCCTAAAGACCCAGAGACACACGCCGTCAAGGCCTCTAGCTGGTGTTCACCCTGTCCCCTTTCCCAGGGAGCACTGACCGCTCAAGGCGCAGCGGCTGGAAGAAGCGGAAGCGGATGAAGTCTCCTGCGGCAGGTGTGAAGGCCCAGAAGAAATCCTCTCGCAGGTAGGCCTTCTCCAGGGTGAAATGCTGGTACGTCTTGAGGCTTGTGCTCACCTCCGCTGGAGGGTTGACATGCTCCTTCCGTAGGGCGTGCTTTCCAAAATCTTTATCCTGGAGAGGAAGCAGCAGGCATCAGGACCATCCTCCAGTCCTGTCTCCACTGCTCTGTCCCGACTCTGTGGCACACCCACCTTCAGTTTCTGGATCTTGCCCGCCAGTGAGGAGTGAGTGCCCACATGCTGGAAGAGGGACGGCTTGAAGCGGATCCGAAGGTTGGCCTTCTGCCGGTCACAATGTTTCTGTGAACCGAGAGTGACACCTTAGGTTTCCGCTCAGTCCGGACCCCACGGATGGGGCCTTTCCTCGGGATACCCAGGGGATTTCCTCAGCCAGCAGTGTCTGTCCTCTCCTGGCCACCGAGGCACAGCCAGGGACGCAGCGTGAGCTGGCAGCGTCTGCGCTGGTTCCAAGTACCCCCTGCTCACCGCATCCTTCTCAGGGTTGCAGACTTTGACCCACAGGATGTGGTCCAGAAGCCAGTCGATGGGCTTGTCTCGGTAGAACATGAGGATGAACTCTACAATCAGGCTCAGATCCAGTGACTTGAACATCTTCCCTGAGGGTAGGAGTCAGGACAAGGGGCTCTGAGTGGAAAGCACTTCTTCATCGCAGTGGGGGCCAATGTGGAGCGTCTCACAGCCAACCTTGTGGGAAGACTTCGGGCAGGGCTGGGGACCCTGGGACATCCTCATACAAAGGGCACTTCCACAAAGGCTCACTGGCAAGGTACTGGGGGCTGAGAGATGGTAGATGGAGGGACAGAGGCAGGACTGAAGGGCTGTCATCCGGTTAGCGGGACCAGCTCGGGGGTGGGGGGGGTGGCCTACCAATGAAGCCCAGCTGGGAGAACTCCAGGATCATCCAGTCCTCGGAGGGCTGCTGGAGGGCAAAGTTCTTCATAGTGCTCAAGTAGCTGGGCTTGGCTATGATGTCATCCTCCAGCTGCACAGGGGGGGACAGTAAGGGGCCGGGACTCAGGATTGACACGGGGCAGAAGTGGGGTCCCTCCCCCAAGTGTGGCCATGTGCCGAGTAGGCAAGGTCAAACAGGGTTCAGGTGGGCAGGAGAAAAGCTTCTGGCCTACCTGCACATAGTAGATGCCTTTGGACTGCGCGTACATCATGAGGAAGCAGTAATCGAGGTTCTGTTTGGTCCTCCACCTATGGGCCAGGGGCAGGTGCTTCAGGAGCAGAGACAACTCCACCTCCAGTGGACTACCACAGAGAAGCCCCTGAGGCAGCTAGGACACCCCCCCCCCGCCCACTCCCCACCCACCAGACAGGGTCCTCCAAAGAGACATTGACAGTGGCCTCGCACCAACAGACTGCTGGGAGCCCCGAGCATAAGTACCTGACTCTCTCCTTGGGGTCCCCAAAGGACTCTCGAAGGCGGGAGAAGTCAGGGTAGAAGTGAGGGGAAGGGGAGATGACTTCCAGGAGCCCAGAATGGATCTCTGTGGGGAACCTAGGTGGGGGAAGGTTCAGTGGGTATGCAATCTCCAGGGGCCTAAGAAGGCCGGAAGCTCTCCAGACCCTGCCTGGCCCAGAAAGCTCACTAAGCAAACCTCCTCCTCCACTAACCTCCTGAGGCACTGGGGCTCCAGAAAGGCGAGGGCCCTCACACACTTTCCCTTTTAACAGAGAAGGGAAGCCCCTCCCCACACAAGCCAGATCTCCTGAGGGGAGGCAGGCATCCGGCCGCCCTCCCTCCAGCAACCTTTCCTGGTTGCCGATACTCACAAGGCCTTGATGTTCTCTGTCACCGCCGAGGTGTACTGTGGGTCAGTCTGTGGAAAGACCACGTACACTTAGCTCAGCTACCACCCCAACTGGTCTGGAAGGGGGAGAAGCAGGAGTGGGAGCTTCAGACGTCCCCATATATAGGAGTGACTTCCTGTCTTGAGAGATGGGGGACTGAGCCTGGCTGTGGTCACAGTTACCTCAGAAAAGAGCCTTTTGAGATACTGAGTCCCGGGCCAGAGATGTGGGGCGAAGGGAACCAGATAACCAGTGTCTCCACAAGGGGGCGCAAAGATTCAGCTTTCTTTTTAACTTTTTGTCTTGATCCATTTGTGAATGAAACTAACGACTGCAATTCTGATGGTGTCCCCGTCCTCCCGCCCCGCCCCCACGCCGTTCTGTCTGTATTTCTCTTTTTTGGGTGGAGTGTTCCTGTATCCCCAGGCCCCGGGCCACTCGCCTCGGCGATCAGCACCACGATGACCGAGTCTTCCTTCTCCTGCGGGCTCAGCTCCGAGATGAGCGAGTGCAATGTGTCCGTCAGGTACGAGTGCACCTCGCGCCTCACGCTTGGAATGCCCATCACCACGGACACTGCAGGGGCGCGGAGGGGTGACACTGGACAGGGCTCCGGGGACAGCCTCTCTGCCCGCCTCTCGCCCCTCCCGGGCCACGCCCATACCTCCGGTGCGACCCTGGCCCACCCGCACTGCGGGCTGCAGACTGCTCTCCTTGGCCAGCAGGTGCGGCAGATGGTGGAAGACGGTGGGCAGATGAAGCACGTGCCTGTGCGAGACGTTCCACGGCTTCAGTCTCGGATCCTCTGGGTGGGTGGGAAAGGGGCGGGTCAGATTTTGCTGGGCCTGAAAACGGCCGGGCTCTTGCAGACCCCCCCCCATCCACCCGATCCCGCAGGAGCTCACCCGTTAGGCGGCCCCAAGTGCGATTGCCCTCTCCGTCCCGCAGTGCCTGCCTCTCGGACACTGCCCTCTTGATCTCGTCCAGCACCAGGTTTAGCTCCTTGGAGCGCTTCAGGCTCTCCTGCTCGGCCGCGTGCAAACGGTCTCTCAGTGCCAGAAACTCGCGCTGGTAAATGTCCACCACGTCACCTGGTGGGGAGCAGGGGGGTGACACACACAGGCTGACATCAGGGAACAAGCTTCCTGCGGACCCAGTCCCACAGCATGGCATCACTGAACATCTGTGCAACTGCACACCTGTAAAGGTGTGCCGGCCACACCACAACTATGGGGCACATACCAGTTGATGAAGTGACAGATGCTCACCCTGGGGTTGAAAAGCCCCCAGCAGGAGGATTAGCGGTCAGTACTCTCTGCACCCAGTTATCTCATCCTTTAATGTATCCAAGGTAGGAAGATGGTATGACCACCTCCCAGTCCTAGAGGGTAGTCCTAAGCACAGGCTGGAACAGCCTCAGACTGAACCCTCCCCACCCACGGGCTCCCAAAGTCCCCTCTTGCTTTTGCAGACTGTACCCCTTGCTGGGAGTCAGATACCCAGAGTCCCATTCAGGGCACAAGGACACAGCCCTTCCTAAGGAGCTCCTAAGGCCCAGCCTTCTGCCTCTCTCCTGCCTTCCCTTCAAAGCTGAGATGAGGGACAACCCCATCCTTAAGGCTCCATGCAGCCAGCCTCCCCAGACTCTAGCCCTGAGGTCTGAGCCTAGCTGGGCACAGGCCCTGTGGCTGTGTGTTCCTGCAGGGTGTGTGTGTGGTGTGAGTGTGGTGGCGGCAGGCTGCTCTTCACGCATGGTTGTCCCTAAATTGTTCACTCTCTGGGTTCTTTCCACCTCACACCCACCCAGAGCCCAGGCCACCCCCACGTTCAGATCAACAGATGAAGCTGACTAGCCCGGGGTTGCTCAAGCAGTCCACAGCAGGAGCCCCAACACAGATGACCTGCGTGCTAGGCCTGGGCCACCTAGAAGGGTCTGCGTGCCATCCGAGGAGAACGGTCTGACCCTCAGCTCTACTCCAGGGCTGGCAGCCGCTGGACCCCGATAGGAGGGGTGTGGGGGTGACTGGGACTCTGAGGGGAGCTGCCTGAGGGTGGAGGGGAGTCCCCAGGGTGAGAAACACCTGGCCCCAAAGGTCTGGCAGGGATCAACAGCAAGAGGGATCAGCAGCATCTTCCTGGCTAGGGGCCAGCAGCTCCTGCCAGCCTGGGCACTCAAGGCCTTTGTCTGGCTGCCTTTTGACCTCTTTATTTGTTATCACACACACCCCCCGCTCCTTTGTCAGCTTCTGCACAGGCCATTTCTTCTGTCCCACATCATCTGGCCTAGCCTTCAAGGCCTTCTCTGAGTCTAGGAAGCCTTTCCAAATCCCACCCCATCTCCAGGCATCAAATACTTGGTGGGCAGACAGCCCCAGAAGGGGGGAGGGGTGAGTCACCCCTGGAGCCTGTAAACCAAAGGTGAGGTTCCAGGCAAGGGAGCCATTTCAGGACACACTGCTTCCTCCTCAACCAGGGCAGAGACCTATGTGCTACTTGAGTGACGCGGAGGAAAAGGGAGAGGCTGGGAGACAGAAGAGTCAAGTGGATTCTGTGAGGCATCCCTTACCCGAGGACCCCCCACCCCCCCACCCAACACCCAGTATTATGCCCTGTCTTACCCAGGGCTAAAGTCCCAGGCCACACCCAGGCTTAGGTACAGCCCCGAAGGGGGAGGAAGAGGGAGTCAAGTTACAGGAGCTGCGAGACTCAGAGCTGGGCGCAGGGGCCAGGTTACCCTGGAAACCTGACCCTTGAACACTGAGGAGCCCACCCCCAATCTCACCCTCCCAGCACTGGGCTATACCAACAACAGCCAGGGCGGAGGGTTAGAGGTGCCCAGGCCTGCGCAGAGACAGCCAGGGTGGTGGTTCACAGTGGCCTAGACAGACAGGTGCCTCCCTCAGCCTGGAAGGGAAGCCCCTGCCTTCCCCTCATAGTGGAGCTCAGGGGCAGCCTGTGCCACTGGCAGGTGTCCCAAGCAGCCCTGAGTGGGGCCGTGGAAGGGGACAGGGGAAGCAATAGTGATCTGTGACACTTGTGTGCGCTTCCTTCCACCAGACCTACTCTGCTCTGGAAGTAAGCCAAGCTCTCCTATGTGACTCCCTCAGGTAGGTCATGGTGGGTGGCCCTTCCCTGAACCTCCCTGATCAGCGAGGCCCGGGCACAGCTGGATCCCTATCCTGGCCTCCCTTCTTCAACTGTTTACCAGCAAGTAATGGGCCCCTTGGGTTCCTGGGCCTGGCTGCTGTCCACACACCAGCCTCATTTCTCTGAACTCCACAGGACCTTTCCTTTAGTGGCCCTCCATACTTTTCTGGCCCTGTTCTGCCTGGAGTTGCTTCCTGTAAGAGCCTGGTGATCTATTCCCAGGTCTACTGACTGGGGGGGGGGTTCCCCTCTGTCCTTGTACCCTTTAAATCCAGAAACTGAAGCTGTGTGATTGCCTCCCTATGGGTTGTTCTTAAAATGAGGGGCTTGACTAGATCACCCTGGCACCCCACACCTTTCGTAGGCTGGGTAGTGAGGGAGATTGGTGATGGGGGCCTGGGGAGTCTTTGGTCTCTCCGGGTGTGTGGAGCAGGTCAGGACAGGGCTTCCTGGGAAGCAGAGGACCCTGGCTCCCGTCCACACTTTCCTAGCCCAGGGAAGCAGGATGGAGCTGGCCCGGGGGTGGACAGCAGCAGTGGTCATACCATAATAGACGATACTAGCTGTAGGACCCGCGATGCTCTGCTAGCAGGGTAATTAAATATGTCCCGAGGCCCACAAACCACAATATCTTGGCAGAGGAAACAGATTTCAGAGCCAGGCTGGGGCACAAACTTTGTACACTGTGCAGAGAAGGGGAAATAGGCCACAGGAGGATGCCAAGCCTAGCCAAAGGTCTGCTATGAACCTGCAAGAAGGTAGGGGCAGAGGTGGAGAGTGGCAGGTGTCCACTGTCTCCAGGCTTGGCAGCCTCCGAGGACTCTAGGAGATGAAGGGTCCATCGTTGCTATCTGGTCCAGTGAGAGGGCGAGCCTGGGCACTGAGGAGGATCTGCAGCTCTGCCTCTCCTCAGGTGGAAGCTCAGCAGCCGCTGGGCTGAGGCTACAGTTTGATTCCTGCGTGTCTGGCTGCTTCAACAGATAGAGCCAAGGCTGCATTTGAACCTGGGTCCTGAACCCTGGGTGCATCTGGCCAAGTCTTGAGTCCTTCCCACTCTTAACCCGGGCTTCTAGGGTGACCCCTGCTCCTGCCGTTTCCTCCCTCTCTGGCTCTCTGCCTACATCCTCCCTTCCGGTTTCTTCTGCCTTCCCCTGAAGTACTGGACCCTCTCCTGAGCGCTATATCCTCTGCAAACTGGAAGCCAGCTCTGATCTAGTGGCTGACTGACTGAGTATGGCTCCACTGTGAGCTTGCTAGAGTCGTCTGCAGGGAGACAGGGTTCACGGCCCAGATTCCTGACTTCCAGACACCTGGCCTGGCTGGACACCCTTGGAAACAGGAACAGCCCCTGGACAGGGCTGGCCCAGTCACCGCCCTCTCCATGGAACAGGCTCCTGGGCTTGCTGTCCCTCAGGAAGAAGAACTCTGCACCTGAGCCCCACCCTTCTCTGGCTCTCTTGCTCCCCAGGTCCCCAGAGTGCCAGTCTCAGAGTGGTGACTCCCTCAGGAGGTGTCTTGACATCAGATGGGGACATGTGACGGTTGTAGGAAGCACACATTGCCTAACTGAGGATGAGACACAAAGGCCCTACCCACAACGGGACAACCCGGTCCGAGTTCTTCAGACATGGCTCCACTACAGTCTCCATGGCCTTTCATGGCCACTCTGCCAAGGGCTCAAAATGTATCCTCCTGAGTGACATACCCTACCTCCAGAGAACTCCACCTCGGCCATATCCTTTCCTGATAGCTCGTCCCATCCCACAGCCTCTGCCCTGACCACACTCTCTCTGTGTCAGGCTCTGGGGAATCTCTCCTCAGAGTTCCTGGCTTGTGATTCTCTCAAGGCCAGT
This sequence comes from Peromyscus leucopus, assembly GCF_004664715.2. Taxonomy (NCBI): domain Eukaryota; kingdom Metazoa; phylum Chordata; class Mammalia; order Rodentia; family Cricetidae; genus Peromyscus; species Peromyscus leucopus. Next base: position 33,322,043 of record NC_051086.1, on the reverse strand, counting down.
TCAGGCCTCCACCAGCACAGGACAAGTCTTAGAGAAGGCTGGGCTGGCCGGGGCTGGCAGGATCCTGGTGGCGTGAGTTGGACTTTGCCCATGCCTCTTTCCCCAGACTCATTTAGCATCACCTTGGGCAACAACGGAAAGCCTGTCTGAGGGAGGGAGAGGGCTAACTTGCCTCAGCCTGACATGACAGGAAGACCAGAAGGCAGGAAGGAAGGAAGCAGCTTTTCCAAGAGCCTCCTGTGTTCAGGCTGGGTGGATCATGGCCTCTGCGATCCTCAGTTCCCGGTCGATCAGCTCAAACCACTCAAGCTAGCTCAGAACTCCCTGACAGTGCCAGGGCCTGTACCCCTCTGCTCCCGAGAGGGCTGGCCAGCCTGCCCAAGCTTCAAAGGTGCACCAGGGAGCAGAGGTGGGCCAAGGGAACCCCACAAGATGATCACGTATCAGGGCTCCTGGGCTAGCTGATCAGGAGGCCCTCCTGAGGAGTCCTGGGGCCCGGTGCCATGGAGAAAGCTGTAGGCCTCCAGGGAGCAGCACTCACAGGGGCAAGGCTGCAGCAGGGCACAGAAGTGGATGAGGCAGGAGGATGGATGCCTTGGCTGTAGCGCCTCACCTGCCTCAACCACACTGCGCCTGCTCTTGTCCAAGAGCCTGCGGTGGGTTCTCTGGGTCCACCTGATCACAGCTGCCTCTGTGACCTTGTGTCTCTGCCCCTCTATGTGGTAACTCGGTAGGTCTGTCTTTAACTTGCCAGTGGGAGCGCCCGCCCCTGGCATGGGCTAACCGCAGGCAGAGAGGCCAGTCCTGAGTGCCACACGGAGAGAACGGGGGAACTGGTCCCCGCTCGCCCTCCTCGGCCCGGTCGGACCGGGGGATTTCGTTCGGGCAGCAGCAAACAAGTGGGGGCGAGGATGGGAGGGGCTCAGGTGCACCGGGTGCGGGCCTGCGCGGGCGGCGACGGGGAGGGGGGCTCACCTTTCTGGCCGCTGAGCGCCGCGTACCAGGAGAGCGACAGGAAGGCGCACAGGCAGAAGAGCAGCAGCGTCAGGAAGGTGCCATTGCGGAGCCTCATCTCCCCCGATGCGCGGCGGGCGCCGGCGGGGCCGAGGCCGCATGGCCCGGGGGACCGGGGCCGGGGCGCGGGGGCCGGGAGGCGGCGGGGGCCCCGGCCCGGAGCGCGGGGGAGCTGCGGGCCCGGAAGAGGCGGCGGCGGTCTGGGCGGGAAGAGGGACGGGCGGGGGCCGGACGGGCTGCTCCTCCGCGGCGCGCGGCGCTAGCGGCCTCGGTCGGAGGCTGGGCCGGGGCCAGGCAGGGTTGGGCAAGGCGGCAAGAGCCGCGGCCCGGCTGGATCCGGGACCGCCGCCGAGTCGACGGCGAAGGGCGGGGCGGCCGGGATTTAAAGGGGCCGCATCACCCGCTGCCGCTGGGAGCACCGCGAGGGGGCGGGGTGGGAGGCCAGCGCCCGGGATCCCGGTGGGCCAAGCTCGGGAAGCTCGGCGGCGCTCGCATGGAAGAGCGCACCCTGAGGGAGAGGTGGTCTAGTCTCAGGAAAGTCGAGGCTACGGTAGCGATGAGTGAAGGTCAGCCACTGTGCAGCAGGGACAGACTGCGGAGATGCCAGCCCCACAAGTCTGCTTTCAAGAAGATCCCATCGGCAACTCCCCAACGCCCAGACCTCAAGCCCTCCTCCCGACCGAGAGGGTCTAGGCTTGGGAGGGGACCCGAGTGGCCGGGCTGAGGTTATCTCTAGCTGACAGGCGCGGCCAAGAGTGTCCCCTGCCCTCTCCTGCGCCCACCAGTTCTGCCTTCCTAGGACATTCTCTGCTGCGCCTCGGATGGTATGCTGTGACGGGGGAGGCGCTCCTACTCCATGGAACAAGGACAATGGGCCGCTCTCAGGAGTAACAGTCCTCCAGAGCCCAGCCGGCTAGCTTCCCGGAGGTGCCAGGGGTGCTGTGGGCGACCTGCAGTTTAGAGGGGCACCAGGTCTGCAGGGTGACAACGGGCTCTGGCTCAGCCTTTATTACAGCAGCCGCCTCAGCCTTTATTGCTGGTCTTATCTTGCACTTTCATATAAGGACTCATTACAGACTCCCCCCAGGGCTCTGCTGAACCAGGAACTGGACACACATGAAAGGACTGGCTGGGCCAGGGCAGCTTCTGGGCATGCATTTTGGTAGCGCCGTGTCTGCTTCCCTGATTGGGCCTCACCGGCATTCAAAATGGAACCAAATGCTACTTTGTAAAATGGAGCTACGCAGGACCCGCGTGATGATTGCTACCAAGTCTGACCACTCGGGTTCCATTCCTCAGGATCCACAGGGTGGAAGGAGTGAAATGATTCCTGTAGTTTGTTCTCTGATCTCTGCATACTAGCTGTGGCAGCAAGTGCCACCCACCCACCCACACACATATATATATATGTGTGTGTATGCCCCCCGGGGGGGCTGCTCGGGAGGGTGGCGCTTGGGCGTGATCAAGCACCCGGATTGCAGGAGGAGGTGGGGGGTGGTCTCAAGAAAGTAGAGGCTGCGGTGATGATGATATATATGCACAGTGCACTGTCCCACACCCAGGAGGTCAGCCAGGACTGCATAGTGAAACCTTGGGGGTGGTGCTGGGGTCAGGTGGTCAGGAGGCACAGCTGGAAAGACAGTTTTACAGTTTGGAGGGACTTAGAGCAGGTTACAGCCTTATTTCCACACCTGATCTTGTTGGAGTCTTCTGAAGGAAACTATTCTGGTTTGTCTGTATTTCCATAGGAGTCTTATCTGTGTTGCAAAGAATAGCAGGTTTTCATTTAGTCATATAAAGTCTTAATTTTGTTTAAAAAAACAAAACAACAAAAAATGGTGCAGCCAGTATAGCGTGGTACACACCTCTAATCCCAGCACTTGGGCATCGGAGGCAGGTGGAGCTCTGTGAGTTCCAGGCCCAAAAAACAAAAAACAAAACAAAACAAAGGCTTGAGACCAGCTGGATATACATAGAAAATTCACAATTCTAAGTAGCGTTATACAACGCAACTATCCCCAAAACAAACAGTAAGGTTGGAGAGATGGATCAGCAGTTAAAGTTAAAAGTCCTGACTGCTTGCTCTTCCAGAGGACCTGAGTTAGGTGCCCTGCAGCTGTATCAGGTGGCTCACAACTTCCTGTAACTCCAGCTCTATGGGGATCAGACACCTTGAAGCCCCCAAGCTCCATAAGTATGTGCACAAGCACTAGAGCGCTCACAGTCGCTTGCGCATGTACATGAGAATGCACGTGTGCGTGCGTGTGTGTGTGCGTGCACACGCATACAAATCTAAAAATCAAGCAACAAAAGTATATCAGAGCTGGAGATGTAGCTCAGTGGTTAGCATTCACTGCCAATATCAACTAAACAAAAAAAGTGTATTTATGTTTTTAAAGTGGGATGATTTGAGGAAAATGCTACAATTATTAAACCAGTGGATGTGAAGGAGATGGGCTGTCAGTGTGTTGTATGATATTTTCTGACAAAGCTTGCCTGGACATCAGAGGGCAGAGCTAGCCACTAGTTAACCATAGAGGCCAGGCCGTGGTGGCACACACCTTTAATCCCAGCTCTTGGGAAGAGAAAACAGGAAGATCAGGAGTTCAAGGCCACCCTGGGCTGCACCAAAGTGAATCAGTCTAGAAGAGAAACAGAGCCGGGCGGTGGTGGTGGTGGTGGTGGTGGTGGTTCACACCTTAATCCCAGCACTAGGGAGATGGAGACAGGAGTATAAGGCAGAGTGGAGACAGGACCTCGGACACCCATCCAGTCTGAGGATTTGTAGAGACAGAAGGCCCATTCAGTCTGAGATTTCGTAGAGTTAAGAACTCTCTAGTGACTGGCTGCTCTGATGTTTCAGTTTTCACCCTTGACATCTGTCTGACTCCGGGTTTCTATTGTTAAAACCAACTAGGGTCGCCTTCATCAGTGACCACCTTTGAGCTCCTCCTCCATCCCATGACTGCCTTGGAGTAGGGGAGCAGGAATGAGGAGAAGCCCATGAAGACTCCTGATATGTGGGAGCAGGACCATGGTATCACGTAGAGCCGATGTCTCAGGGTTAGGACCTCAAGCAGCCTATCTACCTGCAGGCTTCTCCTTTTAAAATGGGGCTGTGGTTGCCAGGCAAGTGTCCTATTTTCCACTGTCTTGTGCCTTTGTAGTAATTAATTAATCTGGGCCTGCTTGCCACCCCAAGTCCCTCCAGACATTTCCTGGCTCTTGGTGTTATCTTGCAGCTGGTGACGCGCCTTCACCTGAGGCTCAGCTCCAGGTCTTAAGGACTCAGGAAAATGGAGCCTGCTTTCCTTTTCAAACCCTAGCTGTGGGTGTCTCTTCCTGTGTCCTCCTCACTTTTCACACAGTGAAGATAGAGCCATCCCCTTGAAGAATTTTTTTGTCAGATTTGGGGTCTCACAGATTTGGGGTAACACTGGCTGGCCTGGAACTCACTGTTCAGACCAGGGCTGGGATTAAAAGCCTGAATGACACTCAGCTGTTCCGATCACAGCTCTCAGCCATTGTTCTGGGACAACCTTTGAGGTGGTCTAGGAGCTCAGCCTTGGGGGAGGGGGGCAGGAATAGAGCGGAGAGGAGTATGAAATCCATGCATGTTTTCACATAGCCTTGATGTGTCCTTCAACTGTGAGGCAGCCTGGAGATTTCCCAGTCTATGTGACTGTCACAACAGAAATCACTAGGGATTTTCATCCATTTCAACTAGAGGTGTGGCAGACACTTCAAAAGAACAGATACATTCATGGTAGTAACTTGATATTTCTGATATTAGTCCTGCCTCTAGATCTTACAAGTTAAGAATCTTGGGGCTGGTCGGTGGTAGTATATGCCTTTAATCCCAGCACTCAAGAGGCAGAGGCAGAGGCAGAGTGGCAACCACCGCTGCTACTGTTTCTGGGATTACCATTTCATAATTGGTTACTACAGCTAGCACAGTGGAGACCCTGGCAGCAAAAGTAGCTACCACAGTTAGTTAATCTTTCATTCTATTGGGCATGATAAATTTAATTCAATAGTTATATACATTTCGATTGGCTTTGAAAGTTATAAATTTATAAACTCAAGTTCCACTTGCTTTTGGGATACTATCTTACGAGGACTCCAACATACAGTATGGCCCTTTAAGGAAGGGAATGGCTCAGCTGCCTTTAGCCTACTGGCTATGGGTGAGATAGGACCTCTGTTGGTCTTTTCTGTGTCGAACACACAGATTGCAAGCCAAGGGCCACTTTGAGATCTTTGGCAGCAGTTAACTCTACAGCTCATACACAATTGAGCCTGTATGATAATGAGTATTCAGAGACAGGTAATGCTCAGGGGCACTCACCAACCTAAGACAGAGCGCCTGTGTGGCCTGGGCAGGTGTCTCCATGACGGGTAAGGTGACTTGCTGACGTCCCACACAACCTAAGTCAGAAGCTCATTTATTAATAAAAGGGGGATCTGTAGGGCCCTGGCCCCCCTTTTGGGTAACTGTTGCCTTACTTGCTGACCTTGACCTTGATATCCTCCCTATGCTAATTCCCTAAATTCCCTCCTGAATGCTTAAGGGAAGTTCCTTGTCTGTGTATCCTGCATAATGGGGTTAACAGCTTAGATGCAAGATTGTAAAACATCAGTATCGAACTTCTAACCTCCAGGGTTCTCCCATTGTGCTGTAAGCCTGTATTTAAGACCTTCTCCCTCCTTCAATAAATGGCATTCGGCATTAAAAGAAAAAAAAAAGAGTCCAGCTAATTGTTCAATTATTTTTTTTTAAGAAATGTATTTGTTTTATTTGCATGGGTATTGGTATTTTGTCTGCATGTATATCTGTGTGAGGGTGTTAGATCTTGGAGTATAGACAGTTGTGAGATGCCATGTGGGAGCTAAGACTTGAACCCAGGACCTCTAGAAGAACAGTCAGAGCTCTTAACCACTGGACCATCTCCCCAGCCCCAATAGTTCAGAAGAAAAGGGTTTGATTCCCAACACCCACAACAGTTCACAAGGGAATTAGTCTCTCTCTTCTGGCCTCTGAGAGCACTGCACTCACATTGGATGCATACATACATTCGTGCAAGCAAAACACTCCAATACATTTAAAAACAAGGAGTAAAATGGGGCTGGAGAGATGGCTCAGAGGTTAAGAGCACTGGCTGTTCTTCCAGAGGTCATGAGTTCAATTCCAGCACCATATGTGGCCACAACATCTGTAATGAATCTGGTGCCCTCTTCTGACCTGCAGGTGTATATGCAGACAGAACACTGTATACATAATAAATAAATAAATAACAAGGAGTAAGTAAAACATTTTGTAAATGGTGGCATAGGCCCATAATCCCAGCACCTGGGTGGCTGAGGCAGAAGAATTACTTCTAGTTGGATTGTATAGTGAGTACCATGCCATCTGGCCTACAGAGTAAAGGTTGTCTCTAGAAACAAAAATGAATCAAACAAAAAAACACAACATGAATGCTTTGATGTTGATCTGGCCACTGCCCTGCCAGAACCTGTCTACCTTGCCCAGGGCTGGAGAGGCAAGGTTCATCGAGCTTGGCAAGGTTATGATGGGGGAAGGTAGTCATGCCTGGAAGGGCAGAGGGCATCCCAGGGAAAGTGGGTTTAATGGAAGACCCTGGGGAGAGGAGGCGGGGTCTCAGAGAAATTGTCCTCAGCATATACAAATGAATCTGAAAGAGACAGTGCCCCCTTCCCCACCAGTACAGATAGAGAGCTGGCTCCCCAAGTGCTGGAATTAAAGGCCAAGCACAGCTGAGAAGAGGCTTTCACCTAAGCTCCTTCATGTGCCTCAAAGCATAACCTCCCAGAGTGCTCGCTGCTGGAATTAACCAGAAAATGATTCCATCTCAGTGTCTCAACGCCAGAGATAACCAGGCACACTCAAAGGGGCGTTCTTACAGAAGAATTTATGAGTCATGTTATCTTCCCTAAAAATCATTTGTTTGCCTGTAATCCCTCCTCATTAAGTTGATACACAATGGTGAGATGTCACTGAGAGTGAAGTCATTTCCTGCCAAGCCATTCCATCCCAAGGACCCGAATGGTGCAAGGAGAAAGTGGATTCCCACAAGTTGTCCTCTGACTGCTACATGTGCATACACACACACACACACACACACACACACACAATAATTTAAAAAAAAAAATCTAAGTTGATATTTGGGCTGAGCCTGGCAGCCTTTACTCCCAGCATTCAAGAGGCAAGGGCAGGCAGATCTCTCTGAGTCCCAAGCCAGCTTATATTATATATAAAACGAGCTCCAAGATTCTATCTTCTTTTTTTGTTTGTTTTCTGAGACAAGGTTTCTCTGTGTGGCTTTGCGCCTTTCCTGGATCTCGCTCTGTAGACCAGGCTGGCCTCAAACTCACAAAGATCCGCCTGGCTCTGCCTCCCGAGTGCTGGGATTAAAGGCATGCACCACCACAAGGAGTAGGGGTGTTTTAATGAAAACATCCTCATCAGAGCTGCAGTCCATCAAGGACTCTGACAGACCTACTCAGTTAGTTCTTGCCTAGGCTTCAGGGATAGCTGCTGGAACAATGCTTCCCTGGCAGACGAAAGAAAGCTCTAGAAGCTTTGGCATTAGCAAATGGAGAAACACTTACTTGCCTTGTCATGGGTCTGTGGCTTTTACTGTCTCAGATCCTTGGTGGGAACTAATCACAAGGTCTCACATTAAGAGAGCGGGTTGATTTTATAGATATATAAAACTCAGAACATTTCCTGGCATAAAAGATACATGAAGTTATTACTGTTGCTATTAGGAATTAGAATCAACAGAAATTGCTGGTGGTTTGAGGGACAGGGCGTGGCACAGGCTTCGAGCCATTATCACAGTGGCCTCCTCTGGAACTCTGGAGCAGACCTGGGGTCTAGGGAGATGTCAGGTCAGTACTCTTGGCTACAACAGCTCCAAACCAAACCGAGTCTGTGAAGGTTTCCCACACCTGTAACTCCAGCATTCAGGAAACAGAAGCAGGAGGATTAGTGAAAGTTTGAGGCCAGCCTGGTCTATACAGTGACTGCAGACTCGTCAGGGCTGCACAGCAAGACCCCATCTTTTTTTTTTCTCTCTGTATTGTTTCAATTTTAGTAGATGAGCTGCCTAAGTGAGCACAGAATTATTTTGTTACTTGGGTTTGCTTTTGTTTCACTTTTCTAATTTTTTTCAGTGTTTATTTTATGTGCATTGGTGTTTTGCCTGCGTGTATGTCTATGTGAGGGGGTTGGAGTGACAGACAGTTGTGAGCTGCCATGTGGGTGCTGAGAATTGAACCCAGGTCCTCTGAAAGAACAGTCAGTGCTCTTAACTGCTGAGCCATCACTCCAGGCCAAGAGCCCCGCATCAAACAAACAAACAAACAAAAAGCCACAGAGATGGCTCAGTGTGTAAAGACATTTGTCACCAAGCCTGATGACCTGAGTTGTTCCCCCAGAGACCCACATGGCAGAAGAGAACTAACTCCCAAAAGTTGTCTTCTGACCTCTACCAGGTACTGATTCCATTTTGGTTTTTACTTGTCTATCGGGCCTGGTAGAAGAGCCTAGTCTAAACCAGTAACCACAACACCTTCTATAATTGTGTGTGTGTGTGTGTGTGTGTGTGTGTGTGTGTGTGTGTGTGTTACTGGGGACTGGATCCAGAGCTTCCTGTATGCTAGGCAAATGCTCTACCATTGAGTTATATCTCCAGACTTTTGTTTGTTTACTTTTTAATTTTGAGAAAGGATTTCACTGAGGCCTTGAAATTGTAATCCTCCTGCCTCAGTCTCATGAGTGGTTGGGATTTTAACATCATGAAGGAGGCCTACCTGCCATCTGTACTTTTGATTTAGTTGAACTACCATTTGCTGAGCACTCAGGCATCTCACAAATGCTGGTCAAGGTCCCCCTGGGTGCCTGCTTGGGAACATTAGCCAAGCAAAGGGGTCTCACAACTAGAGACAGACACTGGCACAAGAGCATGGAGGAGTTAAGCATCCCTGGAGGCCGAACAGGAAGAAGGGAGCTGGCCTGGGAAGAGTTAGGTGAGGGTCAACCTGGGTTCCAGAGCTCAGGGGTACAGAGGGTCCACAAAATGCTGGTGCAGCACAGGTAACTGTCTGAGGAAGTCCTGAGAGGACAGTGGTACCCAGGCTTTGGGCATCTGTCACTGCTCTGGCACCGACACTCCCTAGATAGGGAGACACTGACTGCTCTCCCAATCCCTTCACTGCCAGCCCCTATCTCTCCTTGAATGGCTTTTCACTGGGGCCCCTCCAGGCCCAGGCCCTTTGAACTGCCTAAGACTGGGTTTCTGATCTCCTCATAGTCCCTCCACACTCCCACCCCACCCCCACTCAGCCTTTATCTTTCCAGAATCTTCCTCAACACGTAGCCTAGCCCCCAGCTTTGGGAGTCTCAATCACCCCACAGGGTAAGTCTCAGGTTAAGGGGTGATGGGGAAGGAAAAGACCTGGAAATGGAATGAAGCCATCAGATTCTTGGTCCTACACTTTCCTGAGCCTTGGACCCTGTACCGAAGGGCGCAGCACCCAGGAGAGGACCAAGCAAAGGTTCGATTGTAACATCAGAGAGACAGATGGGGGCTGTCTTAGTTGGGGTGTCTTTGCTGTGAAGAGACACAATGATCACAGCAACTCTTTTTTTTAAAAAAAAGTTTTCTTTATTATGTATACAGTGTTCTGCCTACACATACACTTGCAGGTCAGAAGAGGGCGCCAGATCTCATTATGGATGGTTGTGAGCCACCATGTGGGTGCTGGGAATTGAACTCAGGACCTCTGGAAGAGCAGCCAGTGCTCTTAACTGCTGAGCCATCTCTCCAATCCCCATAGCAGCTCTTATAAAGGAAAACATTTCATTGGGACTGCTTTACAGTTTCAGAGGTTTAGTCCATTATTGTCATGGCAAGAAGCGTGGCAGCATGCAGGCAGACATGGTGCTGGAGAAGGATCTGGGAGTTCAACATCATGATCCATAGGCAATAGAGGACTGTGTGCCACACTGGGCAGAGCTTGAGCATATGTGAGACCTTAAAGCTCACCCCCTCGGTGACACACTTCCTCCAACAAGGCCCCACCTCCTAATAGTGCCCTCCCTATGGGCCAAGCATTCAAACACATGAGTCTCTGGGGGCCACTCCTGTCTGAACCACCACAATGGCCTTGCTTGGAAAAGCAAACTAGAACCAAGTTGGCCAAGTGAAGGGTCAGCTGGCATTCTCAGTCAGGAAGGAGCCCTCTTGAGGGGGTGGACCCAAGCACACGAACTTTGGGGACAGCTTGTACAGCCTCCCCTAGTAGACTGTAGCCCTCCTTCCCGGGCTCCTCCTCTGTCCTTTTGGAGTTGGCTTTCAAGACTGGCAAGTCCTCCTGAGCCTCTGTGCCCCAGGGAGTTTTCTGCCAACCTAGGTTGCCCAGTTTTGCGTCTGTGTATTTACCTTGGGCCATGTTCTGCCTCCCCTTTGTCCTCTGGGTATCGCTAACAGCCTCTCTGCCTCTCCTGTGTACAGTCCTGGGGTCCAGCCCCCTGTCCTATCCCCACCCCACCCCCACCCCGGGGTATGGATTTATTTTAGTGTCAAACCCCAGCCCTGTGGCCCTCTTTCACCCCGTGTGGGTGGTCCAACTCCAGAGGGACTGGAGGGTCCCCAGCTTCCATTGCCCCGACAACTTGGCATCACATAACCCTCGTCATTGTTTTTTCTTTTAGAATAATCTTAAAAGCCTGTGGGATGTGTCCCCCTTCTTGCTACAGAGCCAGAAAGCTCATGTTTGTGCTTCTGTGAAAAGGAGCTAAAAGGGAGGCCGGGGATGCAGAGTGCTTGCCTAATCTGCATGAAGGGAGGCCTTGGTTTTATCTCCGACACTACCAAAAAAATGCAGGGACGAAAAGCTGAACGGCACCCATCTGGACTCTTGACTCCTCACCCCAAAAGATGTCAGCCAAACTTGAGAGAAGCATTGTGAAGTCAGGGAGGAGTCTGAGGAGGTCGTGACAACATGCCAGACAGCATGAGCAGATAGATGATGTCCAGCACTTGATGTGTTTTTGAGGGGGTGGTCAGGGAAGATGATAACGTTTAGGATAGGAAACTGCCATTCAGGAAGGGAAGGAAAGGGTTCTGGACAGGGGGAAGCCCTTGGGAAAAGTATCAGGTGGGATGGACTGGGCATCTGAGGACTTGGGGTACGTCACCCCAGTGTGGGCAAGTGGAAGAGAGTGGCTGCCTTAGACAGTCACTTGGCCATAGACCAGCATTCTCACAGAGAAATGCATCTCACTCGGTCTAGGTGGGGAGGGGATTCAGAGGGGCAGACCTCTAGTCTCTCGAAGGATGGCCTGAGCATCGCAGCCTGAATCCTCACGGCCTTGGCTCCAGCTGACCAGCACTCATCTGGACTCCTCATTCCGTAGCCCCAAGGATATCTGTGTGCCGGTGTGTGTGTGTGTGTGTGTGGTGTGTGTGTGTGTGGTAAAGAAACTGCTGACATGACCACCCCATTGGTAGGGGGAAGGCTTTTATTGTAACTGAGAGAGGAAATATCCAGGGCAGAGAGAAGGAGCAGACTGGACCTGGCAGGGGTGGGGAAACAGGAGAGAGTAGGGGGACAGTGAGAGCTAGCAAGAGACGTGGGGGTAGGTGGGCTGGGGGGGGGGACGGACAGACACGGAACTTGCTGTTCTACAGACTCCAAGAAGTATTTGGGAGGAGGGGGCCTGGGGAGGTGAGAGGGGGCTTTGAAATGTGTAACAAGTACTTGGGAGTAGTGGGGGCTGAGGTAGCCTGGGTGCACAGGCATGGGCTCCATATGCAACTATGTAGGTCTATGTCAGCGGAAAACCGTGTCCTCTTGGCCAGAGACAAGGAAATGATTCCTTTTAGGGAATGAAAACCCATTTCCAAAGTTCCTGGAATGCTGGCTTTATCTAACCACCAGAAATCCTCCCTAGTCCAGCTTGAGCTTATTCCTAGCTATATGGACGAGCCGAGACCCAGCAGTCTAAATCAGACTTGAGAAAACCAATGCCAAGCCTTGGGGGAACCCACAGGGCCAACAGAAGAGACGGTGAATGAGAAAGGACAAGGACATGGCTGCTCTTAGGTAGCTAAAAGGGAAAGCATAGGAGGAGGCAGGGACTTACGGGAGAGTCCAGAGTCCAGAGTGGACATGACCAGACTGAGCTGGGCCATGTGGGGGAGGGAGAGGGGAGAGAGGGACCAGGAGCAGCAGCCAGGAGGCCAAAGGTACAAAAACGGTGGGAAACCAAAATGTCTGGATTAGATAGGGCAGAGTCTGGGGGAAGGAAGGGCAGCCCAGCCCCTGGGGACAGGGTAACCGGTAGGGACGCGCTTTGACGCGCTAAATGGGCAGTCAAGGTCCCGGCTCACCTCTGCTCTCCTCACGGAATCTACCTCTTTACTGAGGTCTTTTCTGTGTCCTCCCACTCACCCACCTCGACCCAGCTGAGGCCTCTTCCTCACTGCCTTCACTGGTTGCTTACACCCCCCCAAGGCCCACCTGTGGGGAACCCCCTTAGGGAAGGGCAGCTCAGGTCCGCCCACTCCTGACCCATTTCCAAGAGGAGGCCAGTCACCTGCCTTTGCAAAGATGATCAAAAGAACTGTCTCTCGGTTGGTTCGGGTGCCAAGCCTTTCTCTTTCCCCTCTCTGGCCTTCAGAGGGTGAGGGACGGGCAGATGGACTCATGGTCAAGGCACCAGACGTTGTCCTCTGAGAGCTCACTTGCCTGTAGGGTCTTCAGAGACACCCCACCCCCAGGACCCTTCTCCATCCCCTCTGCTGGCCAAGGAATGGGTGGCAGCAGCTGGGGGAATCCCCCTGTTCTGACCAGGATCATGGGACTCTGACTCACAGCCACCCAGGCCACCTGACCACAGCAAGCGAGAGGGCCCTGCCAGGGGGTTCCCCAGCCACCGCCTTGTTTACCTCCCTGGCTGGCCTGGGAACTTGGGGAGAGAGCCTGAGCTGTTCTGGGCAGCACGGCATGCTGGCCTGGCCTGGAAGCCAAGGGCAGGAATCTCTAGGTTAACTTCCCCAGGGCCCCATTTCCCGACAGTTCTTTCTCCCATGGGTGACAAAGCAAAGGAGTTCCTGGTGCCTCTCCATTAGCTCAGGTGTCCCATAGGAGGCTTGGCCCGCTTGCAGCTTGGCTGCTCTCAGGCCACTAGGCTGCTGCTGAGTCATGCTTGGCCAGCACCTGCCATCTGGATACAGCCTCTGCCCAGCTCCAGGCCCCCGCTCCCCCTGAATCTATCTGCAGTAACAGAGGGTCCTGCAGGTTAAGGGCCTTTTCTGGGGCTACCAGCTTGCTGGAGGCGGGAAGCCTGAGAAGATTGTCCTCCACAGGACAGGGCATAGGTGTGACCCTCCTAGCCCCCAGGGAAAAAGCAATCGCACCTGTGTGGCAGGCAGATCAATCCCTTGCAGAGTCTTCCTAACATTTGAGATTTTTCTGCTCCCACAAAGCCAGCTCCTGGAGAGGCCCAGGGAGAAGACGGGACTCAGGATATGGTTCTAGGAAGCTGGTCTAGAGACCCTGCCTCAGGGAGATGGTTTGAGCTCCAATTCTGCCCAGCATGGCCTTCTACCATGAGATGACTCAGAAGGTCAGTCCTATTAACAGGGCCATGCCTGGGAGGCCTTATAGGGTGACTTGCCTCTGTAGTCTGCATCCTTCCCACTTTTTCTTTTTTCTTTTTTTTTTGGTGGTGGGGGGAGGTTTTTGAGACAGGGTTTCTCTGTGAAGCAGTCTTGGCTGTCCTGGATCTTGCTCTGTAGACCGGGCTGGCCTTGAACTCAGAGAGATCCTGCCTGGCTCTGCCTCCCAAGTGCTGGGATTAAAGACGTCGTGAGCCACCGCCACCCGGCCCTTCCCCACCTCTTAGGGTTCCTGCTAAGAGCTCACTTTATTTATTTCATTTGTTTTTGAGAGTAAACCTTCTATGCAAGCCTGGACTAGCCCTAAATTAGAAATCCTCCTGACTCAGCTCCCAGTGCTGGGGTTATAGATGGTCATCATGCCCAGCTAACAGGTTACTTCTGCCACATAAAGCAGCCTTTCCTGATTTTGACTTCTGTACTGAGGGTTGAACTTAAAGACAGAACACATACTAGGAAGATGCTCTGTCCCTGAGCTCTATCCCTAGGCACCAGATCTCCATGAGGTGTATCCCTTCTAAACTAAATCCCCAGGAACTGTATCCCTACTAAACTGTATACCCAGCCTTTTTATCTTTTTATTTTTATTTTTTGAGAGGAGGCCTCATGTAGCCAAGGCTGGCTTTGAACTCCTGAGCCTCTTGCCTCTACCTCCCAAGCGCTAGGATCACTTTCTATTTTGGGACAGTTTTACCAAGTTGCTCAAGCTGACCTTGAACTTGGTATCCTCCCGCCTGCCTCGGCACCTCCAACAGCTGGGACTACAAGCCTGTAGCACGGGACTGGCGAAGCTACCTATTTTGGCTTCTAGCTGGAGGGTAGGTGGTCTGTCTATGAGGTCAATAAGGCCTGAGATATGCCAGCCCCCACACCCTGACTAGACCCCTCCTCCCGCTCGTGTGTGTGTGTGTGTGTGTGTGTGTGTGTGTGTGTGTGTGTGTGTGTGTGTGAGAGAGACCACTGATGCTCAGGAGTCCTGGCTAGCCCTTCTACAGAGTGAGTTTGTGGGAAGTCACCCCAGTGCTTGTCCAACACCTCCCAACCTGATCCTTGTTAAAATGGGTCAGGCCTAAGATGGGGGTGGTGGTGATGTGCCTTTATCCAGTTAGGGGCTGGTCATGGTGGATGTAGGGATAAGAATGGGGGGGGGGGCGCTACCACCTGGGACACTAAGCTTGGGAGGGTCTGAACAGCATCCTGTGAACCAGTTTGTTTGGCCTCCTGACAGTAAGCCTCTCTGTCCCCCTCCTGTGCTGGGCATCCCCCTCAGCTTGGGGACTACACTGCTGAGTCATAGGCAGGCCCGAGCCGGGACGCGCCTAGGCTAGGACCCTTTCCCAAGAGTGGAGGCTGAGGCTGGTCTCTTGGGGTCACCCTTGTATTGGAAGGGAGAAAGCGGAGTTGGCAGCGAGGACGCCCCTGCTCTACCTGATAGGGACCCGGTCAAGGGGGCTCGCGTGCCGCAGCCCAACCAGCCGGGAGGGGCGGGGCGCAGAGAGGCCCCGCCCCCCGAGGAGGGGCTCCCGTTTCCTATATAAAAGCCGGGCTCGGCGCCGCAGCTGCCCAGCTGTTTCGTCCCTACCGAGTCTGCGGTTATGGCGTCGCTCACCGTGAAGGCCTATCTTCTGGGCAAGGAGGAGGCGGCCCGCGAGATCCGCCGCTTCAGCTTCTGCTTTAGCCCGGAGCCCGAGGCGGAGGCCGAGGCCGCGGCGGGCCCAGGGCCGTGCGAGCGGCTGCTGAGCCGGGTGGCCGCGCTGTTCCCCGCGCTGAAGCCTGGCGGCTTCCAGGCGCACTACCGCGGTGAGGGGCCGGGGCCGGGGTCGGGGTCGGGGCCGGGACCGGGGCCGCCGGGGTAGGGAAGCCAACCTCCCCCCCGCCACGGTGTGGCAGGTCTGGGCGAGGACGTGGCGGGGCGTCCTCTGCCTCCTCGCGGGGACTGGGTGGCCGGGCGGCCGCTCAGGGTGACAGCTGACATCCCGCCGGCCGCTTGTTGGCAGTAACGCCGGGTGGTGGGTTCAGTTAAAACCCCCGGAAGCGCAGGGACCCGACAGACGTGGAGGAGGGGTGGAGAGGTGACGCGGGTAAACAAGCGGCGGGGGCGGGGCGGGGCGGCCTGCGGGAGGCGAGGTCAGGGACCCCGGAACTGGCTCTGGCTCCTGCGTTGGAGTGGCTGGTGGCTGCATGGGGTGGGGCTAGAAATTGTTGTCGGGAGAAGTGGCCAAGGGCCTCCCTCTGGGAGGGGACGGTATTAGATCTTGTGGAGGACTGTTGGTCCTTCAGCCTTTTTTTTTTTTTTTTTATTCTTTTAAGGTAAAGCCACACAGCCTGATTGGCCTTGAACTCCCGTGTGGTTTAGGGTGGCCTCACTCTTCCCAGTGCAGGGATCACAGGTGTTCATCGCCACTCCTGACCAGAAAAATTTCCGTGTCACTGAGTTATTGTGTAATTCACCAGTAAAAGTGTCTAAAGAGGCCAGGCGCCGGTGGCGCACGCCTTTAATCCTAGCAGAGGCAGGAGGATCTCTGAAATTCGAGGCCAGCTTGGTCCACAGAGTGAGATCCAGGACAGCCAGAGCTACACAGAGAAACCCTGTCTCAGAAAAAAAAAAAAAAATGTATAAAGATTACTCTTGTATTAGCAGAGACAGGTTCACTGTGTGCCCGGGCTGGTCTGTATCCCTAAATTGTCCTTCAGAGTTCTCTGCTTTATATTTTGCTAGGGATCCATCCAGTCTAGGGCCTCATGCCTGCCAGGCTAGCACTCTAATGCCTGCCAGGCTAGCACCCTACGGAACGGAGCTACCTCCCCAGCTCCTTGCCTTTTTTTAAAAATGAATTTCGTAATCACTGTCACATTTAATTTAGAATCTCTTGTTTTATAAATTTTTGTCCTTATTTATTTTGGTTTTTCAAGACAAGGTTTCAAACTGTAGCTCTGGCTGTTGTAGAACACTCTGTAGACCAGGCTGGCCTTGAACTCATAGATCCGACTGCCTCTGCCTCCTGAGTGCTGGGATTAAAAGTGTATGCCACCATGCCCCACTAAATTTTTGCCTTTTTATATAACTTTTTTCTGTTTGTCATTCCCTATCCTTTCCAATCCCAGGCAATAGCTGATCTACTTTCGTATTTTACTGTTCAGGACACTTTATATAAATGTAGTTTTGTTCATTCACTTATAATATGTTGGGAGCCCATTTGTACTGTGGCCCTCGCCAGTATTTTTCCCCCTCCAGTACTGGGGCTTTGCATATGCCAGGCAAGGATTCCACCTCTGTGTTGCATCCCTGGGTGGCACTTCATTTCTTTTTGTAGGTGAAGAATAATATGTTGGATATTTCATGTTTAGTTTATCTGGTCTTTAGTTGGTGAACACTGGGCTATTGGTAACTTTTGAGTCACCTCTCATGTGGTTCTTTCTTTCTTTTTTTTTTGGGGGGGGGGTAGTTTCAAGACAGGGTTTCTCTGTAGTTTTGGTGCCTGTCCTGGAACTCGCTCTGTAGACCAGGCTGGCCTTGAACTCACAGAGATCCGCCTGGCTCTGCCTCCCGAGTGCTGGGATTAAAGGCTTGCGCCACCACCGCCCAGCGACCTCTCACATTTGGTACCTGTTGCTGAGTGGTTGCCCACAGGCTTAACCCAGCCTGTAGATGTGTGGTTTGGCGTATATGAAGTGCTTGAAGACTGTACTAACATATGAACATACATGCCTGCCTGTAATCCCAGTATCTGTGTACTAACATAAAACCAAAGCCAGAGGGGTTTGAGAAGTGGTTCAATGGTTAAAGCACTTGGTGCTCTTCCAGAGGATCCAAGTTTTGTTCCCAGCACTCATACTAGACAGCTAGCTCACAACTACTTGTAATTATAGCTTCCAGAGCTCCGACCCCGTTCTGGCAGGAGGCTGCCCCCTCCCCCATACACACAGTGCTCTGCCTTCTGCATGCAGCTGTAATCCAGGACCTAGGTTGGAGGGTGCACTCTCCAGTTTGTGTCAGAGTGAATGGCCACAGTGCTGTTTGCCCCAGCGTCCGGGCTGAGTCTAGAGCCTCTGCAGACAGATGTCCCTTTAGCACTGGGCTCTGTTCACTGCAGCAGTGTGTACCCCGCAGAGAGGTCTGGGTGCCGCTGCTGCCTTTTTTTCCTTCTAGTGCTGGAAATGGAATCTAAGACTTTTGCATGCTAGGCCAGTGTTTCACCCCTGAGCTGTGCTGGCTCTGATGTATTGTCTCTTAAACAATGCAGATGAGGATGGGGACCTGGTTGCCTTTTCCAGTGATGAGGAGCTGACAATGGCCATGCCCTATGTGAAAGACGACATCTTCCGCATCTACATTAAAGGTACGGGCTGCCCTAGGGCACTGCCTGAATCCAGGTGCTTCCTATGGAGCTTCCATAGGAGAAGGTCAGGAGTCTGTGTTGTCTAGATGACATGTCAGGATGAGCTGGGGGGCTGGGAGCTGCTGGAGGTACAGACAGGGCTCCTGCTGGGCGGGCTATGATTGTTTAACAGGCGCAGGGCCTGCGACCTCCTGGCCTCATAAGAGGTTGTCCTAAGCAGCTGAATTCTGGATGTACTTTCTTGACCAACATGGCTGCAGTGAGAAGGAAGGGAGAACTTTAGGGACCTTGCTCTAACAGCTTTTAACTCGCCCTGCAGAGAAGAAGGAGTGCCGGCGGGATCATCGCCCGCCATGTGCTCAGGCATCCCGAAGCATGGTGCACCCCAATGTGATTTGTGATGGTTGCAATGGGCCTGTGGTGGGAACTCGCTACAAGTGCACCGTGTGCCCAGACTACGACCTGTGCAGTGTCTGCGAGGGGAAGGGCCTACACAGGGAACACAGCAAGCTCATGTTCCCCAACCCCTTAGGCCAACTCTCTGATGTGAGCTGGTTCTCTGCAGTCCTGGGGGGCGGAGGGGGGGCAGGTACAGGGTGGTGGGACCTGGAAACCCTGACCCCTCACTGCCCTGTCTTGTTTTCTTTTTTCTTTTCCCCCGGAGCTGAGGACCGAACCCAGGGCCTTGTGCTTGCTAGGCAAGCGCTCTACCACTGAGCTAAATCTCCAACCCCGTCTTGTTTTCTTGTGCCCAGGGCTTCCCTCATGGCCGCTGGCTCCGGAAGCTGAAACATGGACATTTTGGCTGGCCTGGCTGGGAGATGGGTGCACCGGGGAACTGGAGCCCACGTCCTCCCCGAGCAGGGGAGGCTCGTCCCTGCCCCGCAGCTGAGTCAGGTGAGGCTGGTATTTGAACTGGCTTTTGGGTGTCCTAAGTAGCCAGGTAATCAGGTGGGCCTTTGACCAAGCCGGCGCCACAGCCGAGAGTCCAGCCGTGCCCACGATGAGCTGTGACTACACATCCTTTTCTTTTTTTTCCGGGGGTGTGGGGGGGTTGGGAGTTTAACCTAGGACCTTGCACATAATACATAAGGGTCCCATCATTGTGCTGCACTCTGTCCTTATCCATGTCATCAGATCCTCTTTAAGAACCCTGCAGAGACAATGCACTCCATTTTACAAGTGAATAAACAAGTGTCTGAGTGCCCAAGGCCACTCATTTTCCCACATGGTCTACCCTGCCCTGCCAGGCTGACCTTCTGAGGTATGAGTAGGTGGCCAGATTTCTGTAATGTATTTTCTTTCATTTTGGGTTAACTCAGGAAATATCAGGGCCAAAGCTGCTCAAATCTTTAAAAGACAAAACCAAAAAAACTCTATGGTCACTAAGCCAGTTTGTGGTGGCATATATACTGTAATCTCAGGACTCGGGAGGTAGAGGCAGAAGGATCAGGAATTCAAAGTTAACCTTGGTAATAAGACCCTGTCTCAAAAACCTAAAAGCAGCTGGGCAGTGGCGGTGCACACCTTTAATCCCAACATTCCGGAGGCAGAGGCAGGTGGATCTCTGTGAGTTCAAGGCCAGCCTGGTCTACAAAGTAAGTTCCAGGATAACCAGGGCTACACAGAGAAACCCTGTCTTGAAAAACCAAAACAACAAAAACAAAACAAAAAATCCTAAAAGCAAAGAACTCACACATAGTTATGCATTCTAGATTTTGGGATTATGCTTTTTGATTTTTCTTTTTTTCCTTGAGACAGGGTCTCTTTGTAGCCCTGGCTAGCCTGGAACTCACTAAGTAGTCCAAGATGGTCTTAAATTTGAGATTCTCCTGTCTCAGTCTCTTGAGTGCTTGGATTGCAGACATGTGCCAGAACATCCAGCTGGATTATTTGTTTGATTTTGAGTAAACAGCGTATCTAGGACAACTTCAATATTTATATACTGGCTGTACTGAGCCCCTGGCACAGAGGCCGGAGAGCCCCAACATGTGACCCATTGGGGAACCAAGGGTGCAGTGTGGGAGAGAGAGAGAGAAGTTCCATATGTGGTCAAGGGGTCCCAGGACAGTGGCTACCTAGATGATGGAGACCCTGGGACTGTGATGGGTGGCAGAGTCACAGAATTAGAGGTCATCTTTCTTCTTGTAAAAATCAACAGCTTCTGGTCCATCAGAAGATCCCAGTGTCAATTTCCTGAAGAATGTGGGGGAGAGTGTGGCAGCTGCCCTCAGCCCTCTAGGTGAGTGCGACACCCCAGTGGCTTGGTGACTCTGTGCAAATGGCCTTTGGCAGCCTTTCCTGGCATGCTGCAGAGGCCAGGGCAGATAATGTGCTCTTGACACCAGTAAGGTTTTGTTGTGTAAAATTAACCTTTGCCAAGGACTGGAATGGGTGCCTCAAGGTTAGATTCTGACTAATTCTTGAGCTTTCCACACAAAGTAGAACGAGCCAGTGGGGAGGGTGGGATATTGGTGGATGGCCTAGCCTCTGGGGTAACAACAGCTTGTGTTTTCTGAGCCAAGTGAGTTGAGTTTTAGACTTGAAAGCTGGCATTTGATTTTTCTTTTTCTTTTCTTTCTTTCTCTTTCCCTCCCTCTCTCCCTCCCTCCCTCCCTCCCTCTCTCTCTCTCTCTCTCTCTCTCTCTCTCTCTCTCTCCTTTTTAGGCAAGGTTTCACATTAGCCCAGGCTGGCCTTGAACTTGTAGAATTCCTCCTGCCTTGGCCTGCCAAGTGCTGGAATTTCTTTTCCTTCTCATCTGAGAACCCCAAATCTTTCTGAGAGCAGGGAGAAGGTGCTAGAGGCAAGTGCTCTGGGTCATGCCTGGCTCTGCAGAGAACAGAGGAGGTCTGCTGAGGTGGAGCACAGTGTCACCTCAGTACTGTGGCCCTAGGTACTGTCTCTGGGGCACACCGGTGTGGTGTGGGAAGTGCTTGCCCACATCCTGTTCCTGTGTCTGCAGTGTTAGGAGGTGACCACGGGAGCCTGTGCAGAGGCAGTGTCCGGTACTTACTGAAGGACCCTGATGAGAGGGGAGTCCCAGCCCAGCCCCTCCTCCTCATAGCTCCTGGGACTGGAGAGATGCCCCAGTGGTTTAAGGGCATGTGAAAACCTAGTCACTTTAAAGTCAGTCCTTCACTGGACAGATGAGAGTGTGGCGGCTCGGCAGTCTCAATTCCTAGTCCATCCTTGGTCATGGGGATGCTCTTGACTTCTGTTGGAGGCTTCCCAGATCCTCTGGTTCTCTCTAGCTAACACCAGCCCATGCTGGTGGCGTATCAGGACCACTGGGGTCACCATTTGGGAGAGCAGGCATTATTTTGCAGTGCTCAGAGGCCTTCTAGGAGGGCATAGGCCTTTGAAGTGTGTGGAGCTGCTGAGTAGTAGACTACTCGGAGCTCGACAAGACAGCAAAGTTCCTAGAACGAAAGCCTCTGGGTAGTTTAAGCTGAGGATTGATTGGCTTCAACTCTTGTGGAAGTCATGGGAGTTTTCCTTCCCTTTCTCTCTAAGGAACTAAGCAGGGGTGACTCACATGCTAACTGCCTCTAATGGATTGTGTGAGAGCAGAGGCCCAGAGGGAAACAAGTTGGCACAACCTCTCAGAAGGCAGAGGTTGGTGAGCCAGAGCCAAGTCCTTTTATTGGTAGGTTCTGTGAGAACCAGCCAAGGAAGGCCACTACTGTGGCCCAGGCTGTGTTTGGCTCAGAGGCTGTGGTCACTGATACCTGGGACACAAGGCCTTCCTTGTCACTGGGTCTTTGACAAACACAGGCTTTGGGGACAGCAGGTAACAGACCATAAAACATTCTTCCTCAGCCCTGCCGTCTTGGGGTTTCATTATTCCATTGAGAAACTCCCAATTCAACATCCTCTGCTGCACCTGCTTAGAAAACCATGGGGTGTGGACATCAGGGATAGGGCTCAAGGGGCTTTTTGGTTTTCTTGAACTTTCTGTGTGTGTGGTTCTGGAGATTGAACCCAGATCCTTGTTCATGGTAGGTGTGCACTCTACCCTCATGGTAGGGGAGAACCGATTCCTGACAGTTTTTCTCGGACCTCAACACACACATAAATGTGAAAAATAAAAAAAAGAAGAAACGGCGGGCAGGGAGTAACCCACAGAGAGAGGCAGCTGTACAGGGAACCCTTGTAAGAAGCAGGATGCTAGCCGGGCGGTGGTGGCGCACGCCTTTAATCCCAGCACTTGGGAGGCAGAGCCAGGCAGATCTCTGTGAGTTCGAGGCCAGCCTGGGCTACCAAGTGAGTTCCAGGAAAGGCACAAAGCTACACAGAGAAACCCTGTCTCGAAAAACCAAAAACAAAACAAAACAAAAAAAAAAAAGAAGCAGCAGGACGCTGCTGGGCATGATGGCACATGCCTTTAGTACCAGCACTAGGAAAATAGGCAGAGCTCTGCACTGAGGCCAGCCTGGTCTACATAGGAAATTCCAGGCTATCCAGAGCTACACAGTGAGACCCTCTGTGAAAAAACAAAACAACCCCGACAGGACCCTCTACCCTGGTACCATGAAGGATGAAAGGGAGTACAGGACAAGGCACAAGGAAGCAGCTAGAAGACCTTTCATCAGAGTCTGCTAGAGAGCTCCAGGGCCGCACACAGCCAGGTGATGGCCAATACCAGCATTTCCACGTTCAGTACTTGAAGCCCTAACCCTGAGAAGCTTTCGCCACATAAGCTAAGGCACCAGTCTGGGAGTGGGCACCAGAGATGGGCAAGGGAGCAAGGGGCCCAGCATCTCAGCCCCACTGGCTGAGAGGAGGCCAGCCAAACACTCGGACAAAGAACACCAGCTCCTGGGACCTGGTTTCCCTGGTGCTATCTTCTGGACACCTGCACATGTGAAGCTGACCACAGCCCTGGTGCCTCAGGCAGAGCTTCTTGCTAGTGTGTGGGAGCCCGTTCTGGGGTTCCTCGTGGCTTTACCCAGCAGGTCCGAATAGAGGATGATCAGGACCACGGGCCTGAGTGCAGGTGTCTGAGATGGCCTGCACTTGGCTGTGCTGGGGAGGAGGTCTTTTGCTCCACCCCCTTGGCGTCTCTATAAAAACCCTGGACCAGAGACAGTCCGGGCCCGTTGGAATAGGTTCCAGGCCCTCTCGAGGCTATCCTTTATTTTCTATCTGTTTATCTCCGCAACATTCTCCGCTATAAATCCTTCTATCTAATATTTCCTGCTGCTCGCACTCAAGAAAACTCTGGGAAGCTGTGGGGGTGGTGGGTAAACGCCCCACACTAGTGCCCCTAGGATCAGAAGCCAGGGATGGCTGGCTGTCGAGGAGAGCCGCTGCATGTGGGTGTGCTGTCCTTTGGTACATTTAGTTTGCAAGCAGCACTGGTGAACCTGCCCGGTCCCTATCCCTCCAGCAAACATGAGCTGGCTAGTAGGCTGGCCAAGTGCTGCCCAGCCTCAGGCCCCTCACTGAGCTGCCTCTTGGAGTTCAGATAGATGTATAGTTGTCACATGAGGCCCTGTGTGCCGTGGCGTCCAGCAATCGTTGCTAGGTGTTCTGCCCATGAATAGGACTGGTCCTGCCTCTGCAGCCTGCTCCTACTGGGTTGGGAGAAACAAGGTTCTCCCTGGGGACTCTAGCTTAGAAGGAGGGAAAGGACCAGTGTGATGGGCTTGTTAACAGGGTTAGGGGTTGGCATGAGGAGCTCAGCTGTTCATTTCTGGCCCATGGGGGTTGTCACATGGTTATGTGGCTCTGGGGTTGAGTCCAGCCTCTGTCCTTATGCTAACTGCCAGTGTCCCAATCTGTATGTGCTGTTGAGGACCCAGTCTGAAAATGTCCTAAGCCTACAGTGCCCAACTCACCGAGTCACTGATGTCACATGCAGGGGAGGCCTCTGGACTTGATGGCTTGATTCTTCTCTCTAGGCATTGAGGTTGACATTGACGTGGAACATGGAGGGAAGAGAAGCCGCCTGACACCTGCCTCCCCAGAAAGTTCTAGCATGGGCACAGAAGACAAGTGCAGCACTCAGCCAAGCAGCTGCTCTTCAGAGGTCAGCAAACCTGACGGGGCTGGCCCGAGCCCCTCACAGTCCCTGACAGAGCAAATGAAAAGGATCGCCTTGGAGTCAGGGGGACAGCCAGAGGTAGGTCTGCCTTCTCCCACGAGCTTTAACTGGCCTGCTTAGCATCGTGGCCTCAGCACCAGCCATCTTGCAGCCAGAGGGATCCTGTCCTTCCTGTTATCTCTGTGGCGTCTTCAGTCACTGAGTCTTCGGGCAGTCTCTGTAGAGAAGATCTCACTTGGATCTGGAGCTGTAACTCAGTATGGGGCATTTACCTGACATACATGAGGTCCTGGGTTCAACCAGTGGCATCATGGGAAAAAAACAGAGGACATGTCCTTGTGGGCAGCTCTCTAGTGCCTGGGATTAGCTGCACTTTGCTGGGAGCAGATGGTGGGGTCCCACTGGTCAGTCACAGGCCTGTGCTCACAGCAGGTTCTATTCTAGGAACAGATGGAGTCTGATAACTGCTCAGGAGGAGATGATGACTGGACACATCTGTCCTCCAAAGAAGTGGACCCATCCACAGGGGAGCTCCAGTCTCTACAGATGCCGGAGTCAGAAGGGCCAAGCTCTCTAGACCCCTCACAGGAAGGACCCACAGGGCTGAAGGAAGCTGCCCTGTACCCACATCTCCCACCAGGCATGTGGTCACCAGAGGTTTCATTTTTCCTTTGCTTTCAGAGTATCCTGTCCTACATCTGGTCTTGGCAACACAAAAAGGTGTAGCATGGTCTGGGATTTTATTTTA
This sequence comes from Peromyscus leucopus, assembly GCF_004664715.2. Lineage (NCBI taxonomy): Eukaryota > Metazoa > Chordata > Mammalia > Rodentia > Cricetidae > Peromyscus > Peromyscus leucopus. Next base: position 33,297,184 of record NC_051086.1, on the reverse strand, counting down.
AAGGCAGTACCTACTTGTATAGTCCAGGGTGGCTTTGGGAGCCTAGGCTTGCCTGTGGCACACTGCCTGGTGGGGCCGTCAGCTGACGTCAGAGACAACTAGAGATGGTCTGACCTCTTCTGTCTGCATCTTAGGAATTTCTAAATCTCAATACCTAGGTGTTCTGAGAAGGCAGATGTGATAGGAAAGGGAACATTGGCTTTGGGCTGGCTTGCACCATAAGGTGAACTCAGACCCTTACTCACCATTTCCTCAGGGGGTTGCAGATTTTTTTTTTTTTTTTTTGGTTTTTCGAGACAGGGTTTCTCTGTGTAGCTTTGTGCCTTTCCTGGAACTCACTTGGTAGCCCAGGCTGGCCTCGAACTCACAGAGATCCGCCTGGCTCTGCCTCCCGAGTGCTGGGATTAAAAGCGTGCGCCACCACCGCCCGGCTGGGGTTGCAGATTTTAATGGCAGGCACCAAGGCCTCAGTAGAAGCCAGGGAGAGTGTGTGTAAAGTGCTGACGGGGTGGCTAGTCCCAAGGGTACACCCTGCAAGAGGCAGCCAGCTCCCGTGTTCCAGGATATCGGTGTTCAGATGGATAACTTATCTCCCGGCCAATTTTGGCCTTGGGGCTTCAAAGCTTATTTTGTGTTAGAGCAGAGGGGCAGCAGACTGTTCATGAGTGAGAGTCTGGGGAGGGGCTTTATCATGGGTTCAAGGCTATCCTGGCCACACAGTGAGACCTCTGTCCTCCACGGCAGACTGCTTATCTCACCCTTGCAAGGCTCTGCCTGGAGTCACAGACTGGGGCCGGGGAGCTGGAGAAGTGGCTCATCCGATAAAGTGCCTCCTGTGCCAGCACAGAGACACGAGTTGGTCCCAGAACCGGGGGGGGGGCAGAGACCCGTGCGCGAGCGGAAGTTGAACAGTCTGTGACAGAGACTAAGCCTGGACAGCTAAAAAAAAAAAAAAAAAAAAAAAAAACAGTATCGGCAGCTAGAGACTGATTTTTTTTTTTTTTTTTTTTTTTTTTTTTTTTTTTTTTTTTTTTTTTCGAGCTGAACAAAACAAGCTATCTGGCCCTTTAGCTGGCCTCTGAGGGTTCCCCTAAGGCCTGAGCAGGGGTCTGTCTTCCTGGCAGGCAGGACTCGCTGCGTTGGGAGTGCTGCAGGGCGTCTCACTCTCCTGTCTTGTCTTGGCAGAGGCTGATCCCCGGCTGATCGAGTCGCTCTCCCAGATGCTGTCCATGGGCTTCTCTGATGAAGGCGGCTGGCTCACCAGGCTCCTCCAGACCAAGAATTATGACATCGGAGCTGCTCTGGACACAATTCAGTATTCAAAGCACCCTCCGCCGTTGTGATGGTGCTCGCGCCCAAGCCCCGAGACCCACCCCCTTGTCTTGTAGTTGCATCAAGTAGTGCAGCAGGGCCCTCTAGAAGGCCAGTTTCTTGGCATTCTTCCAGAATCCGCAGGTGGGAGTATGTGAAGTCTTTAGGGCAGGAGGAGATTGACGTGAGGGGAGAGTTCCAAGAGTGCACACGCTGAGCCTGAGAGCAGAACAGGTACTTGTGGCTGAGCTTCCTCTGCCTTCTCTAGGCCTGCCCTTGCCCGGGAGCTGCAGTGCAGGCCGCACTGCCCCTGCCGCCTGCACTGCCCCAGCAGTCCAGAGTTCTTGCCTGATGACCTCCTTCTTTCCGTGTTTCCTTGTCAAAAGTGATTAACACTGACAGCTATTCTCAACAAGTAAAACCATGACATTAAGAGGGGGCTGTCCACAGTAAGTCAAAGGTGGCGGGCAGCTGGGGCCTATGGCTCCAGCGGGGGGAGAACTCAGGTGAAGCCAGCTGAAGGGTCACCATATACTGCCTCCCTTTTTAATGATCACACCTTGGTTTTTGTGTCCAATGTTCATGCTTTTAAATGAACCCCGTGTAGCTTCCTCTGATTGGGTTTTTAAGTAACCTGTAATTAAATGGCATATGCACTTTAACCAATGCTGTGGTCCTTCTAGTGTTGTAACAAGAGAAATGTGTTTGACAGGCAGGCATGTTTATTGTTGGGTTATCTGTTCTAAAGCACTCCCGTCTGTGGCATGGAGGACTGGCATACAGGGACCCATCACCCCTGACTCAGTGAAGGCTACAGGTCATCTTCAAAGTCCTCCCCAGTTGTAAAGAGGTTGTGCAGCTGCATTGGCGGGGCCTTCTCCGCCCCTTGAGCCAAGGGCCTACCCTCTGCCTGAGGAGACCCCGGGGCCCATGGTTGCTCTGGGGTGTCACTGCCAGGCCTCTCTGGCTGGGGTGTGGTGGAGTGGGTGGTGTGAGGAGACTGGACAGTGGCAGGTGCCCTGCTGAAGTGGTCTTCCCCTGGAGCCTTTCCCTGCAGAGGCCTTGATGGGGTCCCATCCACATGTGAGCTGTTGCCAGGCGACAGGAGAAACCGTGCCCATTGAGAAGATTGGGTCTTGACCTGAAGGACAGGGCTTGGTAGTTTCCATCTTGGGAAACCGAGCTCCCTGATGTGGTTTGCAGTCCTGAGGGCAGGGCTGCTGCCTTGTTGCTCTGTCCCAAACAGGCCAGTGGAGTCCTGAAAAAAGAAACAGAGAAAGGGTTCTGTTCAGCTTGGGCAGGACCATCAGCATAACCCTGTGGCTAGGAACATGCTGTTATTGTGAGGTTTAACAAGTGCAAGTTTATTACCCTGAGCTGATCAATCCCATGACCAACCAACCACATCTTTCACATACAGGAGACATCCTGAGCGGCCCATCTCCTGGGAAGCTTTGGCTCAGGTCAGCAGTCCCCATGAGGAGGTGTGAGCAGGGAGGGGCCTAGACACCCACCACCTAGAAAGATGCAATCTGTCATGCCTGCAGATTCCCAGCTGGGTCAGAACACCTCTTCAAAGCTGGACTGAGGTTCAGGAGCCCAGGTGGCTGCACCCAGGTTTTGGGGATGTGACAAGGTGTTGGGCCTGGCTTCTTCCAGCTCAGAAACCAAAGATACACAGGAAACTGGGTTTCACTGCTTACAAAGGAATTTGACAGCAGCACTGGATCTTTGCATCCTGATGATGCTGAGGAAACTGTGACCCTGACTGATGACCTTGGCTTTACCACTGCACTGGCTGTGAACTCACTGAGGTTTCAAAAGTCTTAGTTCCTCTACAACAATGGAGGTGGGCGAAACAACACTGACTGGTTAGTTTGGTCTAGGGTGTCCGTGGTAAAGGCTCTCTAACCCACTATGATTGCGCCAATGGGACACCTACTGGGATCACTAGGTAGGTCAATAAACATCAAAAATCAACTCTGGGTTGGGTGGTGGCGGCGGCGACACACGCCTTTAATCCCAGCACTTGAAAGGCAGAGGCAGGTGGATCTCTGTGAGTTCAATGCCAGCCTGGTCTACAGAGCGAGTTCCAAGACAGCCAAGGCTGGTAACATGGAGAAACCTATCTTGGAAAAGAAAATTGAACTTTGTATCACATAGCTTTGTGCCATGCTCTGCGTGCAGCCTGAGGCTGAGCTGGGCAGGCCTTAGCTAACTGCTTAGGGGCAGAGGAAGAGAAAGAACAAGGGTTGGGGATTTAGCTCAGTGGTAGAGCTCTTGCCTAGCAAGTGCAAGGCCCTGGGTTCAGTCCTCAGCTCTGGAAAAAAAAAAAAGAGAAAGAACAAGAGCCCTCATTCCAAGTCTTCTATAGCAGTGCAAAACAGAATCTGCACTCAGCCACGCTGCCCGTGCAGCGGGCCTTGAGTCTATAAAGTGAGCAGTGCTTTGGTACAGGCGGTCCTGGACGGAAACCGAGGGCAACTTCTACTGGGACCGGCTACCAGAGTTCCTCCACTCTGCAGGATGAAAACGTCTTGCTTCAAACCCTACTGGCCAGCCTTAGGTGGGTCTCATGATGCTCTTGGCTGTGAGTTAACTGCAGGGGATGATGACCATGATGATGTCTTGCTGTATGTCAGAATGGCCTTGAATTCATGCTCTTCCTGCCTCAGCCTCCTGGGTGCTGGGATTATGGGTGTATACCATGTGGCTCAGCAGTTGGCCTTTTTTGGAGGGAAAGACAGGGTCTACTATGGGCCCTGGAACTTGCTATGTAAACTAGGCTGGCTTTGAACTCACAGACACCCATCTGTTTCTGTCTCCAGAGTGTTGAGATTAGAGGTATGTGCCACCATGCCCAGCCTCAGCTTTAAGCTGAAAAGACAATCCCACGCTGGAAGTTGGACTTTTTAATACATAAGGAAGTAGATATCATAACTGTGAAGAAATATATTACCCAAGCGTGTGCCACTCTTGGCAACGTGGCAAGGCCATGTCTCCAAGAACAAAACCAAACAAATTCCATGAGGCTGGAGTGTAGCTTAGCAGCAATGTTCATGCCAGCATACATGCCCTGGCCTAAAGTCCTAACACTGCACATGTGTGTCCACATGTGTATACAGACATGCACACAATCATAGGCAGACTCCATGGTCACTGACCTGGCATTCAAAGTTGTCCCTAACACTGTCCAAGTCCTGGACATGCAGGCTGCGTGGAGGCTGCCCTGTGCTCTGATTCCATTTCCTGGAGGGAAGAAAGTACTATCATTAAGTTCTCTTATCCAATGGTCCTCACAGAGCAACTGAGGTCTGCTGGCTGACAGGAATCTTCTCATCCTTCACAGGTTCCTACACCACATCCAGCAACAGCCCGGCCACGCCTCTTCTCTGGTCTGTAGTTAGAATAGTCTTACTTGAAATTGTAATTTAGGCCCTTTGAGAGCCCTGCAGCATCCTAAGCCTAGGGAAGTTTCTCTGGAAACCCACTGACACATGGAGATCTGGAGAACCTCCTGTAAAAACCCCCAGGCCCACCCATTACTTGGGCCATGCTTCCACAGCTGGCCTTGAACTCACGGCGCTCCTGCATCAGCATCTCAGGACTGGAGTTACAGGCATCCAGGGGAGTCTAGCTAGCCTTCCGCTCCCTCTGTCAAGCAGCACGCAGTCTGAGGGTTAGCAGCGATGGCTGCAGCCCACTTTGCCCACCCGCTGACGTACAACACAGGAGCTCCACTTAGTGACTTTAGGAGCTGCTCACCGCCCCACCCCCACCCCCTGCCCTCAGGAGCCAGTGCGGGCATGGGGATGGCTGGATGAGACCCGCTTAGCACCTCTTCCTGGGTCGGGCTGGACTTCGGGGCGGATCTGACCACTCGGCACTGGTTGAGGGCTGTGTCTTAAGAGCTGCTCTTCCTCTGTCCGGCTCCTGATCCTCACAGCCCTTGTCCAGATACTTCAGCCAACGGGACTCCTGGGGCTCAGACGGTGCCTAAGCGTCAGAACAGAGGATAAGGCTCAGAGTCTGAGAGCAGCCCAAGTCAACCCACAACCTTAGGGCAGAGCTCTTGGGACCATGTTTCGTTATCACCAGGACTTCAAGTAGAGCACAATGGAGACACAGCTGCCCTGAGGCTCCAGAGCAGCGGTTCTCCACCTTCTTCTAATGCTGTGGCGACCCCCAACATAACATCATTTCCTTTCTCCTTCAAACTGCAATTTTGCTAGTTATGAATTGAAATGTAAATATCGGATGCGCAACCCCAAAGGAGTCTAGACCCACAGGTTAAGAACTGCTGCTCTAGAAGGATGTACGTGTACACAGGCCCAGCAGGGCACAACTTGTCACAAACTTTCCAATGTCAACACTCCCCAACCCAGGGACTTTCCTGATGAACAAAAGCTTGATGATGAGGGAGCTGCAAAGAGCCATGAGCAGAGCGGGGTCATAGCTGCAGGTGGGTAGCAAGAGTCTGCACACACCACACTGACAGTCACAGTGCTCCCTGTGACCACAGCATCCTGGTTATAAAACACGGTGTCTGTCAAGAACCCAGTCACTCAGCACTCGGGAGGCAGAGGCAGGTGGATCTCTGTGAGTTCGAGGCCAGCCTGGGCTACAGAGTGAGTTCCAGAAAAGGCGCAAAGCTACACAGAGAAACCCTGCCTCGAAAAACAAAAAACAAACAAACAAACAAAAGAACCCAGTCACTGTCCCGGACCGAGCACCTATTTTATAAGCCCCCCTTCAAGCTCCAGGGACAGAGAACACTAGATACCCGTCCTGCTCTTGAGGAGGGAACATGAAGCTCTGATGTTCCACAGCATCCTCACCCTAGCAGAGGTATGCTCCAGGACAGAGGGAAGAGGGGAGAAGCAGCAGAGCGAAACCAGTGAGCAAAACCAGTGAAGGTCAGGGGCTCTCTAAGCAGACGAGAAAAGTCCAGACCACAGACCACGTCATGGTTTACACCCCTTTGCAAAGGTCAGGGGCAAACACCTCTGTTTCCTGTAGCTTCACACTAGTGTCTGTCATTTGGATGCTGCAATAAGCATTTGCTGAACAAATGACTTTGGTTGTTGCTGGCCACTGAATCCCCAGCCTTGAGCATGGGAGGCAAAGGATTTATGAATACTACTAACACTTAGATCGCAACACCCCAAACTAAACTGAGCCAGGTGGTGGTGGCGCACAGCTTTAATCCCAGCACTCGGGAGGCAGTGGCAGGTGGATCTCACAGTTTGAGGCCAACCTGGTCTACAGAGTGAGTTCTAGGATAGCCAGGGCTACACAGAGAAACCCTGTCTCGAAAAACCAACAACAACAAAAAGCAAAACTGAGTCACCTGTGCTAAAAAGTCTCCATCACTAACTTGGAACCGAATTACTGGAGAGCAGGAGAGAGACAGTGGCCCAGTGGCCCAAACAAGTTGCTATCAATGGGCACGGAGGCAGCAACCCTCTCTGAGCTGACGCTCATCCCCCAGAGCAGGCTGAACCGAGCCCATCAATCACTCCCTGTAGTTCTGTCTCCCTGTCCCCCTCACAAGGGAAGTCACCTGACATGCCAGTTTACCTTCTGTTCACTTTCTTTCTTCCACGGCTGTCTGGTCTATCAAGCGTCTGCTCAGCTCACTGAACACTCGTTCTGTTTTATGGACTGAAGTTCTGCCTGATTCTACACCAGCAAACAAAGCCGACTGAGGTCTTGAAATGTCTGCTAATTTTGTCCTTGGCAATCAATACTTGACAGGAACTCTCACACAGCAGCCCAGGGGCAGTGGGGACAGATGCATTAGCTTACCTGCTGACTCCCGTTCTCAGCCTCCTGAGGCCCTGCATTTTCCTCTTCACTTGCAGCTCTGTCCACAGACCTTAGGGGAAGATGGCAAACGTGACCCTGGGAAAGCACCAGGAAGATGTAGGATGGGGGTGGGGTGGGTGGTGGGGGTGGAAGCAAGGGAGCAGGAGGATCTGGCAAGGCCAGGACCATCCTGGGCAACGCAGGCATAGCCTGCTGCTCTCATGGGAGGCAGTCACTTCTCAGCAGTTCAGGAGGTCTGGGCAGAGTGGTTGCTTCCTGTGACTGAGGGGCTGGACAGCTGGGTAAACCGTCTAAGTACAAGTACTGGAGGTTAGAGGCCTGCCACGTCTACCTACCTTAGACAGTGCCCACATATTCTCTAGAGAGCCCAAATTTCACTCTAACTGGGCACCTCAACTGGTCACCTCCCCAGCCTAAAGAAGCCAGTAATTCTCATGGGGCTATAAAGACAAAATGACACCTTATGTAGAAAATACCTACTATAGGATCGACCCAAGAGTTTGGCTGGCTAGATGGCTCAGTGGCTGTGGTGGTTTGAATGAAAATGGCCCCCACAGGCTCGCAGGGAGTAGCACTAGATAGTGTGGTCTGTCGAGTAGGTGGGGCCTTGTTGAAAGAAGTGTGTCACTGGGGGTGGGTTTGAGGTGTCAGATGCTCAGGTTAGGCCCCGTGACACTCTCTCTTCCTTTGTATCTGGATGTAGAACTCTCAGCTACCTCTCCAGCACCATGTCTGCCTGCATGCTGCCATGCATCCTGCCATGATGATAATGGACTAAACTTTTGAACTGTAAGCTATTCCCAATTACATGTTTTCCTTTATAAGAGTTGCCAAGGGCTGGGCAGTGGTGGCACACGCCTTTAATCCTAGCACTCAGGAGGCAGAGCCAGGTGGATCTCTGTGAGTTCGAGGCCAGCCTGGTCTACAGAGTGAGTTCCAGGACAGGCTCCAAAACTACAGAGAAACCCTGTCTCGAAAAAACAAAAAACAAAACAAACAAAAAAATCATTTTCCCAAGCGTTTCTTGAATTCCTATAGAAAGCAATTCCATTCTGTATGCTGACCATGACCATAACTCATGTGATACTGCTGAACTAGCTGGGTTTGGTAGTCTTGTAGAATTTCCCACAGACAGAATTTTGCTGTTTGCAGACTGAACAATGGTTTTATATTTACTGTTGCCTAAGAATGTTAACTCTGATTTTGTAAAATGCTTTGCTCTTATCATTTGACTACTGCTTTACACACACACACACACACACACACACACACACACACACACACACACACACATTCTACTCAGGACTGAACTTAGGGCCTCTCCCATGTTACACATGACCACTGAGTATGACCCCCACCCCACTAATTCTCTTCAGCTGAATTTAATCTTTTGTGGCACTGTGATCTATTTACTTGGGTTTTAACTCTGGATCCTCGGCTCATTCCTGAGGCAAGATTAAAACATAGAGACAAAAAGACTGTAAGATCTAACCTATAACATACCTACAGGATCTAACCTGTCTACCAAAATTTCTGGACGAGCACATTCAACACTGTGGTCAGTATCATCAAACTGCCCTGCAGAAAGCCCAAAAGTGGACTCAAGACAAAGTGTCAGAGGGAAAGGGATAGTTTATGAAAAATATTTTCACCTTCTCGGGGGAAGGACCGAGGGCTTTGACATCAAAACTCAGACCTCATCAAAAGGCACAGAAAGAGACACAGGGCACACTTACTCAGACATTAGGAGTGTAAGCACACTTACTCAGACAGTAGGAGTGTAATCTAGTGCAGCTGCTATGAAAATCAGTACAGAGGGCCTCAAAAAACCAGCTATGCCACTGCCGGGCAAACACCGGAGGATTTTAAACATGAAGCCACAAACTGTAACCTGGGATACTGTAGTTAGGGACCATCTGTATTTGTTATATAAGAAATCCACTTAAATACAGAAACGGGCTAAAGGGAAGGACTGGGGGTGTGGTTCAGAGGTCAAGGACTTGCCTAGTATGCACAAGACTCTGGGTTCAAATGCCACAAGAACAAAAGCGAAATAAAATGGGAAATGGCAGAACACGACATCCTAATATAAATACTGAAAGTGTCCAGTAACACGAGTGTCCGTGAACGTAAGTGTGGGGCTGGAATGCACAGCGCCCTGCACTTTATTCTGCCACACATAGGATGTCAAGGAATGAGCATGCTGGGAATGGCCTCCACTTCAAGAGGGCAATCACAGATTCTGCTGGAAGACGGGGACGAGTCCTGAGTGACAGGAAAGATGAAGATACAATTCTAGTATTTTTACATTAGTGTGTAGTCAAAAGATGGTACAACTGCATATGTGTAAAATAAACATCGGTCAGGCTGGAGAGATGGCTCAGAGGTTAAGAGCACTGACTGCTCTTCCAGAGGTCCTGAGTTCAATTCCCAGCAACCACATGGAGGCTCACAACCATCTGTAATGAGATCTGGTGCCCTCTTCTGACCTGCAGTTATACATGCTATATACATAATAAATAAATATTAAAAAAAGTATGTAACTTATAAAAAAAATAAACATTGGTCAAAGAAAAAATTTAATTAATTAGTTAATTAATTAATAATAATAATAATAATAAAAGCTAAAAATGCAAGTGAAGTCCCCACCCTTCAACAGTCAGGTCCCAATTATTGGGAGCCTGCCTCCTAGTGACCTATGATGTCTAATGAAGACATCTGGAAACGAACTGAATCGGACCAGCAAAGGAGAGCCATATGCTGTGGTCTGGATAAGTGCGGGGCTATTCTCTTCCTTCTGGAGATCGCCTCCACCCTCGCCTCTCTCTCTTCTCTCTGGCATTTACCACTATTGTTCTCCAGAGTGGGAGGAAGCAGGAGGTGGGAGGCCCTGTAGGCCGCCCTGGTCCCCCCAACAGACTTTCTGATTTGACAGGCATACAGGTGACCAGGCTTTCATTTCTCCATGACTCATCCTCTCATGACTGATCTGGAGCCAAGTTTTAGGTTGTGAGTATCCCTGTGAGGTTGGCTGAGCCTTACCAACCAGACACTCTGACTCCAGAATAGTGGGTGGCTACAAAGTGAGACCTGGCTTCATTTTCATGAGGGTAAGGGTGCTCTGTGGAATGCCCCAGCTTAGGGCACAGGACTCTGTAGGGTGAAGTGTGGTAGCATCCATGATGTCCTACACGACCTGTACTAATCTTTAGACTGCTTCCTCTACTGTGGGATCCTTGTTTTTCTCTCCTCTGACATGGGGGTTCTCCCGGCTCTACCTCTCTTTCTCTGCTGGTGCCTGTAACCCCTGGGTAATCTCTGCTACCCAACATTTCTGGTACCAGTGGTGGGGCCTTGAGAACTGCCAGATGCTCACTTGTTTTTGTAAAAACTTCTTATGAGAACTCTGGTTGCTATGTGTTTGGGAGATAAGCAGATAAGATAGAAGCCCTTCTGGGAAAAGCCAAGCACCCCAAATGGTCATGCCTATCCAGACACCCAATACACTATCCTTTCCCTTATGGGGACTGTCACGACTATGCCCCCCCCCCCCACAGGCTGTCTTAATTCTGGCTGAAAAAGAGTACAAGGCTGGTAAGCAGGCTCAGAGGGCAAAGGCACCTGCTGCCAAGCCTGACGACCTGAGTTTGATCCCAGGACCCACACATTGGAAGGAGAATCAACTCCTCCAAGTTGTCCTCTGACCCCCACACACGCATACTGTGGGCACAAGCTAAAGACAACCTTATTTCCTGTTTGATAGTGGGACCATGCACACATCAATAAATGATAAAAATGGGACCACTAATGGACAAAAGACAGTAGTAAAGTCTAGAGGACCACACAACAGCACTCAAGGCCTGGTTCCCAGGGCCACGGGGCCTTCATTCCAGGGAGGAAGGAAATTCTGTACAAAGACAAGGGCTCTGGGTCCAGCCTGATGTCACTGGAGCCACAGCCAAAGCCACCATTTACTCCCTTCCAGTTCTTCAGGGGAACTTTTGAGGGTACAACTGCTGTCACGGGGTTAATGCTTAAAAATCTCTTCTCTGGCTCTCTGTGTTCTGCCTCCTGCCTTTTCTCCTAAGATAATTTCATTAACTGAAGGTCATTCAATGTGGAACTTTTGTTATCTTGGCTGGCCTTGCTGGAATGTAACATTCTGTAATTCTTGGGCTTATGTGCAACCAAGAAGAAAAAAATGTTTGTGAGTCGTTTTGTTTTTACATTCCAAATGACAGTGAAGTTCGCCTAAGAACTATTACATTCAAGAATGACGTGCAAATAGCTAACAATTTAAGATGTACAACAACTTCAAGTTAAAATTGCCGAGATCAGAATTTAGTACTGTGATGTGAAACTATAATCTAGGCTATTTAAATTAATAAATAAAATTCTATTAAGATAATGATCTGCTTTTGGTAACAGCCAAGGAATAAATATTTGATGCTTTCTTTTTCTACATCTATTATTTATTTTGCTTGTGGGGAGGGGCAAGCATATGGAGGTCAGATAACTGCTCCTGGAGTCTCTTCTTGTCCCACTGTGTGGGTCCCAGGGATTGAACTCAGATAGTCAGGCTTGGTGGCAAGTGCCTCTACCCGCTAAGCCATCCTGTTAGCCCAGATTTTATGTTTTATCAAAATAATTATATTTCTGCCAAGTTTGTCAGGCTTTTAACTACTTAAAAATGAGTTAATAAAATCAAAATTTATTTATTTATTGGTTTTTTGTTTTGTTTTTCAGGATGGGTTTCACTGTGTAGCCCTGGCTGTCCTGGAACTCACTCTGTAGACCAGGCTGGCCTCAAACTCACAGAGACCCACCTGCCTCTGCCTCCTGGGTGCTAGAATTAAAGGCGTGCACCACCACCACCCAGTTCAAATTTTATTTTAAAACTTGCTTTTTCTCTAAGCTTTAACTAAATGTTACACAAGTTAAAGTCCATTCCTTCTTCTTCTTCAAGACTGACAACACTGTCCTGGGCGTTCAACAACCAAAGCTTGGCGGTCTGAGCCAACGGGGACAAAGGTGTCATTAAGGACAGGCTGTGCTGGGGGCTCCCTCTCTAAGGCCAGCCAGGGCTCCAGGAATGACAGGACTGTCCCTAAAAGCAGCCCTACAAGGCCAGTAAGTCCTCGTCCTCTTGATCAGAGAAGTCATGGAGATACCTGAGGTAGGACTCTAACCAGTACATATTCGTCAATGAGAGTCAATGGAGGGCCCAATGTGCCCTGTGCTTCAGGGAAAGCCGTGTGGCCAACACATCCTCCCGCTTCCCAACAGGTGACATAATGGGAGGAGGGGACATTAAAACAAACAGGGCTCCTCAAATCCCTAAGGAGATTTGACTTTTGTTTTGTTTTAAATAGACAAGAGTGGTGGAGTTTGCCTTTAATTCCAGAACTCGAGAAGCAGAAACAGGTGGGTCTCTGTGAGTTCAGGCTAGCCCAGGCTACATAGTGAGTTCTAGGCCAGCCAACGTTAAATTATTTATAAATAATTTAAAAGATAATAATAAATAAAAGGTTAATTTTTGGCATCTACCTGGTCTTAAAAGCCCAAAAGGAAAGTATAACACCCAAATAAAATAACTAGTAATGTCACAAAGTAAAATTCTGCTGTCTCCTGACCAGGACTTGTAGCCTGACCTGGGTCAGCCAGGAGACCTGATGCTTCTAAAGACCTACAGAACATTGGGTGACAATTTCAGAAGGGACCCCAAAGGTCAACTTCTGGAAAGTAAGCCATGAGCCGCAGATCCTGATTTTGGAATTATCCAAACGGGAAGTGGATTTTTAAAAAAGATTTATTTGTATTTCTAATGATGTGTGTTGGGAAAGGGTAGGGTACATGTCCGTGAGTGCTGGTGCCTGTGCATGCTTGGATCCTCCTGGAGCTGGAGTTACGATGGGTGGCTGTGAGTCACCTGATGTGGGTGCTGGGAATGGAACTCGGACACTCTGTGAGGCAGTTCCAGCTCCTGACTGCAGAGCCGTCTTGCCAGCCCCCAGAAGATGTCTGCACAGGTCTTCGCTCACCCTTACTGTGCTCTGCCAGGCAAGCCTCTCCTTGACTGCTGTAAGTCCCCTCAAGATGTTCTATTTGTCCATCAGAATGAAAATGTCTGCCTCTGGGTAAATAACAGCCTCTCTGTTTCTTCTATTATTGTAAAAATAGCCAAAATCAAAACCAACCAACCAAACGAAAGTCCTCTATCTGCATCTGTCTCCTATATTGATTCTTTCCATCATAGGGACCTACAGGAAAATAAAATGAAACCTAAATTCTCTGCTCCCCATGGAATAGTAGGCTCTTGCCTTCTGCTCTCCCACAATGCATGGGGCTTTCCCTCCATGACAGGCTCTGTTCTTTCTTCGTCATGGCCAGTTGTCCACGGTTTGAATAAACATGGCCACGACTAGTTCCTCTTACCCTTCTAGTAAGATCTCTTTTTAAAATTAAAAAAAAAAAGGTGTGTGCATGATGGGGAGACACATGGAAGAGGCAGCCAGCTCCGTGGAGTCGGTTCTCTCCTACCTTCCCGCGGCTCCAGGTATGGAACTGAGGTCACCAGACTCACAAAGCAAGCATCTCACCTCTGAGCCATCTTGTCTGCCCTCTCCCAGGACTTCTTATTCTGCTCTATAGCTTCCGTTCCCAACCCCTTCAATACCTTGTCACATTGGCTTTTTCCAAAATTCATCAGCCCCTGGCCGGGACAGCTCAGCTCCTGGGGAACTTTGCTGGCTGCATTTGGTCTATTTTGGCCACAGTGTTTTTTTAGTTTATCATTCTGCTTTGTGGTTTGGACCTCACTTCAACTTTCTGGAATTTTTCAGGCCATCAAAGTCCAGATGGTATTGTCTCAGGGACATTAACAATTGCTATCACCAGTGAGGCCTGTCTCTTGCCACAAAGGACTTCTAGGTCTCCAAATGATGTCACAGTCTAGCCTTGCAATAGCTACTGCCCTCTGCAAATGCTTGTCCAGTGCTATGTCATAAGACCTTGGGACCCTTGATCTTTTGCTAAGGAGCAGCTCCAGCCCACTCAGCTCTGGAGATTCAGAAGCCTGCTCTTCATGACCTTGCTTATCTGTCAGGAAGGAAATGTAGACATGAAAGGCCAAAAGTAAGAGCATTATTCCCACTTATAACAATGCAGTCACGATCATCTTGAAGCTGGATCCCTAGTGACTCGCAGTGTGGTACAGGAACACCCAGAGCCTGACCTCCCCCACTGTAAAACGCACTACTCTAAGACAGCGCGACACCTGCCTGTCCACCTGCTTACAGAGCTCACACACGTAACTGCCCCTCAACTGCTAGAGAACTTCCCACTCCCTCTCAGTCTCATGATCCCTCCCCCAGGAACTCCCCTCTACTTCAATGTTTTACAATAAATTATCTTTGTCTTTTCTTGTCTTTTGTAAATTCTTTTACCACCCACACCACCAAACTTCCAAATGCAGCTTCACCCAGAACAAGATACAGAGAATGTTAAAGGGACAAGAAGAAAGAGTGCCTCATCCAAGTCTGAGACCTGAGGATTTTGAGATAACAAAATTCACTACATATTACCCATGTAAAGACAATATTCACTTCTGTAGAGATATTTCAAATGAGAATGTTTCAGGGTGTGGTAGCCCATGTCTTTAATCCCAATACTCAGGAGACGAAGGTGAACTATGTAAGTTCGAGACAAGCCTGGTCTACATAGCGAGTTTCAGGCTACCCAGGGCTATACAGTGATGCTTTGTCTCAAAGCAAAGCAAAACAAAACAAAACCAAAACCAAAAACCAAACTAAACCAAAACAAACAAATAAAATCAATCTTAAGAGCAAAGTGTACCTTTGAGTTTACTCTTTTCCAGCTGTAAACCTTAACTTTCTGTGACTTACAAACAAGATTTTGAACTTTGTCTACAGTAAAAACATGCCTTAAGGGTGGCATGGTTGTCCAAACCTTTAACGAACACCTGGGAGACAGAGGCAGATATTTAGGAGTTCCAGGCCAGCCAAGGCTGTACATACACATTGCAGCTCTGATCAAATAACAATCAATCAAATCAAACAAACAAACAAAAAAAAAAAAACAGAGAAAAAAAAAACCAATGAAGAAAAACCACACCTTACAGTTCCTGTGGCCTAGCACAGCTGGATTCCTTCGACCCTTATCTATGAGTTGGTTTTGGTTTTGGTTTTGGTTTTTGGACTGGGGGTGATGGTGGTAAGAGACAGGGTCTCACTGTGTAATCCTGGCTGTCCTAGAACTTGCTATGTAGACCAGGTGGCCTCAAACTCACATAGCTCCACCTGCCTCTGCCTGGGATTAAAGGTATGTGACACTATGCCTGGCCCTTGACTATGCTTTTATCTTAACAGCTGTAACTGGTTCTACCCTCCTCAGAAACCACCTCATGAAGTCATTTACTAAAAGAAAAAGAAATAGCTACAAAAGCCCTCTGAGCAGTGTCCTGTCAGAAGCCACCAGATTATGGTTATTTCTCAGTCATGTAAGCAGGACTGGAGAGACAGCACCACGTCCCCGGTGTGCACTGTTCTCTCCCTAGCACGCCCCTCTACCTCGTTTTTGTTTTTCTTTTTTTTCAAGACAGGGTTTCTCTGTGTAGCCCTGGCTGTTCCTGTCCTGGAACTCACTCTGTAGCCCAGTCTAGCCTCGAACTCAGAGATCTGCCTGCCTCTGCCTCCTGAGTGCTGGGATTAAAGGTGTGTGCCACCCCTGTCTTCTCTCTCTTCTCTCTCTCTCTCTCTCTCTCTCTCTCTCTCTCTCTCTCTCTCTCTCTCTCTCTCTTTCAATATCCATGCTTAAGACTACATTAAAACTTTTTCTTTGAGTTCGAGGCCAGCCTGGTCTACAGAATGAGTTCCAGGACAGCCAGGGCTATGTAGAGAGAACCCTGTCTCAAGAAAAAACAAACAAACAAAGCCTTTTTCTTTAAACACATTTATTTTATTTCTCATGTGTGTGCATGTTTTGCTCTCATGCACGTTTGGGCACCATGTGCTTGCCTGGTACCCATACAGGCCACAAGAGGGCATTCAATTCCCAAGAAATGAGTTACAGACAGTTGTGAGCCACTGGGGGGTTGCTGGGATTGGACGGGGTCCTCTGCAGGAGCAGCCGGCATTCCCAACTGCTGGACCCTCTTTCAGGACTAAACCTTTTCTTTTTCTTCCCTGGACAGGGTCTCTCTATGTAGGCCTAGCTATCCTGGAACTCACTCTGTTGACCAGGCTGGCCTTGAGCCCAGAGATCTGCCTGCCTCTGCCTCCCGAGTGCTGGGATTGAAGGCGTGTACCACCAGGTCTGGAAAACCCCCCCCCCCCAGTAAATCCATTTCTTCCATACTGATTTGTCCTGAGTCTTTTTCTGCGGCAAGGTCAAGAATCCCAGTTTCTGTGGGAGTTGTAATGCACTCCTTTACTCCCAGCACTCAGAAGGCAGAGGCAGGCGGATCTCTGTGAGTATGAGGCCAGCCTGGTCTACAGAGTGAGTTCCAGGACAGCCAGGGCTATGTAAAGAGACCCTGTCTCAAAAAATAGAAAACAAACAGACAAAAAGAATCCTAGCTTCACCTGGGTAGAGGTAGGTCTCTGAAAGAACTCAGGGCTGCAGCCGGGAAGGTAGAGCCGTGTCACCTGCTTCCACGGCCACCACCATGTCCATCCGTACCATCCAGACCAGAACTTCCCTTTCCCAAGGTGGGTCACAGCAGCTCGAATCTTGGCCTGCCTTTCTGTTTAGAGCTATGCGTATTGTCTACGAATCTGGAGGGTCATGTCCCCACGCACAGGAAGGAGGAGTGGCGACAGCTGTGCTGGACTTCCTGCCAGCTCGTCAGCACTCACGTCTCTCTACATAAAATCCCAAGGGCAGGATTCAGAGGGCTCCTGAGACCACGCAATGAGAGGAGGCCCACAGGGAGGGATGAGAACTCCCATGTGCCAGGAGGGTGGGCCATCCTAATCCCAAGGGAAGGAAGACTCCAGTAGTGGCTGGTGAGCCTTCTGGACCTCAACCTGTCCAGCTGGGTGCTTTCTTTATTTCGAGACAGGGTCTCATGTAGTTCAGGCTGGCTTCAAACTCATTATGTAATCAAAAATGACCTTGAACATCTGATCCTCCAGCCTCCGTCTCCTCAGTGCTGGAATTATGGGCACACATACCATATCTAGCCTTCACTTGGCTATTTCTAAGTCTCCCAGATTATCAGCCCCACCCTCCCTGCCTTTTGTTATTGGTTGACCGCAGTAAGCATGTAATACATACATACATATGTATGTATATATATTGCTTGTTTTTGTTTTTTGCTTTTTGCTTTTCTGAGACAGGGTTTCTTTGTGTAACATCTCTGGCTGTTCTGAAACTCACTCTGTAGCCCAAGCTGGCGTCTAACTCACAGACATCCGCCTGCCTCTGTCATCCAAACGTTGGGATTAAATGCGTGCACTACATTGCCCATCATAATGCATATTCTAAAGTGTGTGGGGGTCTGATTTCTCTGGCTGCTGCTCATGCTCACACGCTTCCTTGAGCACACTTAACACTTTCAAAGTCTGCAATCTGTTCTTTGATCTTTTGTCTGTGGGAGCTCTCCAAGGCCCAGGCTGAAGACAGGTTCTCCAGAGAAGAGCTGCACTGACCTCCACTGCCCAAGCTAACTGGAAATAAACTCTGGGCACGAGGCTTTTCAGGGTGAGAAGAAAGGGTGAAGCCTGAGGGAGGCTTCCCTGCGTGTCAAAGTCTTGAGGATGGACTTCCGTAGCATGGCTGAGGTGACCCAGGCCAGCACCCTGTCGCACAGCGGGTGCCCTTGAGCTCACTTGTGCAACAGTGGATAAGCCTCTGGGGACTCAGCTGTTTATGGAGGTCCTCGGAGCCCGTGTGGTGGTACCCTCCCTCCATCATTTCAGGGTCTGGAGGCAGCGGAAGGAGGAGCTGGAGTTTGAGGCCAGTCTCAATAAAGCAAGGACGGTGTTGTAGCCACACAGAGGGCCACATGGTGAGACTCCATCTCAAAATCCACGCAGGCCAGTCCCCTGTTGAGTCCCACACAGTTCAGGCCTTGTGTTCTGCCCACTGTTTCTCGCGCCCCTCAGACATCCACCTGTCAGCTCCAGAGTCCAGTCCCCTGCAGCGCTGCTGCTTCTGTGGATTTTGACTTCACTTCATGTTTGAGCTCCTAGGGCTCCCCATTTTCCTGCTAGCCAGGCGGCTCGTATCTAAACTATTCTTGCCAAAGGCTGGTGAGATGGCTCAGGGGGTAAAGGTCCTTGCCCTGCAAGCAGGGAGACCCAAGTGACCTGCAGAAGCCACACGAAGGTAGAAAGAACCAACTCCACAAAGTTGTCTTCTAACTTGCACAGACACACAGACACAATAATACATAAAAATTTAAAATTTCTAGCCTGTAAAAAACTTTTATTTTTTCTTTCTTTTCTTTTTTTTTGGTTTGTCGAGACAGGGTTTCTCTGTGTCACCCTGCCTGTCCTGGAACTCACTCTGTAGACTAGGCTAGCCTTGAACTTGGAGATCTACCTGCCTCTGCCTCCTGAGTGCTGGGACTAAAGGCCCCACCACTGCCTGGCTACTCTCAGCTATTTTCACTGAGAGGATTGCTCAGGGTGTTACATCAGCTATGTTGTAGCACGTGGACTTGTAAGGGATTTATCCATCGTAAACTCCCACCCTCCACTCATGATGGAAACAAGATGAAAAACACCACTCCTCTCGAAACACTGTACCTGAGTGACAGCTCTGACACTTGTCCCTGCAGCAGATTTAGCTTTTGGACATGGCGTCTACAGTCAGCACCAGAGCCTTCACCGTAAGCCTGAGAGGAAAAAAAAACAGAAAACATTAAAAAAGTGTTAGCAGAATGGTGAGAAACATTTTAGATGGTACTTGCAAAGCTTGAGGCAGTGTTAAGAATACAAAGGTCAGCCAGGAGGTGGTGGAGCATCCTTTAATCCCAACACTCAGGAGGCAGAGGCCAGCCTGGTCTACAGAGCAGCAAAGGCTGTTACACAGTAAAACCCTGTCTCTAAAACCACACACACACGCACACACGCACACACGCACACACGCACGCACACCACACACACACACACACACACACACACACACACACACACACATGAATGCAGAGGTTTGACCACTCTCTTTCTGGAAAGTTTTTTGGTTTGTTTTGTTTTTCGAAACAGGTTTCTGTGTAGCCCTGGCTGTCCTCACACTCGGAGATTCACCTGCCTCTGCCTCCTGAGTGCTGCAATTAAAGTCATGCCCCACCATCACCAGGTTCTGAAGGGGTTTAAAAGCAAATAGGTTCTGGAACTTCAGGTCTTCCTAACCATCCCACTGGCATGCTGACCTCATCAAAGCCAAACTCAGGCTGCATTGGGATTCAAGCAACTGCAGTTGGAAAGACCTCAGGAGGAAGTCTGTGTCTGCGCTGAACAGGTACAGACTTTTTTCTTGTCATTGTCCGAAACAGTGTAGCCTAGCACCATACACACCATGCACACTGTATAAGCCATTATAAGTCACCTAAGATAATTTAAAGTACACGGGAGGAGCTGGGGGGGGGGGGCTTTAAACCCAGCATTTGAGAGAGGCAGTTGGATCTCTGTGAGTTCCAGGACAGTCAAAGCTATGTAGAGACCCTGTGTCCCCCCAAAACAAGTACAAAGGAGGTAGTGGCATGAGCCTGTACGTCCCAATTACTTGGGAAGCTGAGGCAGGAGGATCAGTTGAGACAGGAGTTCCAGATCGCCTGGGCACTATAATAATCCCATTCCTCATCCCTCAAGAAAGCATGCTAAGGATACGCAGACGTTACATGCCACTCTATGGAAGGGCCTCCACGGATACTGAGGGATGGCTGTGATTTGAGTGTTGAACTTGCGGTTTACAGGTGAAGCCCAATAGGACAAGGGGCATGTTTGTGAGCAGAGGAGATAGGCTTGAAGTGCCCACTGTTCCTTGCCACCATATCTGCAGATGGAGTTCTCAATGCATGCTGGCCAAAGAATTCCTGTGGACTCTGGGTGTGTGGGAGCTCACTGGGGCCAAGCGTACTCTGTGTATGATGTCTACACTGCAAGGTGGGTGGCACCGTAGCCCGGGGAGGCCAGGCTTTCCATCTGGACCAGGACGAAAGCGGTGAGATCAGAACAGCGGATAGCAAAGCAGGGCACTGCAGCACATGATGCTAACTCCACCACTCAGAAGCAGGCAGAGGGCCACGGCAGGGCTGAGGGGAGCCTGGACTACACAGCAGGACTCTGTCTGGGGCTGGAGAGATGGCTCAGAGGTTAAGAGCACTGGCTGCTCTTCCAGAGGTCCTGAGTTCAATTCCTAGCAACCACATGGTGGCTCATAACCACTTAATGAGATCTGGTGCCCTCTTCTGGTGTGCAGACATACTTGCATGCAGAACACTGTATACATAATAAATAAATAAATCTTAAAGAAAAAAAAAAAGATCTATTGCTTCCTTAAAAAAAAAATCTGCGGCGTGGGGCACGCTTTAATCCAGCATCGGAGCAGAGCAGGGATCTGTGAGTTCGAGGAACTGCTACCAAGTGACTCAGAAAGCGCAAAGCTACACAGAGAAACCCTGTCTCGAAAAACCAAAAAAAAAAAAAAAAAAAATCTGTCTCAAACAAAACCAAACAAAAGAACCCAAACAGCTGAGTTTAACCTGTTCAGCCTGTTCGCTGCTCAGGCACAGATGAGCTGTGAAGGATGGATTGTGTAATTCTGATGACGTGTACTAAGTTCTTGTTTGTGCTTCAGACCGGCACTGCACAGTGTACAGGCCGATAGAAAAACTCATGCTAGTGATCTGAATTGTTGCCTTGGGAAGAAAAGACATTAAACTTAAAAAGAAGGCTTGAGGCTGAGTGCCTAGTTCAGGGGTGGAACGTGTGTAGCCTGTGCAAGACCCTGGGTTCATTTCCCAGCAAATCTCTTCCCTCTGGAAAACCATAAAAAGTTTCTGCCTGGAGTGGTTCTTTTCCCTGCCACTTGAACAAGAGACTCCCTATTTTCAGTCTGCACTCCCCCTCACAAAAAAGGAACTTAGGCCACCTGGAGGTTCTGAGCCTAGGGAGGATACAACCCAGCACCTTTTGTTTCTTCTTCTTTTTTGAAATAGACGCATGTATTCTAGGCTGGCTTTGACCTCCTCCCTCTGAGTGCTGGGATGCAGCTGTGCGCCGCCATGCCCTGTTTAACACAGAATGTTTCCAGAGAGAGGATCCCCTTGGTTGCGGTGTTGGGAAGAGACCGGATGACAGAAATAGAGGGGTGAGTTAGGAAGCTGCTGCGAACAGCATGGCAAGGAAGAGGTTGGCTCAGGCACTGGTTAGATGAGACCACTCTGGATCTGCTTTGAAGGCAGAGCTGACAAAAGACTGGAAAAGAAAAATGAGTTAAGGATGACGGCAAGGCATTCAGGCCAAACAAGAAAGAGAGCCCTGACGCTTAAGTGTGGGAATGACGGTGGAGACAGCAGGTTCATGAAGTCCCAGTTTTCAAATGTGCAGTGCTGGGAGTGAACCCGAGTTGAGATACCCAGGAGAGAGAGCGAGTGGGGCAGTGCTCAGGAGCTGGGACAGGCCTGGGATCTGCAGGATTTCTCCACTCTGCGTGCCAGGCTCTACCACACTGAGCTGGATCCTAGTCCCTTGTGAGCGATCTCTCCCCAGGGCGGCATCTCTCCCCAGGTGGGGAAGCTTGCAGTCCAGTGTAGCTCAGCGTTTAGAAGTTGGGGAGATGGGGAAACCAGAAGACTGAAACAGCAGCCTGGAAGCTAAGAGCAGACAAACTGCAAGTCCAAGAGGAAATGTTTTAAGGAGGCGGAAGCTACAACCCACGGCAAACTCTGCCAATAAGCTGTCCTGTGAGGACTGTGAATTGACCTATGTTTAGCAACATGGAGGTCACTGACTGGCCACAGCAGTCGTGGTCTGTCTGCAGCATGTTCAAGTGAAGATAGGTAGAGAGGAGCTGGGCACAGGGGGATGGCAGGATTAAAAACAGCCGATAACCTGCATCTTGTGTAACAGTCGAGTAGCACTGCGTACTGAGGCGCATCCTCTCTATGGAGACACAAAACTAGACTTCATTCTCCAGCCTGTCTCTGGCATGTGAGGGTTTAACAGTAGCTCTTTCTATTGCAATGTCAGCTACTTCTGAGGCTGGCCCGAGAAGCCTCCTGGGAGCTCTCCAATGCTCTTGCGCCTTTGGCTGGAGGCAGCTGCAGATAAGCCTCAGGGAATAACAGGATGTCAACCTCACCACCCCACCACTCCCAGTGTCCTCTCCTGGGGGACAGAAACAACTTCCTTATGCTAAGCCACCTGGCAACCACAGGCAAGCACCACTGCGCATGCCCAGCAGTCTGCCTTCTTGGAGAACTTAAGCATGCAGCAGCAGCCCCTACCCTATCTTGGGAGCTGAATCTCAGCTGACTGGCCCGGAAATGGGAATGTGTCAATCACACTGCTTTTCCCAGGACTCCATGATTCATACTGGTTAGGCCCGCTGGCTGAGGGTGTGGTTCTGTGGATCTCCTGAAGGGTATGATCCTGTGTGCTGAAGAAACAGGAAAGGCCTAAAGAAACCCTGAGGGATGGGGAGAGTCAAGGGACAGGATGATGCTAGCCTCTTTTTTTTTTTTTTTTTTTTTTTTTTTTTTAATAAATGATTTTTTTTGTTTTTTTTTTTTTTTTTTTTTTTTTTTATTATATAGATTATATATATATAAAACATAGAATCTTTTATAATAAAGATTTATTTATTTATTATGTATACAGCATGTATGACTGCAGGTCAGAAGAGGGCACCAGATCTCATTATAGATGGTTGTGAGCCTCCATGTGGTTGCTGGGAATTGAACTCAGGACCTCTGGAAGAACAGTCAGTGCTCTTAACCTCTGAGCCATCTCTCCAACCTCCCCCCCCTCCTTTTTTTTTAAACAGTGAGCATCAACAGAAGGTCTTGAACACACAATTTTGCTTTAGCAGATTTTCAGAGCAAAGTTCTGTCTGTTTTTCCTGACACCTGTCACCTTGTTAACACATTTTTAAGTTTGTTTGTTTGGTTTTTCAAGACAGGGTTTCTCTGTGTAGCAGTCATGGCTGTCCTGGAACTCACTCAGTAGACCAGGCTGGCCTCGAACTCACAGAGATCCACCCGCCTCTGCCTCCTGAGTGCTGGGATTAAAGGTGTACACCACATCGCCCTTTTTCCCTTTTATTAAGACAAGGTCTCATGTAGCCCAGGCTAACCTGGAACATTGTTCTATGTAGCCCAGGCTAACCCGGATCATTCTATGCAGTCGGGGATGCTCTTGAACTTTTTTTTTCTAAAATTCAATTTATTCACTGTTGTGGAATATTACTTTAACTATGTAAAGGTGTGTTCCATTTGTTTATGCTGCATTTATTTAATTATGTAAAGATGTGTTGCTGTTTTACCTTGCCTGCCTAAGGCACCTAATTGGTCTGATAAAAAGCTGAAAGGCCAGTAGCTAGGCAGTGGAGGGACAGGCGGGGCTGGCAGGCAGAGAGAATAAGTAGTGGAGGAATCAAGCGCCAGAGAGAATGAGAGAAGAGAACAAGGGAGAAAGAGAGAGCCGGCCAGCCAGACATAGAGTAGGACAGACAGAATGAAAGAAAGGTAAAAAGCCCCAAGACAAAACCTAGATGAAGAGAAGCAGGTTAATGGGACGAGCATAAGATAAGGTCAAGCATTTATAACTAGTAAGTCTCCATATCTTGATTTGGAAGCTGGTTGGTGGCCCAAAAGAAAACCTGCCTACAATTCATTTTATGTGAGTGTTTTGCCTGCATGTGTGTCTGTGAACCACTTGTGTGAACAGTGCTCTTGGAGGTCAGAGGGCACTGGACCTCCTGGGACTGCAGTTATGGACGGTTGTAATCCACCATGTGGATGCTAGGAATCAAACCCAGGTTTTAAGAGCAGCAAGTGCTCTCAACTGCGGAGCCACCTCTCCAGCCCCTCAATTCTGAACATTTAACCCTCCCGTCTCTACCTTTCCCAGGCTGGGATTACAGGTGTGCACATCACCACATCCAGTTTTACAACACACTTTGAGATCAATCCAAGGCCTCATACATTCTAGATGAGCACTCTTACCAAGTGATTCACATCCTCAACTCTCAAAAGTGCTCTGCCTGTCACGTCAACTACATGAATCTTCCAGAAAGATAACTGTTAACACAGCAATGCATGTTTAGGACTCTGTCCTAAGGAAATAGTGCACAGTTGGTCAAATGAACCAAGAGGCAGTCCACTGCAGGTACAGGGGACATAGCTTGGTGGCAGAGTGCTTGTCCAGCATGCATGAGGCCCTGGGCTCAACCCCAGCACTGAAGAACAAGTGGATGAAAACCCCATTGCGGAGTTGTAAATCACAATGAAAATGACAGTCAACGCGCCCATCATTGTGGGATTGGTTATCTACCTACTCGTCCAACTAGATGCTTATGTTCAGCACTCACTGTGGACAGGGCAGTGCACTGGGCATTAATAAAACAAGCAAAGCTTCTGCTCCAATGGACTCTCGATGTGGGCTGGCTAACACCCACAAGCACACTTAGCTTCCATCAGGAAACTAAGAGTTGAGTGCCAATAGTGAACACCGGGTCCTAGGAGGAGAGGGTTTGTTTCAAGGTCAGAAAGGAAGCCACCATGGCTGCAGGAGGAGAATGAGGGGAGATGAGGTGGGAAAGCAGCATTAGGGAGAAGCAGGCAAGTGAAGGGCTCAGGAAAGGACAGGACCTGGGGCAATGTGTGCTAACAAATTACTTATGCTGGTCTGTATGCAGAGATTTGAAGAAATGTGCTGGAGGCCACATGAAAATAAAGTGCATTAAAACAGGGACATTCACAGGTGTGCCCTGCAAACCACATTCTCACACGTGCCCCTACTGAGTCTGCTCCCTCCCATGGCCCTCACCTCTGCCTCCCCCAACATACTTTTGCTCTCCCCTAGTTGGTTTGACATTCTGTAATTACAAGTGATTGTGAGCTGCCTAGTGTGGGTGCTGGGAAACAAGCTTTGGTCCTCTGCAAGAGCAGCAAGCGTTTTTAACCACTGACAAATCTCTCCAGGCACTCCTGTTCTCTTATGTACCCTTGTGTTTTCAAGATGCTCGTCTAGTTTTAAATTATAAATGTACGTGTGTGTGCATATGTGAATTATTTATTTCTCCTTCCACACAAGCACATGTGAGTGTAACTCTGACAACGTTCCTACTTCCTATTGTCTCCCTGTGCCCGGCACGCAGAAAGTTCTCGGGAAACACTTGCTGAACAAAGAAGTGAAGGACAGAACCTGTCTGGGCACTGCTCCACCCATGCAGTTCCAGGAGGAAGGAACCCAGGGTGCAGCAGCTCTCTGGACTGCGAGAGAAAAGGATGCTGGCTGTGGAAAGTGAGGCTGGCCAGAACTCACCCGCACGAAGGACTGCTTCTCTCCACAAGCCTTGCATGTCCATTTGAGACTCTTTTTCACCTGCAATGAAATTTCAGAAATATAAGCCCAGACAGTTGCATACAACAAGGTGGAAATGAATCAGAAATAACTTAGCTGTACCCCCAACCCCGAAGGTAGAATTTTAGGTGTGTGTGGGGGATGTACTATTTAATAGGTAGGTGCTGGGAAAACTGTCATTTGTATTGACACCAATTAGATGTTTGCCACCTGAGGGTCCCAAAAAGGAGGGAGGGAGGGAGGGAAAAGAAAAAGAGAGAAAGAAATGGAGGGCTAGAGAGATGTTTCAGTGGGTAAGAGCATTTGCTGAGCAAGTGTGAGGACTTGATGTCAGGTCTCAGCACCCATGTCAAAAACTGAATGCAGCCACATGAGCCTGTATCCCCAGGACTGTGAAGGTGGAAGCAGGATCAGTGGGGATTACTGGCTGCCAGCCTAGGTTCAGGGAGAGCCCCATATCAGAGAGACCCCATATCAGCACATAGCCTGTATTTCAGACTGTTGAAGGGAAAAGATCAGAGGGATTACTAGCTGCCAGCCTAGGTTCAAGGAGAGCCATATCAGAGAAATAAGGTTGAATGACAGCAGAACTAATGTTCCCTTCTGTCTTCACATGTGCACCTGCACACAAAACACGCTTATAACACACACACACTCACTCCAGGGATGGGGAAGTGTCTCAGTGGCAACTAGTATGATCAGGCTGAATTTAATCTCCAACGTCTGAATTTAATCTCCAACAAGGAAAAAAAAATCCATAACAGGGCTGGAGAGATGGCCCAGTGGTTAAAAGAACTGGTGACTCTTCCAAAGGACCCGAGTTCAGTTCCTAGTACCCATGTGGCATCTCACACCTGTCTGTAACTCCAACTTTGGGAGATCTAACATCCTCTTCTGGCTTCTGTGGGTACCAGACTGCACATGGTGCAGACACACATGCAGGCACATTCCTACACATAAAATAAAAATAAATCTTTTTTTTTTTTTAAAATTTATAACAATACCAAAGTTGCTTGAAGAAATGTCATGAAATGTTATGCTTAACAATACAAAGAGATCTGGGCTGCTTCATAAGGTTGCTGTGACTGGCATGGCATGGAGTCATAAATGTGTAATTTAAGTACTTGGGAGGCTGAGGCAGGGGGATTAGGAATTGGAGGTCATCTAAGGTAAATACTGAAATTATGTCTTTAAAACACCCTCAAAACCAAACCACAATCCCCAAAACAACAAAACCTCTATCACCAAGACTATGATTGGGGCTGGGGATATAGCTCAGGAGTAAGCAACTTGCCTAACAAGGCCGAGCAAAGCAGAGGATCTAGGGCCTGGAGCCAGCCTGAGTTACAAAAGAAAAGAGAGAAGGCTCAGCGGTTAAGAGCACTGGCTGCTCTTCCAGAGGACCTGAGTTCAATTCCCAGCAACCATATGGTGGCCCATAACCATCTGTAATGAGATCTGACACGCAACAGAACACTGTATACATAATAAATAAATAAAATCTGGGGAAAAAAAAAAGAAAACCTTTAAAACAAACACCAACCACTGTTCTGCCGTGGTGAGCAGAGAGGTGACTATTCCCCCACAAATAAAGCTACAGGCAGAGGCACCAAGTGATGCCCGCACCTACCCAGGGGCATGTCAAAAGGGCTTCCAAACTGCTTCTATAGTATTCAGGTTTGTTTTTTGAGATAGGGTCTCTAGTATTCCTGGCTGGCCTCAGACTCGATAAAACCTTCTAACCCTAGGGCAAGCATTGCCATACCTAGATAAAGGGGATCTTAGGCAGTGTGAACGCTAGGTAAGCACCCCACCTATGGAACAACGTCCCAAGCCCAGGGCTTTAAAAACTGTCCACTCACTGTAATTAAACGGAGAAGAGCCACTAAGAGGCTAGGTTCAACGTTAGGGCGCTACTCCTCAGCCTGGATTCCTGACCATTATGCTAGCTAGCATCCACTAGAAGCCGCCTCAGGAGAGACCATTACTGTGGTTTATACAACGACCACACAGAATCGGGGCGGGGCGGGGGGGAGGAAAAAGAAAGACAGAAAGAATGATACACACGGGGCTGGGTGGAAGCGCGCCCACAGCCCGGAGCAGAACCCTTAGCAACAACAACAACAACAACAACAACGACAAACACAAACAAAATGGCCAGGGGCACGTTGTAAAGTGACAGCACAGCCCTCAGCCTCGTCACTGTCACGTCCCTTGGCCAAACGAGACGCGGCCCGCCATGTCTCGCCCACCATCCTGCGAAGGAAAAGGGTGAGGCAGGCGCCCACCCCACCTGATGCGCCTGAAAGAGGTGGCAGCTGCAGCACCGTAGGACCCGAGACTGCTGAGCCGGCGCCATACAGGCCTCAGTCGTCCTCCGTGCGCTTGCGCTCTGCGTTCCCACTCAGGCCCCGCCCACCCCACGACGGTTCCGGCCCCTCTAGCCCCAGCACCACCTCGCATGTCCTTGGGCGTCTCTCAGACCACGTTGGCCCCGCCCTTGCGAGCTCTCGAGCCGCTCTACCCCCCCCCCCCATCTCGGTGGTCACGGAGGCCCTTTCAAGCCTCAAAAAGGAGCCGGTGTTCCTTTGTGCTTGGGCGTCTGGTCCTTCCTTCACTTTGGCCCCATGATTCCGAGCAGTGACGGTGGTTTTGCTAAACCAGTCTTTCTGATGGAGCCCTCAGCTGCCACCTACCTCCTTTACCTACATCCTTCTCTTGCCCCTGTGAGATAAAAGGGGCGTGGAAGCTGCGGTTGGGGTTTGCAGAAGCTGGGGTTGGGCCAGGGTGGGTTGTTAAGTTACTCTTTGAGCCAAACTCCGAAATTGCCGGAGAACCGATAATTCTGCAAACACAGGCACTTGCTAGATCCAGCTGAGAACAAAAACCACCCTCTACTGCAGTCCTTGGACAATGCTCCACTCTGGAAGTCGGAGTAGCTACCCTTAAGGCTCACTAGCATGCCAGACGTTATAAACTATCTTGTTTTTGTTTTGTCTTCAATTAAAGCTGGCGCATGACCGTAATCTCAGCACTTAAAAAAGGAGGCGGGGTGACAAGTTTAAAGGTCATCTGCTACAGAGTTTGAGGCCAGCCTGGGATACACACGAGATCCTCAACGTTGTAAGAAAATGGATGGACCTGGAAAGTATAATATTAAGTGAGGTGACCCAACTTCAGAAAAGAAAGGAAGAGGGCTCGAGAGATGGCTCCGCGGTTAAGAGCACTAGCTACGCTTCCAGAGGTCCTGAGTTCAATTCCCAGCAACTACATGGTGGCTCACAACCATCTATAATGGGATCTGGTGCCCTCTCTGTAATGCAGGCATACATGCAAACAGATCACTTGTACATAAAAATAAATAAATAAATAAATAAATAAATAAATAAATAATATTTAAAAAAGAAAACACACAAACAAAACTGCATCGGCACGTTCCCCCACATACATCAAAGTCAGTAATAAATGTGTATATAAGTAAAACAGGTGTAATTGTGAGGATAGTAAGATTTAGAAAGGAGAGGAGGTAGGATGGAATGTTGGCAAACAAGTCATGAAAGAAAGAGGATATGAAGCTATTTCCCCCCTAGTTTCAACTCAGTGATTTGTTGTTGTTGTTGTTGTTTTTGTGGTAGTGGTGGATATGTGAATTCAACTTTCTGGGTATTGAAGTAGCAATAAGCTTTTTTTTTTCTTTTTTTCTTTTTTTGCATTCCAAAATAAATTCCTACAAGTGTTATTTCTTTGAGGCAGTGATTGTGAAGCTGGCTTTCTCTTTAATTCCATTGCCTGTTCCTACAATAGGAATTAGACATGATGTGTAATTAGACATGACTACATTTGTCACACTGACCCATTTAGAAATTGATTTTTGCAGCTGGACAGTGGTGGCACACACCTTTAATCCCAGTACTTGGGGGCAGAGGCAGGCAGATCTATTGAGTTCAAGGCCAGCCTGATCTACTAAGTGAGTTCCAGGACAGCCAGGACTACACAGAGAAACCCTGTCTCCAAAAAAAAAAAAAAAAAAAATTTGTTTTGTGGGGAGGGATTTTATGATGTGGAATCTCCCCTTAATTCTTTTGTTTAATGCTACATCAAATTAATTGAATGTAGTGGCACATGCCTTTAATGCCAACATTCAGGAGGCAGAGACAGATGGATCTCTGTGAATTTGAGGCTAGCCTGGTCATAAAAGTAAGTTCCAGGACAGCTAAGGCCATTACACAGAGAAACCCTGTCTCAAAAAAACAATACAAAATACATAAATATAAAATCTTTACTTAAAAATGGGTCTGGAAGCTGGGCAGTGGTGGGGGGGGGGGGGGGGGGGGGGGGGGGGGGTGGTGGTGCACACCTTTAAACCCAGCACTCGGGAGGCAGAGCCAGGCGGATCTCTGTTGAGTTCGAAGCCCACCTGGGCTACAGAGTGAGTTCCAGGAAAGGCACAAAGCTACACAGAGAAACCCTGCCTCGAAAAACCAAAACCAAAACCAAAAAAATAAAAAATAAATAAAATAAAAATGGGGCTGGAGAGTGAACTCAGCAGTTAAGAGCATTTTCTGCTCTTGCAGAGGACCTAGGTTCGGCTCCCAGCACCCACATAGCAGCTCACAACCATCTGTAATTTCAGCTCCAGGGGATCCATCACCCTCTTCTGACCTCCAGAGGCATCAAGCATGCATGTGGTACACAGACATATATGCAAGCAAAAGACCCATACATGTAACATTTCTTAATTAAAGTTATTGTATTATAGTTCTATTTAATAAATGAACTGTATGCTAGACTGAGAGATCCGAAGGATCATAGCAGCCATGCAGTGTGTGACTATAGAGTTGGGACTCTCAGACTCTGCAGTAACCAGGCCCCAAAGTCATCCCCAGATCTCTCCAGCAGTTGCCTGAGACCAAGAGCACTGGCCAATGACAGTCAGCTTCTCTATCTTTGCAATGCCTCCAAAACCAACCACTGAAGGCTCAAGTTTGCCTCCAAACCAATCACCTAGAACATGTTTCCTATTTGTTATCTCCAGCCAAAAGGATGCCTCAGAGCACATGGGGATCCATCCCATTTTTCCACCACGGGGTTTCGACTTTCCCACCTGCCTCTGAGTGTCAAATACAAGCCATGGTACCAATTCATTTTCTCTAGCAAGTTCTGAATGTTGTGCTTTTGATTTGGGTGGTCATTTTCACGTTTGAACTATTATGATTGAGGAAAAAATGCATTTCTGCATCGAACACTTTATGCTTAATGAAAGTAGAATAAAAGCATGGTGGGGACCAAGCATTCAAACATACGAGCCTATGGGGGCTATTCTCAAACCATCACAGTAGGTAAAGGTGTTTGCTGTCAAAGTTGACCTGAATTCGATCCCTTGGACCTACAAGGTGGAAGGAGGGACCCAACTCCTGCAAGTTGTCTTCTCGAGAGAGCGCGATTAAATAAATGTGTGTGTGTGTGTGTGTAGTTTTGTTTTTTATTTTTTGAGACAAGGCTTTTCTGTCTAATAGTCCTGGCTATCCTGGAACTCATTTTGTAGACCAGACTGGCTTGAACTCACAGAGGTCTGCCTGCCTATGCCTCCCGAGTGCTGGGATCAAAGGTGTGTGCTACTAAACCTGGCTAAGAAATGTATTTTTAAAAATTCGTAAGGCCAGTCTGGTCTATATAGCAAGTTATAGGCCAGATTGAGATTTATAGTGAGACCCTGTCTCAAAACAAACAACAAAAGATCCATTGTGAAAAAAGATTGTTTACATTTTAAATATTTATCTATTTTATATGTATGAGGGCATCGGATCCCCTTGGAGCTGGATAGTTTTAAGCCATGTGGGTGCTAGGAACCAAATCTGAGTCTTCTGCAAGAGTAGCAAGTGCTCTTTACTACTGAGACATCTCTTCAGTCCTTTGGTCTGCTTTTTTTCTTTTCTTTTTTGGTATTTTGAGACAGGGTTTCTCTATATAGCTTTGCGCCTTTCCTGGAACTCGCTTTGGAGACCAGGCTGGCCTGGTACTCAGAGATTCTCCTGCTTCTACCTCCCGAGTGCTGGGAGCAAGGACTGCTTTTTTTCTTGAGACAAGTTCTAACCATGTAATCTTGCTGGCCTGGAACTGTGTGGACCAGGCTGGGCTCAAAGTCACAAGACAATCCTGTCTGTGCCTCCTAGTGCTGAGATTAACACATATCCCCATACCTGTTTCTTACTTGGCAGTTTTGTTTTGTTTTGGTTTTTGGTTTTTGAAGACAGGGTTTCTCTGTGAAGCCCTGGTTGTCCTAGAACTCACGCTATAGACCAGGCTGGCCTTGAACTCTCAGAGATCCTCCTGCCTCTGCCTCCTGAGTGCTGGGATTAAAGGTGTGCGATACCAATGCCTGGTTTAATCATAAACTTTGTTGAAGATTAGTGGATGCCTGGGGCCGGGAGTCAGTACAGGGATCTACTGTAAGTGGATTCAAGGGGTCTTCTTGGGGTGACAGAAATGACTCAGAATTGTGTCAAGGAGATGCCAACTCAGCAAGTTTACTGGAAATCACCCATCTGATTTTAAACAAATCGAAAAGTTTTTGTTTCATGTAATGGTGTGTAATGGTGCGGGCGGAGGCCAGGTGAGCATGTTGGGCATCCTGCTTCATCACTCTGCGTGATTCCCTTGAGAGGGTGTCACTGAGCCTGAAGCTGGCTATTTGTCTAGGCAACCTGTCTGACCACCAGCACTGTGGTACGGGTGGGTATGGCTATGCCCGGCTTTTACATGGGTGCTGGGATTAATTAAATGTTACGGTATTATTGTAAATAACACCTAATGCCATCTTATTTATTTTGGCTCTCTGAGACAGGATCTCAATACATAGCCTAGGCTGGCCTCAAATGAAGCAACTCTTCTGCCTCGTTCTCAAGGGCGGGGTTACAGATGTGCCACCACACCTGGCACTCTCACATTTTTAAAAGTCCCAAGATCCATTTGTTAGTAGAAGCAAGAGCAGCTCACGGGCAAATGGATGTTTATGACCCGCATCTGCTGCCCTAACACAGCCAGGGTGCCTCATGGCTGAGTCCTGCTCTGGCTCACCCCAGGAGGTTCCTCTGGCCATGTATCTGCTTCTTGAACCAGAGGCTGACAACCTGGTGTGGCCTAGGCCTGAGGATAGGTCTACTATACTACACACACCTTTGGACACGAGCCTAAGACCTGTGACCACAGTTACCGTGTACCATGGAGGGTCTTGCAATTCCCCCACCTAGTATGGCAGCCAGGTACCCTGAACTCCCACAGTGCTTTCTGGGCCACACACCTGACTTGGGGAGAAGTAAGGTTGGGGTAGTGGTTCAGGGCCACAGGGAGGCACTGTACACGGTGTGCTTTTTCTTTCTTTTAGGGATTTATTAAGGCATTGAGCACAGTGTGAGTTTTAGCCAACTCGAATGAGGACAAGGGAAGCGAGGAGGACCTGAGGGATGTGCTTTAAAGTTAATGATGAGGAGGATGGACACTGCATAAATTAGGGAGTGCAGTGTGAGGCTCCTGCCCGTGCATCAGACACTGAGTTCCTCAATCCTAAGACCCGGGCTCAGCCTGAAGAACTTCAGAGGGAGCCTAGAAGGTTCCATCCATCCTTTGGAGCCCAAGCACGTGACCAAGCGACAACTGGTAACCGGGCCGCATGGCTGTAGGTCTTTCCATAAATGGAGCACTGGTGTAGTGTGTGCACAGCATGGGGCGCAGGGGCCAGAAGCAGGCAGGTGCAGAGCCGAAAGCCTCGAACGCCATGGGAACAGCAGGGCTCAAGGGAGGTTCTCCAGGTTCCCAGCCAAGTGAGGACGAGGGTGCCCTGGCCTCCTCGGGAATCCTTGTAAGGCAACTGGGTCTGCACTGACCTGACCTTTGCTTCTACGACACCCTGCTCCAAGAACAGGTGCCTTCAAGGAGAAAACCAAAAGGGACACAGGGAAGGCGACAGAGACCAGCTTCCGCTTCGCAGCTCAGCTCAAGACCCCAGGGGGCTCGTGGTCACTGGAGGCACTGAATTGCCTCTCTACTTTCTTTTGGTCCTTGATCTTGAGTCCGATGTCTACCCTCTTCTCAAAGAAGTTCACCAGCACAGACTCAGTTAGGACGGAGGCCAGGATCTGCTCGAAGGAAATGCACCAGTCCGTGTCCACGGTGCCCCCGCTGCGCGAGGTGGCGGCAGCGGTGGGGCTACAGGCGTCCCCCCCCACCAGCACCGTGTCATCGGTGAGGTCCTCACACTGCAGGGAGCCTGTGCTGACCACTGAGTAGGAGGACATGGACATGTCGTCTTTGGTTTCGTCATCAGACAACAGGAGAGAAGGAGAGCCCTGTCCCTCGCCACTGCCGCCCTCCGCGATCACATGACTGTCCTGCAATGCTTTCCCAAGATGAGTGTCCCCGCTGGCTTTGGCCTGGGAATCCCCTGCAGCTGGTGGCTGACATTCCTGTGTTGGGTCCTGATGAGGTTTGGGTAGGGGCGGTTCATCCTCCTCCGTGGCACTGCTGTGGTCCCCGCCGTGGGCACCATTCCTGGGCTTCTTGGCTGTCCGGGCCGAAAACTTCTTCCCCACCTCACCAATGCGGAGCAGAAGGCTGGCCACGGTGGCGATGGCATGATACAGGTCCTGTTCCATGGGGTCTTCGCTAAACATGTTGTAAAGGGTCTTACACAGCTCAATGAACTGCTCCTTAGGGAGGAAGCCAGAAGGAAGACAGAGGTGGTTATGGATGGGGAGCTGTGCTAACTGAAGCTACAGGCCACTCCAACTGGGGCTGGGATTTTGATACCACAAGCCCCCTTATCATTCCCAGGTTAGGAAACTGAGGTTTGGGAAGGAGAGTGATCAATGCTACACAGTCCTTTCAAAGCCTTTCTTCCCACATGCTTCTCCACCCCTCCTCCCCCTTTGGTTTCTTTGAGACAGGGTTTCTCTGTGTAACAGCTCTGGCTGTCCTGGAACTCATTTTGTAGACCAGGCTGGCCTCGAACTCACAGAGATCCGCCTGCCTCTGCCTCCTGAGTGCTGGGATTAAAGGCGTGCACCACCATTGCCTGGCCGTGTGCCCATTCTTAAGGCCTGTGTGTAAAAGTACTTGGAATGCAGGACCTTCTCTAGAAGGGCGCAGCTGGGGTGAAGTTCAACCTGAGGGTTGGTTGGGCGTTGTAAAAACATCATGGCCTGGACTGGGCCACTGGAGGGCTCTTCTCCATGGTTGTGTGTTGGGTCTCTGGCTATTGGAGACTAACTTTCCCTAGTGCTTCTGTGGATTATGGATACTGATTCAACCTAAGCAGGTGGTTACCATGGAAACACCATTCTGTCCAAGAAATAGCTTTTTACTTTTCTGGAATCTTCACTAATGGCCGTTCAGGACTAAGAGGCGCTATAGAGAGGGCAGAGAATCCGCCCCACAGGAGACTGCTAGAGTAAAAGTCGTAGGAAGCACCCAGAATTCTCTAGAAACATGTGCTGTAGATTCTGATTGAGTCTACCTGGTTCATCTTGGGAAGGTCCTTAATGGTTTCCTTCTGAGCCTCTTTCTCCTTAGCCCATATTCGAAGGTAGTGTCGGTAGTCAGGAGGGCTGGTCCCCTTCTCCTCTGCGAGTTGAGAGAAAGAGATTAAGCCTGTCCGTCTGTCCATGGAGAAAGCATGCTGTGGGCTGTCAGCAAAGTGGGCTGCACTCTGACCTGAGGTTACTTGGGTCCTATTACACAATGCTCGGGCATTTCGGGAGTGGTTGAAAACACCCCCAACACCCACAGGTCTCTCCTAAGTTAATGGAGGTAGGTTGGACTTAAGTTGATGAAGAGCCCAAACCTGTCTTCCCCAAGGCTGGAGAGAGGCTGCTGTGAGGATGGAGCCCTGGCTGCACACCAGAGGGCAGCGGCCTGGGGCCCACGGCAGCAGGTGAGCCAGGCTATGTACTGAGGCATCGACCCTTTGTCAGGGCACACACTTGCCATCCCATGGTGACTGAGGAGGGAATGTAAGAAGCAGGGTCCCCAGGTCCTGCGGCCCTGGGACTGCCAGCAGGATGGCTGTACCTCTTCGTTCTTGGATGTCCTCGCTTCCACTTCCTTCCTGCCGCTCCTGGGGTAGTGCTTCTACACCAGGAAGAGAACAGAGAACGTTCTTTGACTACAAACCCCGAGGTCCTTACAGGTCACACCTGCGGTTCTGCAGACCAGCCCCCCCCCCCAGGTCCCATGCTGCCCTCCTGCTTGCCTGGTCCCAGCCTTAAACACTGTGTCAAGGGAGAGCTGGTCAGGTCTTCACTCGGCTACAATTAAGGAGTCTATTATGCTCAGCAAGCTGCAGGCCCTGGGCTCCATTCCCAGCACCGCATACAAACGTTATGTCCGTGTTTTCAAAAGAAAACAAGCCTCACCATGTGGCTTCCCAGTGAATGCTGACGTGCGTTGCGGAACTCGGCAACACCAAGGGTCACACTCAAGGGAGTGATTCCTTCCTTGAGACTGTCGCACCAGCAGAGAGGTTTTGTACAGGACCTTGTGTTCAGCCTACTATGTTCTGTTTGTTCTTTACATTCATTCATTCATTTACTGTGCGTGGGTATACATGCTACAGTGTATCCATAGAGGTCAGAGGACACCTTGTGGGACTGGTTCTTTCTTTCTACCGTGGGTCCTAGGGACTGATAGGCAGCAGGAGCTCTTTCCTGCTGAGCCATCTCGCTGGCCCCTTCGTTTGGTATTTCATGAAGCGCTGCATTTGCTGAAGTGGGCACACACTGCACTATACACATGTGAACATAAACGTGAAGTCCTCCAAAAGGCCTGCTGGAGGACCACATCAGGCAGATCCCAGCTCTGGGCCGTCCTCGGGGACCATGCTGGTAGCAATGAAAGACAGCTATCTCCAGGATCAGGTTTTTACTGTGGAATAGGAGCCCTGTTGCCTCAGGGCTATGTGGGGCCCCAGGATAGGCCTGTGTACCCAAGGCCTCTCCTAGGAGAAAGTAGGACAACCTTAGGGCATCTTGGTTTGCGCAGACTTTGAGTGTGACAGAAGTTTCACTGGCCTCTGGAACTTGTATTTTTCTTTCCGTTTTTACATAGGTTTCACGACGTAGCCCCGAATTCAGTGAACTTGCCACATTGATCAAGCTGGCCTCAAAGTCACAGAGCTCTGCTTGCCTTTGCCTCTCAAGTGCTTAAAGGGCATGCCACTACCCCTGGCATAATTTGTATTCCTTTTTTAAACATTAAAAAAATTTATTTACCAGGTGGTGGTGGGGGTGCATCCTTTAATCCCAGCACTTGGGAGGCAGAGGCAGGAGGATCTCTGTGAGTTTGAGGTTAGCCTGGTCTATAGAGTGAGTTCCAGGACAGCCTGGACTGTTACACAGAGAAACCCTGTCTCGAAAAACCAACCCCCCCCAAAAAAAAACCAAAACAAACAAATAAAAAAACAAAATAAGAAATTTTTTTTATGGGTATGGGTGTTTTGCTTGCACGTATGTATGTATGCCATGTGCACACCGGGTGCTCATGGAGCCAGAAGAGGGCATCAGAGCCACCGGAACTGGAGTCACAGAGGTGTGAGCACCATGTGGCTGCTGGGAATCAAACTCAGGTTCTCTGGAAGAGCAGCCAGTGCTCCTGACCACTGAGCCATCTCACCAGCTCTCTAAGTTATGACCCAGGTTCAAATTCGAGTAAGTCTTCACACTGACTGCAGAGAGGACAGTGGTAGCCTGGGACACACGAGTTTATTTTCTCTCCAGTGTCACCTCCTTGATGTACGTCACCTACATCACCCACCTGGGGAGACGACTGGTTCTTGTTATAGTTTACCTGTTTCTTTTTAATTGCTTGGGATGGAACTCGGGGCTGTATGTAACCTAGGCAAGAATTCTACCACTGAGCTACACCCCCAGGTCTTATTCTTAAAATTAATTTAAAAATTTCTTTTTGTTTTTTTTTTTTTTTTTTTTTTTTTTTTTTTTTTTTTTTTTTTTTTTTTTTTTTTTTTTTTTTTTTTTTTTGCTCAGGTTTTTTTTTTTTTATTTATTTTCTTTTTGTTGCGTTAGTTTTTGTTGTTGTTGGGTTGGGGGGGGGGCTTTCGTGACAGGGTTTCTCGTGTGGCTGTGGCTGTCCTGGAACTCACTCTGTAGACCAGGCTGACCTCGAACTTGAAGACCCGCCTGTATCTGCCTCCTGAGTGCTGGGATTAAAGGCGTGCACCACCACCGCCCTGCTGTTGTCTTGTTTTACTGAGACAAGATCTCACTATGTAGCCAAGCTGGCCTGAACTCTTTGTAGACCAGGCTGGCCTTGAATTCACATGGATCTGCCTGCTTCTGCCTCCTTAGTGTTGGGACTAAAGGTGTGAGCCTTTACACACCTGGCTTAAAATTTATTGTATGCACGTGTATATTGGTGTGCATGCCAGGAAGCGTGTGTGCGTGTGTGTGTGCGTGCGTGTGTGTGTGTGTGTGTGTGTGTGTGTGTGTGTGTTAGGCCGGAAGGTAATGTGTGAGAGCTTTCCTTTCCTTCCACTGTGTCGATTCTGGGGTCAGATTCAGGTCATCAGGTTTGATAGTGGGTGCGTTGACCCACTGAAGCCTCTTGCCAGACCATTTATTTGTTAAAATTCACCACAGAGCTAGGCTGGCCTTGAGCACGGTTCTCCTGCCACCTTGGCCTCTACCTAGAGTATTAGGATTAGGGGCATGCACCATCATGCCCCAGGTTTCACTGCCAGCAGCACATGACAGAACCCAGGATCTCACATGCGAACCAAGCACTCAAACACTGAGCTACACTCCCAGCCCTTATGTTCCGGTTCGTATTACACATGCCCAGCTCAACGGCCAAATCCCAGGCAGGGCCCAGAATGGCCCTTCACTTTGTCAGATATTCCCAATGAGTTTTACAGGCAGCAAAGTCTGAGTCCTAACTGGCACTCAACATTATGTACTTTCTGTAATGAGAAAATCCTGCAATGTTTTCCAAGTGGAGTGTCTACCACTCCCTCTGGTCTCTGCTCTCCCATCCTGTACCTGTCTCACACAGTCACAATGACAGCATTCTGCATCCCTTTCTTATGAACACGGCATTTTTGCATGTGGGTGCAGCGGTGATGCCCTGGGCTTGCTCCATGTCTAGCATGCTGTAGTGCATCCTCATCATTAACCATCCCTAGCAGACTGCCCCCAGCAGAAACAGCTCCATTCTTGGGTGTTCTCAGCATTTATCCCCACAGGATGAGGTTCCAAAGAGTTCCCGGGGCATGAAAGCTTCCAGGCTTCTGAATAAAGGAAGACAAAGCCTAGAGGCAAAGGGGCCGCCCCTGCCCTCCAGGGACTGACCTTGCGCCTCCCAGGGCAGGAAAAGATCCAGATCTGAGGCCAGAGGAGATGCTGGAAGGGACAGCAGAGGATGCGCAGAGGAGGGCAGAGGGAGAAGCCCAGGTCCAGGGAGACAGAGAGGCAAGAGAAACAAAGGTTGAGAACATCTACAGGGACAACCTGGCCCAGGAAGTGTTGCAGGGCCCTCCCAGGGAGCGCCCCAGGGTGGCATGCTCCCCGAGCCCACAGTGGGACTTCTGGCTTCCTGCAGAGGCCCCATGGAAAGACTGGGGGCTGCAGACCACACAGGCTGGTGGTGCTGGGTGTCTCAGCAGTGGCTGGCTCACCTTCCGAGGGGCTGTCCTCTGTGAAATAATGGGTGGCCTCCAGGGCTGACTCCGCTTCCTCTGGGATCAGAGCTGTGTTCCAACGGAAGGAAACAGGGGAAGACTGTGATTTCTAGTCAAGGCAGAAAAGGCCACCCGCCCCCACGCATGCCCCACCAGGCTGAACACCTCCTGCTGTAACGCCTGACGTTTGAACAGGTGGTCACATTCTTGTTTGAGACACAGTCTCCTCTGCAGTCTCCTCTAATTCTCAACCTGCTGCCACAGCCGTGAGCTGGGATCACAGGTGTGCTTGCTTACTAGTTTGATTTTGACAATGTGGTTTTTTTTGGGGTGGGGGGTGGGGACTGAACCCTAGGTTATCCCAGATGTTAAGCACTTGTCCTGTGGCTGAGCTACGCCCCAGCACTGACACTGTGTTTGGAAATGAAGTACCTGTGCTGGGTAAGAATATAATCCATTACCCAGGAGCCTGGTGAACTGAGCTACCTTCCCTCCATGACGACCTGGCTCGGCAGATCTCTTTGGGGCAATTGTACCGCATCAATACATCCCAGCCTGTCTCACGCTCTGCATTTGCCGGTATTGGCTGACCCAGAACCTGACGTCGCGGATCCCAAAGGCTGTATGTACATGTAATCTTACCATTCCTGTTGTATGGAGGGGCGCGGAGTGGGGTTGGGCAGGGAAGGATTAACAGGGCAAAAGCACAGAAGGACGGTAGGACCCGAGCCTCCCATTGCCTGGACGAAGCAGGCTAAGGCGGCTCAGGTGGAGGGGGCAGCCCCGGTTCTCTGCTGTGGCCCGGCTGCCAGCCAGCCTCAGGGGAGCGCTGTGCACCAAGAGCTTCAGCTCTGCCAGCAGAGAGGTCATCTGGGGAGCTTTGACTAGTGGTCTGGGCACCCCTGGCCCGCAGTGAGAGGCTGGGGTGTGCAAGGGGAGTGCTGAACGGAGCCTTGCCATCTAAACCTCAGACAGGGCCAATTCTGAAGGCAGATGCTGTGTGCGAATCACTCAGGGGGGGTCCTAGTCAAGAAAACTGGCAACCTAGGGCGCTTCTACCACCGGAAGCAGGACGGACGCCCTGGGCCATCACTTTGATCTTTTTGAATCTGGTTCCTGCTAAGGGAAAGCTCCTTCTTAGTGGCTCTCCCTACAGCCACTCTTGCTGAGTCAGATGAACTCTGGCCACACATGAAGGCTGCTGGGGTCACATGCTGGCCAGCTTCTGTGAGCCCCCGCCCCCCAACTCAGCTCAGACCACAGGACACATTCCATCCTAAGGACAGCTCCAGCACCACTGGAGGCCAGAAGTGGGGCCCCTGTCACGAGGCCATGTGACAGGATCTGCAGGTGGCCTTGGCAGTACCCCAGGCTGTCCTGGGAAAAACAGGAACCTTTGGGTAACAGTTATTTTAAGAACAAAGAGTGTAGGGCCCAGTTACACTGGGACCCCCACCACAGCCTTCTGCCTTGATGTGGACTCTGGGTCATGCTGGCCTGCCTGACCCAGGAGCCCCACCAGACTCTCCCCTCATGCCCTTTCCCCTCCTCAGTCTGTGTGCTCAGACCACCAGTCATGGTAGACCTCAGCCCCAGACCCTCACTCATGCTGGGCCTCAGAGCCTCCCTCCCATCTAGCTCACGCTCCTGGCTACAAGCACCCCAGAGCTATGCTGGTAGTTCAGTGTGCATCTCCAGCTCCGGCCAGCACAGCAGGAAGCCGGAAGGCACTCACCTGGGGGCAGGTGCAGCTTGTAGAGTGCTTTGAGCTTCTCTGTGAGGTCTCCGTGGTACATGCCACCTGTGGAGCAAGGCCAGGGAGGAGGACATGCTTGGCAAGAAGGCTCCAGGGACACGTGGAGCTGTGTCCCCACACCCTTCCTGTGGGTTCTAGTGGTGACGCCACAGTCTGGGACAGCCTGGCACCTCCTTAGCCAGGTCTCTAGGGAGGCTCAAATGAGCCCTGGACCTCCTGCTTCCCTTGAACCCTATGGAAAAGCTTAGCCTTCTTTGGGGCCAGAGCCCCAGACAGACAGAGGGACAGAGGAAGAGCTCTGTCAAAGGCAAGGGCTCAAGGGCTCCCTCTGCTGTCCACAGGAGGGACAGACGCCCTGGCTGGTGCTCGAAAGATGGGTGAGACACTCACTCATCCCTGTCACAAACTCCTTGAAGTTGATCAGTGAGTCCTTGTTTTGGTCCAGGAGGCGGAACATGCGGCCTGCCAGCACAGGCGTGTGAGAGCCACAGGCCCAGGGTGTCAGGCTGGCAAAGAGCTCCCGAAACTGGCTGGCATCGATCCGGTACTGCTCCAGGTAGGGCAGGCTGGGGTCCCGGTGGATGGCTGCTGAGCGGCTACCACCCCAGTACTGGCTTGCCAGATGCTTGGCCTGCAGGGGATACCGTCTGGTGAGATGGCCTTCCCTCATCTGTCCACATCTGCAGTCTTACAGTGGTGAGCACTGGCCAGACACCTCAAGCTCACAGGACCCCTCACGTAAGTGCACAGCTGGAGTCAGACAGAGCACATGGACTCCACTGTTAAGACAGCATGGGCCACCTTGGGAACTGAACCCCATGCAGCTGCAAAGGACCACAGGAACTGGCAATATGCACCCACAGTTTCAGGACTCAGGAAGCTGAGGCAGGAGGATCAACTGACCCCCAGAGTTCAGTTTGAAGCAAGTCTGGGCAACACAAAGAAAACCCAGTTCAAAAACAAACAGAATAAACACTCGACTACTCACTCACTCAGTCAGTCACCAACTAACCAACCAACCAACCAACAACAAAAACCAAAACCCAACCACCCAGAGGGTGGCGTGAACCTCTGTCCTGGCCTTTCCCCCAGTGTCCTTGCCCTCCTTTGAGTGAACCTGAGTTTGTGTGCAGACACTCAACTGACTCACCCTCAGGGCAGGGATTACAAGGCTGCCTTGTAACCGTCCACCATCACTGGTCTGGCAGGCCACACTATTCCATAGCCACAGCACCTAGGTTGAATCATCCCAACGACTGACCTGTGTCTTTGCTAAAACTACAAGGAAAGAAAATCCCGTTTCCACTGCAGTCACTGAAAGCATGATGCAGGAGCTGCTCAAGATAGTCCTGTCTATCGCTCTACCGGAAAAGCAGCCCAGCTGTTCACCGATCAGCAGCGGCACAGCGGGATTTCAGTGCCTTGATCTGCCATGCCTGAAGCTGCCTAACTTTTCGGTGAAATGGCTGGATGCATTCTGTCCTCTACGTGGGTTGGTTTGAGTGGTTTTTGTTTGGTTTTGCTATTTAAAGGTGCTCTATTGGAGTCCAGTCACTAAATTGCTTGCCATGCAGGCATGAGAAGCTGACTTTGGTCCCTAGAACCAGCATAAAAAATCTGGGTGTGTGGGGCTGCCGAGACAGCCCAGGGAATAAAGGTGCTTGCTGCCAAACAGAATGTCCTGAGCTTGATCCTGGGAACACACAGAAAAACGAGAGCACCTACTCTCACCAGGTGTCTCCTGCATGCCCTCTATACGTGCACCATGGCGCACACGGGGCACACACACACACTCAAAACTCATTAGTAAATGTAAGAACACCTTTAATCCCAGCACTCAGGAGGTAGAGGCAGGCAGATCGCTGAGTTAGAGGCCAGCCTGGTCTACAGAGCAAGTTCTAGGAGGGTACACAGAGAAACCCTGTCTCGAAAGCTAATAAAACAAAAGCAAACCAACACCCAAGCTGCAAGTGGTACTGTGCACTCGGGATCACAATGCTGGGAAGGGAGGCAGGGGGAGCCCTGGGCTCACTGGCCAGCCAGCCTGCTCGGTGAGCTCTTGGCCAGTGAGAGACCCTTCTCCAAAACCGTGGCGCCTGGCTCAGAGTGACACCTGAGGTGCTCACGTCCCACTCTTGTCTAAATGCCAGGAAGGATTAAGTTCTAGTACACACGATCCACAGTAACTGCAAGGGAAGACTACGGGTTACCGGCTGGGAGCTGCTGTGCCGAGGACGCACTCGGCAGACTAGATGGGGGACTCCACCCGCCCTGCACTTGGCTGTCACCTTGAACACCATGTAAAGATCCTCCAGCTCTTCAATGGAGAAGCCGATGTCCCCCGGTATGGCTCGGACCTAGAAGGAAAGATAGAGTGGTGGTACTGGAGGGCCCCAAGTTCTGCTGCAGTACCGACGAGATGCTTGCTCTGCAAGAGTTCTCATGTGGACGGGGCAAAGGTGTGTGTGATCTGCCCTCTGGCTGCCATCAGCGGCCAAGCACATGAAGGTGGGTCCACACGTATGTGCTCACCCTTTGCCTCCACCTGCCAGTCAGTTCCCACTCCCGGGGCCTTTCTCTCCTGAAGAGGGGCTCATTCTCTCCTGAAGGACCCACTGAGGGACACAGGGTGATGGATGGCCACTTAGCTCCAGGCACCCGGAAGGTGTCCTGTAACTTGTCAGTCAGGTCTTTTTTCTTCAGTTAGTCAGGGTCGGTCATGTCTGTTGCTTGTGAGCAAAGGGCCCTGAGCGTTCTATAACCCTGAAGGCAGGGTTGGGAATATGGAGGCCAAGCCAGAGGTCCCTGGCTCCCCATGGACAGAGACCAAGAACAGGTTTAAACAGAGCATGGAGTGGCAGGGACGGTACCCCCTCCAGAGACAAGGACAAGGGCTTCAGGAGCACGCAGTGTGGGCTGGGCGGAGTGGTGGAGAGTCACTGCCCAGGACAGAGGCGACACTCACAGCAAAACCAGCTCGGAAGGACTGAACCCAGAAGGTCCTCGGCCTCAGCACACAACGTGACAAGGGCCTCTCCCTATCCCCCCACACTGGTACCCATGCTGTGGGATTCCAGGCTCACACGGCATCCTGGCTGTGACACTGGCCGTGACACTGCAGGGATAGGGCACGTGTTGACCCCTGCACCCTGCTCAGGGAGGGGTGGGGCTGGAGAGGGTACAGCCACCTACTCAGGTCAGCCCTGCAGCCCCTTCGCCAGTGGTCATACCACGCTCCTCTTGGCTGTGTCTTCCAAGGACTGGATCACCTTCAGCCTCTGTTTAAACCGCATCTGTTCAATGTCGTCAGCCCTCAGGCTGCTGAACTTCTGCAGGCCAAAGGAGAATCCGTGAGACCAAAGGCAGAGGGTGAAGACCCAGCCACACTGGCTTATGCTCACCCCAAACCAAAGGCCCTGGGGAACAGCCTGGCCAGGCTAACCCTGCTGGGAGCTAACCTCATAGGACACTTTCAGAAGGTCAAAGATGTCCACCTCTGCAGGAGGGTCATCTCCACTGGTCAGCAGGGCGTGGAGGTGTGGGATAGGTGGAGAA
The DNA here is from genome assembly GCF_004664715.2 of Peromyscus leucopus. NCBI lineage: Eukaryota > Metazoa > Chordata > Mammalia > Rodentia > Cricetidae > Peromyscus > Peromyscus leucopus. The sequence goes on along the minus strand of NC_051086.1, from coordinate 33,252,495 downwards.
ATGCTCTGTTTGTTGACCACATTGTCCAGATATCTGCAAAGATCAAATGACAGCAGAATAGGCCCATCAGCCACAGGCAAGCCTAGGGCAGAGCTCAGGCCTGGGAATCCTGCAGGAAGGTGCTGGTGTGGCTGTTGGGGCCTCTATTAGGCTGGGAGCTCCCGTCAGGATAGCAGAGAAAATGCCTTGCTGGCTACTCATGCCTGAGCACTAACCCTGAGGACGTCAGGCTGTCTTCTAGTGGCCTGTGGATTGCAGAGCCTACCTAATTTGGGGACAATGTGCTCCCTCTCTGGTCACCAGGGTCTGACCAGGAAGAACTATGCAGTGCACAGTTTCTCCAGGGACAGGGTCTTGCTCTGGCTGGCTAGTCTGGGCCAGCCAGGCCTTCCCACTCTCCTAGGCTCTCTAGGACGAGCCTGACACTCAGGCAGGAGTTCCGACCCAGCCCAGTGGGCATATCCCATCCCTAGTCAGATTCCTACTCCTGAGGAGGGGCTCAATCTCCCCACTGGAGGACATAAGCACGAAATCCGGTCATAGGCAAGAGTCTTCACCATCAGGGACCAAGAGTCACATTAGCTTGAAGGAGGAAGACAACAAGCCCAGCAGTTCTGCGGGGTCCCTCCAGCCCTGGGCTGCTCAACAGGCAGGTCCACTGGCCTCTTCCGTGTGCTCCCAGCTCTCATCACCTTAGGGCACTTTGTCCCACTAGGACAGCTGCCTCCTGCATGCAACCTAGTGGTTGCAGTCTCCCAACCTAGTCTGGCACTTGGAGCACAGCACCGGATGCTGACTGAGGGCCCGGGAGGGGAGGAGCTCTGCTGCCAGCTCCCCGGAAGCAGGGGTAGCCCCCAGCATGGTCACCTTCCCAGCACGGTCATGGCCTCGCCCTCGTCACTGCAGTCCAGCAGCTGGTCCATGTTGGCATCCAGCACGGCCAGGGCCACCTGCAAGATCACCTTGATGCCCTCGTAGAAAAAGCAGTCCACAATGACCACGGCGCTCTCGAAGGGCATGACGCTGAGGAAGAGGGTCAGGAACCAGGACAGCGAGATGCTGGAGATCACGCCCAGCTCCTGCATCTTCTCTGACAGCCGGGGCAGGATGTCTCTGGTGAGCTCTTCAAAGATGCCTTGGTCTACGAGGGCTCCTGAGGGAGGCACAGTAGGCTGACTATGAGCACAACTCCAGGGGCTTCAGCAGACCCCCGGGGTCTGGGGGACAGGGACACTACCTGGTTCCTGTCCAACCTCAACCCTGACAGCTCTGCTTACAGGGAGGGCCAGAAGGGTGTGCACACGTAGAAAACAGAAAAAGCAGCTTGGCCATCATTCTTTCTATAGCTTCTGTACCACTGTGTGAGAGGAAGTATTTGTTCCAATAGACAGTGGTCCCTGGGCATCCATGAGGGTGCTTCTAGCATTCTCTCAGACACCAACATTTCCCGGTGCTTAGAGCAGGGTATACACAGTAGTTTCTCAGAACCTAGGCACACCCTCCTGTACACTGCAAGTTACTTCTGGATGATTCCTAGTATTTACTACAGTGTAGTACTGTAAAAAGCTATTCAGTGTTTATGTAGTGTCTAGAGAAGGACAACCAGGGATGGAGCTGGGCGTGCTCAGTACAGATGGAGTTTCCTCCGTGCATTTCTGGTCAGAGCTTGGCTCAACCCACAGACACAGAACCTGTGGATACAGCAGGCTGACTCTTGGAAAATGCTGACCTCACCCTCCCAGAAACAACAGGAGCAAGCAGTGGTTCTGTCCCCATCCCAATGCTGTGAACACATGCAAAGCTGAAGGAGTCACTGTGACCCTAGACACCGAGCAGCGGAGGACAGCCAAGAGCTACACAGAGATAGGCCGAAATAGAGCAGTAAGCCTATTCCTTCTCACGACACAGCTTTCACTGGAGTGCCTAAGAGTAGCAGCTGGACCACCGGGACACAGGGTAGACCACATCCTCTAGTTCTGGTACTTGACATTTCTATAGCAAAGGGAAAGCTGCATGGAGAGCTGGGCTCTCGTGGCCTCTTAAGATCCCCCGGATGTGGACTGTCCTCTGACTCTCGCTCTGGCCATCTTGGGAGGCCCCTGCAGTCTAGCTGGGAGCTGGGCCTGGAGGCAGAGGGCTGGAAGCCTGCTCTTCCTTCTCTTCTTTCAGGCACGATGATCCCTGTTCAGTTTCTAGTCTGCAAGGGGGGAGCCTGCATGACGGCTGTGAGGTGCCGGGAACTGCCCAGGAGAGAGCCTGCGAGGGGAAGGGCAGCCAACCCACGTGGAGCGCCTGAGCAGGCCGAGGCTCAGGCAAGGGGACTCTGGGGACACTCACCCACGACCCGGGTGTTGTAGTAGTCGGGCAGCATGCGCTCACACAGGGCCACCAGCAGCCAGAAGGCTTCCTCCTCACTGCCGTAGAGCAGCAGCACCGAGGTCACGATGTTCATTGCCTGCCGGGTAGAGACAGTGGGGCGAGTTTGTCTCACGCTGCTGGCCCCAGAGCAAAGTGGTCTGCCCCGTCAAGAAGGCCCAGAGTCCAGCAATAACAGACAGACCTCGACCAACCCTGGGAAATCTGCCAACAAGCCAATTTGCAAGAAATCAATGAGACAGAAACAGCCAGCCAGCTCCGTCAAAGTGGGTCGGAAGACATTAGGAAGACAGAGGCAGTGACATCAGCCACCACTTCCACGGAGTGGGCTGGGTCAAACTGATGTGTGGGGTGTGTAGCCAGGACCCTGTAGTGGGGAGGGGTGTACATACAACATTGGCTGATAACAAAAAGAAGTCTTGAAGAGGGCAGTTATTTTAAAAATGATTTTAGGCCGATCTGCTGGCCTCCATGAATTGGTAACACTGTGCAGAACACTGGTCTTACAGCAACTGAGTTTTAGGAAACTGGTGCCCTTGAAATCCAGGTACAAGCAAAGGCCAACAGAAAGCCATCTGACCTGGCTAGGAAAATCCCACAGATTCAAAGACAAAAGCCACCAGAAATGTAAATCAAAATCTCAGTGAGACAGTACACCCGTGTCTGTAAAACCAGCAGGTGTGAGAAAGGAACCGGACTCTTGTGAACTACTGACTGTAATGTATAGCAGTGCAGCTGCTGTGGGAATATGGACGTTCCTCAGAAGATGAACACAGAACACCATCCAGCCGTCTGACCTCTGGGTTCTCAGCCAGTGACTTGAAGGCAGAGACTGGAACAAGCATTCACACACTGAAGTTCACAGCAGCAGTGCACAATAGTTCAATGTTACAAGTAACCCAAGTGTCCATTAAGAGATGGAGAGAAGCCAGGAGGTGGTGGCGGTACACGCCTTTAATCCCAGCACTCGGGAGGCAGAGCCAGGTGGATCTCTGTGAGTTCAAGGCCAGCCTGGTCTACAGAGTGAGTTCCAGGAAAGGCGCAAAGCTACACAGAGAATCCCTGTCTAGAAAAGAGAGAGAGAGAGAGAGAGAGAGAGAGAGAGAGAGAGAGAGAGAGAGAGAGAGATCATACATAGCCATAGCAGAATACCATCCAGCCTTAAAAAGGAAGAAAATTCTTACTCATCCTGCAGTGTGATGGCTCTTGGGACAGTAGGTGAAAAGTCAGATGCAAAAGGATAAGTGTGTGTTCGGTCTCAAAGAAACCCGGGACAAGTCTCACTCAGTACCTGGGGCTCCTCCTGGCACTTTTAACCCTGTCCCCTACCCTAAACCTCTCTCTCGGGGGATGGGCTTCTGCTTCTCTTCCCCCAGCCTCTGACCCTCTGTAACCTCAGCCATTTGGTCTTGGTGTCCTGGTCCTTGGCTCCCCTTGGTTCCCTCTCTCTCCTTTTCCTCTCTCTCTCCCCCACTCTCTCTCCTCTCACGGCCAGGTTTATTCTGCTGGCCCAGTTCAGTCTGGACCCTTCCAGACGCCTTTGGCTGTGCTCTCCCTCATACCCACAAGAAGCCTTCTCTACCACACACAGGAGCAGTCACGTCCTCCTCCTCTTTTTCATTCGGCATGCTAACATTTGCAGGAGGTACACAGAACAATCAGCTTCGGAGGCAGCAGGGGCAGGGAGCGCAGGGGCAGGGGGGAAGTGGGAGGGAGAAGGTAGTGTTTGACAGGAGAGCTCTTGTGTGGAGAGACGAAATGCTCTTATAGATGGACAGTGGCAATGGCTGCCTGACATGTGTCTATACTTAATGCCACGGAACCACACACTTAATAGTGGCTAAAATGCTGAATTTTGTATTATGTATGCTTTACCATATGTTCAGAAAGAGAAAATTCTGCTCCGTCTCAGACAAGGAACACACAGAGAACAATTTCCTATACGGTAAAGGGCTGAGGTGAACAGTCGCCATTATTTTATTCTTTTAAAAAAGCTACGTGTATGGGTGTCCATGTGTGGGTGTGCCTGGGAGTACAGGGCCTGCGGAGGCAGGAGACAGCCCATCTTCTGGAGTTGTGAGCTGCCTGAGGTGGGTGCTGGAAATTGAACCCAGGTCCTCTAGAAGAGCATCACCGTTAACCTCTCGCTATCTCTACAACCCCTTTTCACACAGGCTAGGAAGCAGGCAAACACACAGAAACCAGTGGCTCACGTAGCTCAGGCTGGCCTCAAACTTTCCATGTAGCAGTGGGTGACTTTGCCTCCTTGCTGGAGACCGTTTTCAGGTTCCCCGTGGCTTTACCCAGCAGGTCTGCACAAAGAGGATGATTGGACCACAGGCCTGAGTGCAGGTATCTAAAATGGTCTGCACTTGGCTGTGCTGGGGGGAGGTCTTTTGTTCCACCCCTTGGCATCTCTATAAGTACCCTGGGGCAGAGAGAGTCGAGGCCCAATGGATTAGGATCCAGGCCCTCTCCAGGCTCTCCTGTATTTTCTGTTTCCCCTGTTTATCCTTCTAACTAATGTTTCCTGCTGCTCCTACTCAAGAGTACTCTGGAGAAATGTGGGGGTGAAGAATGCCCCCCCCACCTCCTGATCCTCTTGCCTTGGTTTCCCAGATGACAGGCATGTGTTACTACCAGGTATTTGTTTTTGAGACAAGGTCTTGCTTTGTAGCCCAGGGTAACTGTGAACTTGTGGCAATCCTCCTGCTTCATCCTCCCAAGTGTGAGGCTTATAGGCACAGGCCATCATGCCTGGCTCAGTTACAGCTCTTCTTCCTCAAGGGTAAGGACCGGGTCTTGTGTGTGTCAGTCCACCACAGACTCAGACCCCCAGCACCTGCCCCTGGGAGGCCGTGGTGGGAGATATTATCCCCGGGGCCCCTGCTAAGTCCCATTACCTGGCAGTAGCCAATAGTAGGGTTTCGGAACGCGTAGGCAGTCAGCACCCTCCGAAGCGCAGCGATCCCAAGCTCGTTCTGGAAAGCGGGGTGCTCAGGCATGGAGCGGTGGAGGTCTCGCTCAATCTCCTCAGTGGCCAAGCTGTATTTCCCCATGGACTTCTCTACGAGCTCAGCATAGTAGCCAGGATGGGTCACCATCTCGTTCCAGGCCCCTGGGGAGACACAGGTGGCAGTTTTCTTTCTCTTCTTTCTCTCAGTACGTGGGCAACAGTGAGGCTGACTGGGGACACAAATGCCCCATGGACGAGAGGGAGCTTTTCCATCAGTTATAAGGTGTGAGGCCAAGCTGCCCTGGTGACTGCTCTGTCTAAGAAACTCAACTGGCCTGTCTTCTAAGGTGCTCCAAGTGGCCAAAGGTATGGATGTTGCCAGAGCTTGTCCCCAGGGAACCCCGCCTGTCAGGGGATGGCCCTGCCTTCAACGGTGATGCTGCCAACTGATGGCATCTGTGCTGGTGCCCGCTGCTCTGTGCCGGGGTCCTTACTCCCAATCCTCCTCTGTCTGGCGGACTGCAGGAGGCTGGCTCAGGGACCAGAGGAACTGGCCTGAGGCGAGTTTTCCTTTGGTGTTACGGATGGACCCCAAGGCCTCATGCAAGCTCGGGACACGCTCACCCGGTGTATCACACACAGAGAACTCTGGGGGCTAAGAGTGGCCAAGCCAAGGCTGGGGGCAATGGGGCCACGCTCACCAGAGAAGAGGAGCCAAAGCTCCCCGCGGAGGCTCTCGGGAATGCCCTTCAGGACCAGCTCCCGAGTTTTGGCGGTTCGGTACATGCACATGCCACGCCCGTACTCAAAGAAGTGGATGCTCCAGGACTCCTCCTTCATCTTCTCCTTGGCCTGAGGGAGGGAATGTGGAGTGTGGAGCTGAAGAGTGTCTCAGTGCTGAGGCATGGGTGGCAGGTCTTCCACCTCTGAGCAAGGCTGGCAGCCTACTATGTAAATTACCTGTGGAGAGCTGCTGCAAACTCAGGTTTCAGAGCCCTCGCGGTAAAAGAGGCCATGAGGACTTAGCCCCCTCCCCCTCCCAGTTCTTCAGCAGTAGAGGGCCCTTCCTGTGAGAGGCCCAGGGTCCCTGAGGAAAAGCACCCCACAACACAGGGCAGGCAGTGTCTGTCCCCAAGCCCTGGGTCCACCTGACTCTGCCCAGTGCAGACCAAGAGAGCATGCTCACCCTGAGGGATGGCGCTGGCCACAAAGGCCTAGCCCAGAGGTGGCTCCAGCCGTCCTCTGAAGTCTCAACTCAGCATGAGCTGAAGCGCCGCTGCGCAAGGCTTACCCCTTTGGCGCCAAGGTCCTCCATGGGTGAGTTTTTCTGGAAGACTTTGAGCAGGCCCTGGGAAGTCGTAGGAACCTCCTGTGTACTGAAACTCGGAGGGCAGCTGAGGGGAGAGGATGGGCTGGTGGGTGGTTCTGGTGCCTCCTGAGGAGCTGGGAGAGACTAGAAAATACCACAAGAGGGTAAAGCGCTTCACTGAGCCACCCGGCGGCCTCTGATGTGCACAACCACCCAGAAAGTGGGACGAAGTGGGGCGAAGGAGCCTCCGAGGGTCAGCGGGGCCCAGTGTGAGGCTGCAGGTGGGGCCCGCATTTCCTCTCTGGCTGCCTGAAACCAGAGCCACCCACGCTAGCCAGCTGGGGCCTGTCACAGGCCACTGGCTCTTCCCCTGCTGCTGCCCAGCTCTTCCTGAACTCGCATCCTGCGGCATTAAGCACGTAGGAGGCTGGCTCCACATTTTGTGTGGGTGCAGGCCAGAGGACAACCTGTGGAAGTCCGCTCTCTCCTTCCACCATGTGGACTCCAAGGATGGAACTCAGGACACCAGGCTTAGCAGCATGCGCTTTAACTGCTGAGCCATCTCACCAGCCCAGAGGGGTTCTTTTAGAAACAGAAAAAATTCACCCTCAAATTCTTATGGAGTTTCAAGGGATTCTGGTTTGCTTGTTTTTTTTTTTTTTTTTTTTTTTTTTTTTTTTTTTTTTTCCTGTGTTGTTTTTTATCCATAGCCCTAGAATATATTAAATTCCATGAGTATGAGTTTTTGGTCTTTTAAAATATTTTTAAATCGCCAGGCTGTGGTGGCGCATGTCTTTAATCCCAGCACTTGGGAGGCAGAGCCAGGTGAATCTCTGTGAGTTCAAGGCCAGCTTGGTCTACAGAGTGAGTTCCAGGACAGGCTCCAAAGCTACACAGAGAAAACCTGTCTCGAAAAACAAAACAAAAAAACAAAAACAAAAAATCTTTAAATTTAATTTTTATTTAATGTGTGTCTGTGGGTGCCTGGAGCTGGAGTTATCGGTAGTTGTGAGCTGCCTGATGGGTGCTGGGTACTAAACTCAGATCCTGTGGAAGAGTTGGGAGTGCTCTTAACAGTAGAGCATACCTCCAGCCCCCCTCCCTTTACTTTTTGAGACAGGGTCTCCCTATGGGGTCATGGCTGTTCTGGAACTTGCTATATGCATCAGGCTAGCCTTGAACTTGTAGTGATCCTCTTGCGTCTGACTTCCAGGTTCTGGGATTACAAACTGGCCGCCATGCTGGGCACGAGAGCGTGAGTTTTCGTCTGACTTGGTCACTGGCCTATTCATGGTGTCTGGAAGGACAGCCGGCACCTAGCAGAAGTGAAGTACCAGGCCGGACGAGTCAATGACCACTCTGGCCCTGTCAGTCCAGGTCTTAAGCCCTGTGAGGGTGGGACAGCGCCATCACCTCCCTTCCTTTCTCTTTGGTGACGCTGGGGACGGAACCTAGGGCCACGTGCATGCTACATCCCTAGTCCTTGGTTTCTCAGACAGGCTCTTATCAGTTCTGGCTGTCTTTGAACTCAGGATCTTCCTATCTCAGCCCATGAAGTGTTAGGATTACAGGGATATGCCACTGTACTTGGCTCAGGGAGTTCTTTGTAGTAGGATTGTTCTGTGCTCTACACAACACAGGTGACGAGAGTCACCCTCCAGCATGGCACCCACGGCATGCACCCACGGCATGGCACCCCAGGGTTGGGCTCAGAGGGGAGCAGACGGCTGCACCTGGAGGCTCTTCCTTTGGCTCTGGCCCTGCGGTTCCCGAGTGGCCTGCTCACCTCTGGGGCTGGGTCCACAACGCTGGCCTTTGTTCCCCCAGTGTTGCCGCCTAGCTGCTTGGACGGTGTTTTCTGGAGGAAGTCAGAGATCCTCTGGACCAGGAAGTCACGGTCTTTCAGGTTGGCAAACAGGAAGGTCATTTTACTCTTGGTGCTGATAGACAGAGGGCTGGGTAGCACGCTGGAGCTGTCAGCTTTCTCGACAATGGTCACCTAAGGCCGCAAGAGAACGTTTTGGGGTGTCTGCATCTTAGGATGCAGAGCTGGGTGTGCTGAACCACAGTGGCCCTGGGGCGCCCTCTCCTGGGCACAGTGCAGGGGGGCACTGGGTGGCCAGCTGGATTCGTTTCCTGCCATGGCCACTTGTGATCTTGAGCAAGATACTTGTGTGTCGAAGTCTGTGTCACAGAAGGGGGAGTGCAATGGCCTTCATGGTCTCTGTGACGACGGCGACAATGTAAAATGTGAATGCTTAGCACAGTTACTGTCCCTACCGGCTTTTCAAGAGACAACCTATTAGCTGTGCCCTCTAAAGCATGTGAGCAGCCCCTCAAGGGCAAGGCTGCCCACAGCCCCTGTACCCAGGGAACACTTGCTGGCAGCTTCTCCCGAGGCTTGGCTCTGACTGCACTGCGTAGAAAGGGAGGCACCGGCCTGAAGACAGGGGGCAGGCTTTCAGGGAGTGGAGCCCGGCTCCAGCAGAGGACAATCAGTAGACACATAGGCTAGGCCTGGTCATGAGGGGTCACTGTTGGCGACAAGAAAGGCTGGGAAGTCACGGGAAGGCTGCTTGCTACTGAGAACGTCTTTGGGGAGCCCTGACTGAGCTGTGACCTGGTCTCATCAGGTAAAGAGGTGGGCAAAAGCCTGGTCAGAGTGCAAGACAACAACAAGAGGTGTGCGTGAGGTGGACTGGAGGAGGCTGCAGAGCTGGAACGGACTGAGAGGAGTGCGGGGTGTCTGTATCTAAATGGGGTTTGGGCAGTATTTATATGTGATGAATAAATAAGTATATGAGTGTGTACACATGCATTCCTATGTATGTGCACATCTGTGGGACATATATGAGTATTTACATGTGTGAAAGTATGTGCAGAGTATATATGTGAATGTGTGGTGGATATATGTGTATGTATAGGAACAGATTTGTATGTCATATATATGGTGTGTGTGTGCATGCACGCGGCATGTGCATGTGTGAGCTGACTGTATGTGTGGCCACATGTACAGCCTGCAGTGTGTGCAGGCCCGAGGTGGCCAGATGGTATACTGAAGGTCCTAAGAGGTCACAAGAGGCAGTTGGGGGTTTTCTGAGCACAGAAGATGCTGGAGGATCCTAGGCAGGGGATCACCACACCTGCTTGTCATTTTCAGTTTTTCTGGCTGTACTGGGAAGAGGATGTGTCCCCTAAGGGATCAGATGTGGTTGGGACTTTCTTGAGGAGACCTGGGGACAACTGTGTCCTAGGTGGTGGCTGCAGAGATGAAGGGATAGACCTTGGAGGGAGTCCTGACAGGACATCACTGGTTAGAATGCAAAACCAGGAGGCAGAACTGGTTAGAATGCAACCTTGGCAGAATCAAGGATGGCTCCGTTTCTGCCCAGGCAATGGATGGCAGAGTGTCAGCAAAGGAAAGGCAAGAAGGATGTGTCGGGGAGCAAAACCCAAGAGCCCACAGGACAAACCACAGAGCTGCCCTGAGGTAAGGGGGCCTATGGGCCACCTGGCTGTGGTGTGGAGCATGGGCCAGCCTCCAACCTGACTGGCTACAGACCTGTGCCCAAGGGCAGCTAGGCCAGAGATGCTCACCTCCCTCAGGGGTATGATGAGGCGGCATGCGTCTTCCTCCTTGCTGGCAAAGCAGATGTAGTTATTGGAGATGAACATCTGGCCGGGGATGTGTAGCTTGTTAAACGGCGTCCACAGGGTGCAGCCTGTGTGGCCGTCCAGCCGCTCATCTTTGGGAAGCCGGAACGTGGCCCTGTAGCACTCATTCTTGGCTCGGGCATCCAGGTCTCTAAGGAAACAAAGTGGGAAGCTGGGGTAAGGCGAGAACTTTCTGTTTCCACACTGGATTCCAGGTCTCTGGGGTTTTCCAGTGAGCAAGTCATGCCTGGGAACTGGAGCTGGAGAAAAGTTTTTTTGTTTTTTTTTTTAAAGACAGGTTTCTCAGCCGGGCGGTGGTGGCGCACGCCTTTAATCCCAGCACTCGGGAGGCAGAGCCAGGCGGATCTCTGTGAGTTCGAGGCCAACCTGGGCTACCAAGTGAGTCCCAGGAAAGGTGCAAAGCTACACAGAGAAACCCTGTCTCGAAAAACCAAAAAAAAAAAAAAAAAAACAGTTCTCTGTATAACAGTCCTGGCTGTTCTGGAACTCACTTTGTAGACCAGGCTGGCCTTGAACTCACAGAGATCCGTCTGCCTCTGCCTCCTGAGTGCTGGGATTAAAAGCATGCGCCACCAATGCCTGACCAAGATATGGTTTTTATACACCCAGCAGGAAGGAGAGAACATAATGTTCCCTTAGGCTGGATGATTTGAAAGGACACCTAGAAGCTCTGCCCCTTGGTACAGCAGGACAGGTAGTTTCGGGAGTTGTCTGTACCCTGCCTGGCTCAGGCCCAGCAAGACATGGGCCCTGCGGCTACTTCCTCACTCAGGGAGAGCTAACTCTTGACACTCAGACAAGATGCCCCAGCAAGGAGCACTGGAGCTAAATCCCAAGTGTCTGCTGGCTCTCGATCAACAGACACGTCGGATGGCCGTGGATGGCGGCCTGGTCTTGCCTGTTCTAGGGTTATGTCCACACAGACACATCTTCCCAGGTCCCAAGAGAGCTACTTATCTGCCTTGAGCTTCTGGCGCCCTAACCAGAGCCGGAGGAGGTACCTAGGCTCACAGTGTGGGACGCTGCCTAAAAAGTTCCAGTACCGCCTTTCTTTCTGATGGTCACCTCGTCGCTCCCGTCAGGACTGTGACATCCTTGCCCAACATCCTGACCTAGAAGGTGCACCCTGAGCCTACACCTGGTGAAGGAGCACAACCTAGGAAGTAACCTCAGTGTTGAGTCCAGAAGCGTTCACCCTGGCTGTGCAGCCCAGGAGGCTTCTGCAACCTCAGCCAAGTGGGTGGGTTTCCTGTGAGGCTAAAACCTGAGGCCCTAACACAGTGACCTGCTGAGCTGGCGCCCTTGATCCATTCTTCAGCCACTCCCATGGGCAGGACGGCAGTGACCTCAGCTCCCCACGGGACTTGTCTCCTTTGCAAGCTCTGGGCCTGCGGACTGACACCCGTCACAGGAATGACGGCTGTGAAATCCCAGCACTCATTCCCCAGAGTCTTCCAGATGCCGCCTCCCGGGAGTCAGCATATTCTGACTAAGGTGGTTTACATTCTGGCTGCACTGCTTCTCGGCTGAGGGGCCTGTCACTCAGCATCCTGATCTGAGACTAAGAAGATGGCGAGACTATTCCCTATAGGAACTTCTCCCTCACGGTGGGATGTGTGGCTCTCCCAACACTACCACGGTCTGTTTGCTGGCTTCCTTCCCAAGTCGTGGGCCTGTGAGGGCACGTGCTGGACACCCGGCAGGGTTAGGGGACCTAGCCCAAGGGGACCATTCTCAAGACTGTGGGACCTCCCCACTCCTCAGGAGGGTGGCGTACCGCTTTAGAGCCGAGATGTTCTTATGCGGCCGGATGGGCCTAGGCAGGGCCTTGTCCTCCAGGAAGCCTTCACTGTCCAGCAGCTGTCGCATGGCCAGGTTGGCCAGCTGTTCCATGAGCTTGAAGGTCTCACCAATGTTAAGGAACATGGAGAAGAACAGCTCCTGGTCTCGTGTGTCCACACGTATGCTCTCGGGGAAGAGCAAAGTGGCATTCTTCTCTAGGCGTGTGACGTCCACCCACTGTACCACCAGGCTCACTGATAACAACAGAGACAAACACACCATCCATGACAAGTGGACAAGGTGAGAACTCCCGCTCGCTTTCAGAACCTCCCCTGGCCTGCTTCCCAAGGACACCATTTACTTCCATCCCTCCATGCATGCCTGCGCCCAGTCATACTAAGATACGTGACCCACAAGGAGGCACAACCCCCCCCCCCACCCCCGTTCATGTTGCTCCAGGCCCAACCTTAGTCAGTGAATGTCTGCCCTGGGTGGATGAGGACAGAAAGGTACATATATGCTGAGAACAAAGACTCTGACCCCAAGGGGCCCCACTGGGGTAGCAGCCAAGTCACAACACGGTAAGACCAGCACAGAGCGGGATTCCAGCCTCCACAGAGAAGGTGACTGGCCGCGGCAGTCTTGACAGGAAAACAGTAAGGGCAGGATGTGGGCATGGAGGGCATGGAGGGCGGTGGGCTCAGGAACGAGCGCTGACACCCGCCAACCGGGTTAGCAGGAGGCTTGGGAGTTCCTTCTGGGGTGACAGCAACAGCGGGAGCTGACATCCCCGCTGGGATTGCGGCTTGCCCCCTGAGGTCAGGGTCTTCTGCAGGGAGGGGCCCTTAGAAGGTGACGGTGGCACGCACCCGAGACTCTACAAGAGCACTTAAGGGAGATGTGCCACCGAGCACGACGCCGGAAATGAAAAGCCGGAGGCCCCAGTTACTGGGAAAGCAACAGTGGGCTGTGGACTGGAGCGCAGGCATTGCCTGGTGCTCTCATCACAGGTAGCTGAGGTGGCACCCGGGTCTGGGGGAGACAAAGTCTCTGGGTGTGGACAGGAAGGAGATGCACCAGGGATGCCGGCACTTTGGAGAGGCAGTGAGCTGAGGGAGGTGAGGGCGGCGGAGGGGGGCTGGGTAGGAGGAGGTGGGGAACGGGACCAAGGTGGTGTGCCCTCCCGCGCCTCACCTTCCTTCCCCAGCAGGAATGAGTAGAAGCACAGGTGGTTGACCGTCAAGTAGAGCCAGCCCTGCCGCGGCACTCGGCCCTTCCAGAAGCTGCAGGAGTAGTAGTTGACCAGCTTCTCGCCCTCTGGCATGCCGAACTGCTTCCGCATCTTTAGCTCCGCCTCCTTAAACTTCCCGGGGTCCTCATCCCCCTGGGGCTGCAGGTTCTTGTTCTCTTCTGCAATGATGCCCTGGAGGGGACAACAGAGCTTGGGCCACTGTGCAGATTGGAGCAGTCCCAGCAAGGAGCAGAGAAGCCAGGAGCCCGGAATCCGGACTTCCCTCTTTAATTAAACAATTTAGGTACAGTGGTGGCGGCGCACGCCTATAATCCCAGCACTTGGGAGGCAGAAGCAGGCGGATCTCTGTGAGTTCAAGGCCAGACTGGTCTACAGAGTGAGTTCTGGGACAGCCTGTCTCCAAACCTCCCCCCCCAATAATTTTTTAAGGGGGGTGTTGGGAGTCTTATATAGGCTAGGCTGACTTCAAACTCTCTCTGTAGCCAAACTCAACCTTCTGTCTTCCTACCCAAAGGCTGAGATTACAGGCATTTGCCACCACACTTGGCTTAGTTGGTGCTGGGATCAAACCCAGGGCCACTGAGCTACATTCCTGGACCTCAGTTTTAGCATATAAAGGAGTGTGTTTCATTATGCCATTTCTTTTTTTAAAGACTTATTTGTGTGTGTGTGTGTGTGTGTGTGTGTGTGTGTGGTTAGGGTTTCTATTGCTACAACAAAACACCATGACCCCAAAGCAAGTTGTGGAGCAAAGGGTTTATTCGACTTACACTTCCTCATCTCTGTCTATGACCAAAGGAAGTCAGGACAGGAACTCAAGCAGGGCAGGAACCTGGAGGCAGGAACTGATGCAGAGGCCATGGAGGGGTGCTGCTTACTGGCTTGCTCAGCCTGCTTTCTTATAGAACCCAGGACCACCAGTCCAGGGATGGCACCACCCACCTGGGCTGGTCCCTCCCCCACTGATCACTAATTAAGAAAATGCACCACAGCTGGATCTCATTGGCGGCATTTCCTCAACTGAGGCCCGTTCCTCTGATGACTCTAGCTTGTGTCAAGCTGACATAAAACCAGCCAGTCCATCTTCCTTCCCTGTCCATTCTCAATATAAGTAAGCCACATTAGAGGACTCGCCTCCTAACAAACTCCCAAGGCTGTTTCTGCCCTTCCCTCTTTCCAATGGGCTCTGCTTTACACTCCTGACATTTCATCTCCCACGTGGTTTGTTGGAGGCTCTCTTTGCCTTGCATGCTGTCTGTTTCTGGGCCCACCACCCTACTCTTCTAGTCTCTTGTTTTTTAAGGAATTAGCTTTGGTCTTAGAATTGCTACTTCCTCTTAGTTTCCTGGTTTCTCCGGAGTTCTGTTTCTAACTCACTCACTGGAACACCTGGCTCACCGAGTCCTTCCTAACATTTAAAAGTCTCTTCTGTGCACTGCCGCCTCGCACCAATTCCAATGTACAGCGTTTCAACCATCATTCTGGTGCTTTTGCTGTTGTGTGTTCACAGGTGTGGGCATGCTTGTGTGTACCTGTGTGCAGGTGTGTGTGTGGGGGGGGGGCAGGAGGCTGCTGCGAGGTGTCTTCCCACCCTATACTTCAAGGCAGGGTCTGTTGCTTGGGCCCAGGACCTCTGACTGGCTGGTCTCAGCAGCCAGCTTGCTCGGGGGAATTGCTGCTTCCACCTTCTGCCGCTGGGATGACAAGCAGGAGCCACGGTCACTCGGCATTTACATGGGTACTGGGGACTTGAACTCCAGTCCCTGTGCGTGCAAGATCAGAGTTTTACCTGCTAAGCTGCTTCCCACCCCCCTGTTCAGTTTTATGTTTCCTAATTTCCACGGGCTATCCCGTGATCCCCACAGGCTGTCTGAGGAACCTCATCCTCATCACAGCGCTATTGTGAGTTGGTGTGGTGGACCCACAGGAGGTGGGACCCGCTGGGTGGTTTTCTGGTCACTGGGGACATGCCTTTAAGAGGATACAGGGAGAGCTGGGCATGGAGGCACTCAGGAGGCAAGGCAGGCAGATGGTTGTGAATCTGAAACTAGTATGGTTCTAGGCTAGCCAGGGTTACATTGTGAGACCCTACCTTTTAAAAACAAACGAGTGTGGGCACCCTCACTGCCCCCTTTCTTCCGTGTCTTGGCTGTGAGTTGAGCAGCTTTGCCCGGTCACACACTTGGACCATGATGTGCCAACACAGGCTAACACGGCAAACCCCACTAGAACTGTGAATAAAAAACCCAACAAAGTGCTTTTAGCTTTACACGCTGATCATCCACGGTCCTTGGTAGTTAACAAAAAGTGAACTAACATCCTCTCTTCTTTGACCTCTGAGTCATTCCAAACGTTAGTGTTCTGCTGATGCGGCCCATCAGGGCTAGCATTCAGGAGAGACTTGATAAGGCTGCTACCTTTACTCCTCCTCCTCCCCAACAGGAGAGTAGCAGCTCGGCTCTGCCTGCTTCCCTGGAGCTGCAAGACAACACAGGTTCTGAACACCAGTGTGTGCAAACAAGAGTTAAGAAACTTGGTCCAATCTGTCCAGGTCTATGGTGTGCTGTATGATGAATGAATTCACAAGGCTTGCTGTGGTGGTCTGAACATATTTGGTCCCCATAAACTCATAGGCTGTGGCACTATTAGGAAGTGTGGCCTTGTTGGAGGAGGTGTGGTCTTGCTAGAGAAGGCTGGAGGACACACGCCTTTAATCTAGACTTTGAGGCTGAAGGGCACACCTTTAATCTAGGGCATACCTTTAATCTGGGCCACACCTTCCAGAGGAAGTGTGTCACTGTGGGGGTGGGCTTTGACATTTCATATAGTCAGGATACCCATGAGTCAGTGGGCTTCCTGTTAGCTGCAGGCCGCAAAAATATATAAAGTAGGAATTCAGATGACTATGACAAAGATGTACCTGGAAGAAGCCAGGGGCCTTCCAGAGGATAAAGCAGAGGCTTACGGAGTCACAGTGATATTGGCTTTTGATTATTAGCTGGTTCCTGCTATGAGTTTCTCGTGTGCTATTGTAGCTTTTCCATCATTCACTGGGCACAATTTCACCTCTCTAATGGAATATTTAGATAGCCTTCTGTGCAATAACGCAGCCAGGATCCCTAATTTCAGGCCTTTCTGTAAGTATCATTATTAGCAGCATCCAGTCAGGACCATCCCTGGATGGACGACAGTATCTTACCTGAGATACCTCACAGATTCTCTAAGAACAGACTAAGCAGCCAGACTTTAAGATGGCCTGGCTGAAGTGCTGATTAAGCTCAACTTTCTCCCTTCCCAAAGTCTTATCTCTAGTTGTAGATCTACCTTTAACTATTAACTCAGAACTAACGGTTTCTTCTTACAGGTCTTAGTGTGCTCAGGCTGCCAGCCACCGAATGCATTCCTCCCCTTTCCAGAAAACGGCAGTAGCCAAGACAGCTTGGACAGATAAGGGACCAAAGGAAAATAAGGCAGTTTTCTTTTCACTTGTCACTGATACACTAACACTTTAACTAACAACCTCCCCCCCCCCCCCCCCCCGCTCCCCCCCAAAACAGGGTTTCTCTGTGTAGCTTTGGAACTTGCTCTGTAGACCAGCCGGGCCTCAACTCAGAGATCTGCCTGGCTCTGCCCCCCAAGTGCTGGAACTGAAGACGTGCGCCGCCACCACACCCAGCAACCTAACCACTTCTTAGAATATAGTTGAGCACATGAAATCCCCCTTGCTCAGATATTAACCGGATTTAGCCCTCAGTTGATTCTATTCCCCATTAGTCACTTCCCTTTTGGGTTGCAGATGGTGGCTGGCAATTACTGCTCTTTTGTGTGGATCTCATTGCCCCTCCTTTTGACCCTGAGGAATTCCAGCCTGGTGACCTTGCCTTAGCCAGAGCATTGCTATTGCATGGGTATATAACTGTAAACCTCAGAGACTTGGGAGGACTAGACAGAGAAGGGAAAAGAGAATGGAAGAACTAGATGGGGAAGAACTGGAGGAAGGAACTAGATGGGGAAGAACTAGACTGAAGGCTAGAAGAGAGAACTAGAGGGACGAGATGGGAGATGAGGAAGAGCCAGATGGGGAAGAGCAAGATGAGGAAGAAAGGAGCTAAGAGAGCAAAACAGAAGCTGTGTGGAGAGAGAACTGACTCAGAAGAATAAAGTGTATGGACTAAAGAGTTTCGTGTACTAGATTCATTTCATATCATCAAAGAGTAGATTATCAGCTGGTTGTAGATTCTTCCCAGACCCTGGGAGAGGACTATCGAGGGGCTGGGCCCCAACAGTCCCCGTTACCTGTTGCCTTCAAGATGTAGGACATTTGGGTATTTCTCCAGGACCACATCTGCCTGCATGCTGCCATGCTCCCCGCCATGATGCACTGACCCTCTGAACTGTAGGCTGCCCCCTCAATCAAATGTTTTCTTTGCAAGGGTTGCCGTGGTCATGGTGTCTCCTCACAGCAATAGTAAACACACTTGCTGAAAGCACTATCAGGCTCTGTGCAGCAAGGGTCCTCCTGGGAATGGGGAATGTCAATGGAGCCCAGGCTGGTCTGGAACTCGCAAGCTTCTACTTGTCTCCCGAGTGTTGGGATCACAGGTGTGTGTTATTATGCTTGGCTTCATAATCATTATTTGGCTATAAAATATTCCATTAAGCAAACCGCACACGACTTAACAACTCCCCTGAAGATAATGCACTTAGCAGAATACGCACTTAGAAAGTTCTGGAAAACGCTAGCAAGATTCTCAGATTGCAGAGGAAGGAAGAGCGCACCCCTCTAACAAGGCTGGGTGCTATGGCTTTCAGTGTTTGGGCTAATTGAGGCTACAGGGAGCATAGATACACATGCTGGTCATTGCATCTTTGACTACAACACGGGCATGCCCCAGAGCTGCTGCATAAATCAGTAAGTGCCTTTTTTGAGGGGGGGGGGAAGCGGGTTGAGACAGGGTTTCTCTGTGTAGCCCTGGCTGTCCTGGAACTCACTCTGTAGACCAGGCTGGCCTCAAACTCACAGAGATCCGCCTGCCTCTGCCTCCCGAGTGCTGGGATTAAAGGCGTGCACCACCACACCTGGCTGGTATGCACCTTTTAACTCTAAGATATTTTATTATTTCATCTGGGTATGGGGGTGTACGCCATGATTCTAGCATTTGGGATCAAAAGTTCAAGGCCAGCCTTAACTTCATTGCAAGTTCAGGGCAAACATGAACTATCTAAGTTTGTGTCTCAAACAAACAAACCAAAAAACAAACAAAATAACACCAGGAAAGCAGGGTATGGTAGTACACGCCTTTAATCCTAGTACTGGGGCAGCAGAGCTAGAGCTCTGAGTTCAAGGTCAGCCTGGTCTACATAGGGACTTTCACACCAACCAAGAATAGGTAGAGACCTTGTTTCAAACAAAAGACCAAGAAAAAAAAAGATTTCCAATGCCTCCTGTTGGCCCAGGCCCTGGCGAACACAACTACCTCTCTGCATATTTGTTCTACATCATCTCAGAAGCAGTACAAACTCCAGGTTAACCTTCAGACCCCAGAGGCCAGCTAAGACACGGGCTCCACATGTGTGGGGGGCAGCTTTCTGCTAGTCTGACAAACACCCAAGACAATCAGTGTAAAAGGAAGGCAGGCTTATTTTTATTTGGCCTGATGGATCCAGAATTTTCAGTCCATGGCTGCATCACCTTGTTGCTTTGAGCCTGTGATGGCAAGTACACCATGGCGGAGAGCGTACAGCCGAAGAGGCCTGTCCACTTTGCGATGACCAAGAAGCAAAGAACGTAGAAGGGACCAGGGTTCCAATACCCCCATTCAAGGGCACATCTCCATCCGCCTAATTGCCTTCCGTGAGTTCCCACCTCCTACATCTTCCAATAAGACGAGGCTGAGAAACAAAAGTTAACCCACAGCCTTGGGGGACACTCAAGATCCCATTGGAACAATGGAAAATCACTTCCACGGCCCTTTCAACCATCAGAGAATGAGAGGACACCTCAGTTTCTGTCTTGTGAAATGGAACAAAGCCTGCACCAGGTTGTCTAACGATGAGACAGCTCTCCGTTCTTGGAATCTGCAGGGCACTGGTTCTAGGACCCCCAGAGGCACCTGAATCTTTGTATGTTCAAATTTCTTCTATAAAAGGGCAGGGTTTGCATGCAGCCTGTGCCCACCTCCTGCATGCTTCAGCTCATCTTACAGCATGCAGAGCAGCAGGAACGCTCCACTCTGCTGTATTGCTTAGGGGAGACTGACAACAGAAGTCTTTTTATGTCCAGCACAGATGTAATTCTTTCCCCCAAGTATTTTTGACTCACAGCAGAACCCGTAGAAGCACAGCCCACAGGTACGGAGCATCAACTGCGCTCGGCCACTCCCACCCCGCAACAACGGGAGCCTTACGTGTATCTTGCCCTTGACGAAGGTGGTGATGTCTTCCTCGCTGTCGAAGATGGAGAGCGTCTGGAGCAAGTTGTTTTCCAGCCATTCCCAGTGTTTGGTGATCTCTTTGCGGGAAGAACCTAGTTCAGTAAGGGCAGATGAAATCATGAGGTCTCAAGACTCAAAGCGGAGAGGTGGGCCCCGAGCTCTCTACTGGAGGGACCACGGTCTTCAATACAGACGAACCATCCCTGCTTAAACTTCCTATTACAACAGAGGCCACACACACAGAAAGCCGGAACTACAGAGCTCTTCCTCCCCCAGCACCCAGGGGGACATCCGGCTCTGCATCCCTGTCCTTCTAGAGACAATCTACATGGCTGCAAGCTTGTGAACTCGGCAAGCTTCTTTGTCCAGTTGACACATGGTTACTGCCCACCTAGTCGTCATCTCCTGCTGGCCTCCCCCACCCCCCATGTCTGTCTGAGCACCGCAGGTCCACAGGAAGTAGGCAGCCTTGGAGAAGGTAGCTTTGTGCTGCTCCCAAAGGCTGACGGTCTGCTCCTACCAAGGGTTTAGAAGAGCAGCCCCAGGAGGCAAAGCAAACACTTAACCTGGAAAAACCTTTCAGAATGGATGGCTATGAGGATGGGAGGAGGGAGCATCCTATATTCTCAGCTGTGCCAGGGCAGAGCACTCCATGGACCTTGGCAGGAAAAGCAATCATGCCCACACACTATGGCCTATGAACGAGAGGTGTTCTGGGAAAATGCTTCCTACTGAGCCACACCCCCAGCCCCGAAGAAGACACCCTTTTCTAACTGGCAACACTCCGGTAGCAGCTGAGCAGTGACCCTGACCCGTCCCTGGGCAGGCCTGGTGGCCCCGCCCCCTCCCACCCACAGCCTGGCTCAGCCCTCTGTGGGCGGCCTGGATGGCCTTTGTTAGGGATGGTTTGTTTGCTTCTTATTCAAGTAGCTCACTGACCAGACAAGCATGGAGCCTCTCCCTTGATGGCCTCTGGGAGGACGCCCACGTGAGCTGAAGTACTAGATAACGTAGTGAGTCACCGGGAGAACTGTCTCCCTGCAAGTCCCTTCAGCCCCCAGTTTCCTTTCCTGGTTTGCCTTTGTATTTCTCTTGTGGCCTCCTCCTCCTGGTGCAAGAAGACCAGGGTCTGGTTGGTAGAAATGGATTTCTTTCTGCCTTTTTCTGTTTTTGGCCAAGAACCCACATTCAAATTTAGAAGTTAAATTGACATATGATGCAACTCTCGGTATCCTTTCTTTCTTTCTTTCTTTCTCTCTCTCTCTCTCTCTCTCTCTCTCTCTCTCTCTCTCTCTCTCTCTCTCTTTCTTTTTTTTTTTTTTTTTTTGGTTTTTCGAGACAGGGTTTCTCTGTGTAGCCCTGGCTGTCGTGGAACTAGTTCTGTAGACCAGGTTGGCTTGAACTCAGAGATCCACCTACCTCTGCCTCCCGAGTGCTGAGATTAAAGGCGTGCGCCGCCACCACCGCCCGGTTCATTTTTTAAAAAAAAACTTAAGACTTATTTTATTTTGGTTTTTCAAGACAGGGTTTCCTTGTGTAGCCCTGGCTGTCCTGGAACTCACTCTGTAGACTGCCTGACTCTGCCTCCTAAGTGCTGGGATTAAAGGCATGTTGCCACCACTGCCCAGGTTTATTTTATGTGCATAAATGTTTTGCCTGCATGTATGTGTACCGCTTGTATGCCCTCAGAGGTTAGAAGAGGGGGTTGAATCTCCTGGAACTGGAGTTTTAGACGGCTGTGAGCCAGCACGTGGGTGCTGGGAATCAAACCAGGGTCCTCTGCAAGAGCAGCAGGTGCTCTAACCCCTGAGCCATCTCTCCACGCAGCCCCCCCCAAGGTTCATTGTTTCTTTTTTACAAACATTCCCAGCAACCTTAGGTAGATGAAACTGCCACTCTGTCTGTCTGCATCTGTTTGCATTTTAACTATAAATGTTTACATATACATTTAGTTAAAGGAAATTCACTCATTTGGTGTTAAGGACACAAACCACACCACCTCTGTCAGGTGCTGGGGATAAAAAGAATGCAGTGGCTAATTAGATTATTGAGTGTCACCCCTGTTTTCGGAACTGTCCCCGGCTCTCACTTCACTTCTCCTAGGACCCCTGAGAGATGCCTCACTGTGTCAAGTCGAGGCACAGAGAATCTCACCCAGCAAGCCCAGGCTGACTGGCCTCGCCCACTCTCCTCCTCAGGAGTTCACATCTGACATCTGTCGGGGGCACACTTCGGTTAAGAGCAGTGGGACGGCCAGGTCAAGCCCCGAGGAGTAGGAAGAGTGGGTGTGTGGGTCTGAGGAATCTGGGGAGGTGGCGTCTGGGTGAGTACTCAACAGAGAAGGGACACTGCCCAGAAGCCAGCAGAGGGCCGCTGGGAAACCACAGGCTCTGCAGGTGTGTGGCTTGTCTGAATACCAGGGCCCAGCTGGGGAGGAGTCTGGGAATGGAGGTGGGCAGATTCTGGCCATCCTGAATGCCAAGGGGAGAGACTGGTGTTCAATGGGCAGGTTCCAGCAGGACATCTGGGGGGCTGCTTCTGAGACAGACCCCAGACAGTGGGTGAGGGACCCAGGTGAGGCCAGGGCAGAGATGGCATCTGGTGGGAGAGGAAAGAGAAAGGGGTACGTGTGAACCAAGGACTAGGGTTCTGCAGTGTGGCCAGGACTTTTCTCAGCATCACCGTACTGAAGGGCTGCCATCCCTCCCCAGTCTCCTCTTCCCGACTCTGCTGCTGTCCTTGGTGCCATGGCCTTTTTCCGTATGCTCCCTGAGAAAGGACACACTGAGGCAGAGATGACACTCGTCAAGGCCCGTGTTAAGTAACCTGCTGGGTGGGAAGACGGCTCAGTGGGTAAGAGCTCGAGGTATGCAAGCTGAATGGCCTGAGTTTGATCCCCTGAACCCATGCAAAGAGCTGGATTGGATGGCATGCATCTGTAATCCTAGCACTCCTTCAGAGAGACGGGAGGCAGAGATAGGACAATTACCCGGGAGCTCCTGGGCCAGCGGGTATGGTGTACACAGCATGTGTTCACACACGTGTATGAAACACACACTAAATTACTTTTCTGAAAAAGTAACTCGTCTCCCTGTGACCAAGGCACTTAAGTTTCCCAGACCCCGCTTGGGTGGAACACAGCCTCCAGGGAACCACTATCTCCTGAAGGTAATCCTTGTGGCCTCCTGATACCCACTGTGGGTCTGAAAGTCAGGAGATCCGGAGTCTTGCCGGGTTCCTCCACTTGGCCTTGGGCACACTGACCTCTCCACTTCACACTGTCCACTTGCTCACGCAGACACAGGTCACTGCTGTTCAGGGTGCCAGGAAGCAGGGAATACAGTCATACCTGGGGCGGAGGCACTTTTAATCCCTTGATCCTCTAACCTCCACCCTGAAGCTGGGATCCAATTTCGAGGGCTACACACTTTCCCTTCCTGTGCCGAGGCTTCAACCCAGGGTCTCACACACGCTAGGCAAATGCTGGACCACTGACCCACACTTCTAGTTCTTTATGCTTCATTTACTTACTTATTTAGAGACAGGGTTTCTCTGTATAGTTCTGGATGTCCTGGAACTCGCTCTGTAGACCAGGCTGGCCTCGAACTCAGAGATCCACCTGCCTCTGCCTTCTGAGTACTGGGATTAAAGGGTATGCCACTACTGCCTGGCTTTTATTTTTTGAAACAAGGTTTCAAGTTGCTGGCCTTGAACTTGCTACAGGACCAAGGATGACGGAATTCCTGATCCTCCTTCCTGAACCTCTCAAGCGCTGGGATTATAGGTGTGCACCACCTTATGTGGTGCTAGGGACCAAATGCAGGGATTCGTGATGCTAGACAAGCACTCCACCAAGCTACACCCTTAGCTCTTATTTATTTATTTTAAGATAGAGGCTTGCTAAATCGCTCACACTGGTCTCAAATTCATGATCCTCATACCCGAGCCTAAGATTATAGGCAGGTACCATCACAGCTGGCTGAGGTCCACAAACTTTATAGACCTGTTATCTTTTCCCAGGCCATCAAGGAATACTGGGATCCTACAAGATGGGTAATAGCATGGCTTGTAACCAGAGAGGTATCTGCTGATACAGGAGCAGGTGTCTGGGGCCTGAACTGCCAGTCTGTGTAATGCTAGACAGGTTACTTGACTGCTCTGGACCATGGTTTTTCTCATCTTCAGAACAGAGAGGACTGAAGTACCTGTGAGGAGGTTCAGGTGAGTGCTTGCCACTCAGGAGGTGATGTCTCAACACGGGAGCCACTTCAGAATGACTGGCCCACACTGACCGTCCTGAACAGGCGTAGCTGGGCTCACCTCATCTGACCTGAACGCAGCAGCTACAGCAGACTCCCATCACTCACAGTGGATATATGCCACAAGTCCCCCAAATGCTGAATTAGAGACTACGCAACCATCAGCCCAGGCTAAAGGCAAGATGAAGATCTCAATGTTTCACCACCCCACCAATACACGACTTTCTCTCAGGTGTTTTTCTATTTGAAG
Source organism: Peromyscus leucopus (assembly GCF_004664715.2). Taxonomy (NCBI): domain Eukaryota; kingdom Metazoa; phylum Chordata; class Mammalia; order Rodentia; family Cricetidae; genus Peromyscus; species Peromyscus leucopus. Next base: position 33,228,202 of record NC_051086.1, on the reverse strand, counting down.
ATGCTTTGCACTGAACCGGATGGATAGCACCAGGTTCCGCTCCTGAGCAAGCGTCTCCGAGGTTCTCTTTCTGTGAGGGGCACCCCAATCCTCTGCAAGCTTCTCTAAGGTTCTCTTTCTGTGAGGGGCACCCCAATTTTCAGGCTTCGTTAAGGCTCTCTGTGAGGGGCACCCCAATCTTCTACAGGCTTCTCTAAGGCTCTCTTTCTGTGAGGGGCACCCCAATCCTCTACAGGCTTCTCTAAGGCTCTCTTTCTGTGAGGGGCACTCCAATCTTCTGCAAGCTTCTCCAAGGTTCTTTCTGAGAGGGGCACCCCACAGAGGAGGTCACTGCTCTAGCACTCTCCATGGGGCTCACCCTCATCAGCGAAATCAACACAAAGCAAAAAGCTGGGAAAACACGTCACCCCACAGAGTGAAAGGATCTTGTTTCCAATAGAGGGCCAAAATGTGAAGGCCGAGAGCTGCCCTGACCCCCGTCAGGTGAGGACCCAGGCCATCAATGAGCCAGATTTCTTACCACACATGTAAGAGTATTAAAATGGTAGTTGTGTCAACGAGGAGGCCACACGTGAATACAAGTAAGAAATGGAATCTGAAAACGCTGAATCTTCAAACTATGAGGCCCAACTTATCTCCCTTGAGACAAGATGGAAGAGAAAACATGGTGAGTCCAAGCCTAAGCCCCCAGGAGCTCCTCTGAATGGTAGACATCATCCCACAAGAATGCAGGTTTCCTGTCCCCTCCCTCCCAGTGTGAACCCATGACTCAGGGCACTTACCACATGCCACCGTCCAATAGACCTGTGAGTCCTGGGTCTGGTGCAGGATGCGGTAAGGGGCCACACGGGCGCTGGAGTCCAGGACCACATCCAGGGTGCCCACGAGAAGACCTGTGGGCAGGGCAGAGGGAGGTGGAAGGTGAGAGCCCTGGAGGCCAGGCCTGGCCTA